>NC_136493.1:125456022-125876022 GCF_053919585.1 Euprymna scolopes | reverse complement strand
TGAATGACAGAAATAATGTTATCGAAGCCGATTAGGTATTCAAAGAGTATTTAGATTAAAATATGTACCAAAAATGTTGGGAATTTTCATTTTAATAACTAACATAAGCAAAATTACGTAACAAAATAAGAAGATTGTTTTTTTTTTGTGCTGCGTAGATGTATTATTAGTCACGTGGTCAGAGATTACGAAAAGATAGTTTTCTTTCGTATATATTTAAACTAAAATATTAGTTTGTTACCCAACATGTTCACGAACATACGGGGGGGGCGGCTTGTGCTCCAGGATTTGGATTTGGCACCCGTGGAAGTCAAAATGTAGACTTGTAGGACGCGTGTTATCTCCTAGAAAGGACTCAGCATGAAACTATGATTAAATACAAATGTAATTCACGTCATGGTGATTCCCTTTTCAGGAGAAAAGCATCTTTAATTGTAGAAAGTCTGGAAGAACCTTTGAAAAGGTATGTGTCTTTTGCTTGTGTCCCTCACCGACAATGTTATTCGTTATGTTTGCTAAATACACGTGCATGCATGAACATTTATATACCTCCACATCGAATATAGAGTACGACACAATCACGTTCACACATCGGCTCTCACCAGATCACCGAAGTAAAACAACGTTGAGCCTGGCCAGTACCAAATGGGTGACCATTTGGAAAGGCTAGGCGCTGTATATACCTTCTGGGAAGGTTGGGTGTGGGGCCAGCACCCTCACTCCGAAAAAATGTACTCCTCGCTACAAAGGCTTCTATAAAGTTATGAATGGCCTATGCCGCTCCAGAGGCTCAAGGCTATGGATGGAAGGTTGGACATCGAATATAGACGTTACAAACAGATTAACCAGAACTTTTATTACATTATTATTATATAGAACTTATATTATTATCACCAGATCACCGAAGTAAAACAACGTTGAGCCTGGCCAGTACCAAATGGGTGACCATTTGGAAAGGCTAGGCGCTGTATATACCTTCTGGGAAGGTTGGGCGAGGGGCCAGCACCCTCACTCCGAAAAAATGTACTCCTCGCTACAAAGGCTTCTATAAAGTTATGAATGGCCTATGCCGCTCCAGAGGCTCAAGGCTATGGATGGAAGGTTGGACATCGAATATAGACGTTACAAACAGATTAACAAGAACTTTTATTACATTATTATTATATAGAACTTATATTATTATTATATAGAACTTATATTATATTACTATATTACAGCACAGTTCGTATTGTGTCATAATGTTCCTGTATAAATTTCATGAGATTATGTTAATACGGAGTTATACATGAGAAAATTTGCTTGCATTAAAATACGCCATAGAAATCCTAAACAATAATGTATCTACTTGTGTCTACGTTTTTGTTCGGACGTATTTTCCTAATGTTTAACACCGAAACCTTTTTTTGATATTAGCATTGATATCAAAATAATACTTTTCATCTTTACAGGAAATATTGTGTTTGCAATTTTTTTACGACAAAATAATATTGATTATTTTAAAATGAATATCTGATGTAAACTTTGCAATATTACTTGCGAGACATACATTTAGTTGTAAACAAGATTTAGATCAAATAAAAAATAGATAGAAATAGACAGGTGCAAAAATATAATTCTGATTTCGTTTATAAACGTCTCTCTGGAAAGGGATGGGATTCATTTCCAGAGGATTTCCCTTAATCCCGGCTTCAGACCAGGAGCTTCAAAGATCAAGGGTTTTCCTAAGGATGTTAGTGGTACCTACAATAGCAGAGGTCTGAAAGCTGCCTAAAACATCAGGGATTTGTAGTTTTTTCAATTGTCTTCTAGACGACGTTATACTACTCCTAGCGTACCAGCTACTACCGGGATTATTTGTATTTTAATCCCGTGTATACGCCTAATCTTCAAGGCCAATGGAGTACAATTACCCCACTTCTCCTTTTCCTTCTCTCTCACATTCCTGTCCAAGGGTACTGAGAAGTCTACAATCTGCCAGTTTTTTAGACTTTATCAATGACGACCAAATGCGGACGATTATGTTCCAATTGCTTGGTCGTTATGACATTTTTGTCCAACCATACCTCTACCTTGCCATCCTTACTTGTTCTCACTTCATCAGGCACCTCCTCAAACCAATTTCCAGCACACTTCACCCCAACCCTCTTACACACCTCCCAATATATCTGGAGTCCCATGCGATCGTGTCTTTTGCGGTACTCTCTCTGAGCCAGTCCACTACACCCTACTGCAAGGTGCACAATTGACTATGAGATCTTACAACAAATCTGGCATTCTGCAGCAACTTCCTCTCCGAGAACCACTTTTTTGAACAATCGTGTTCCTAATGCCTGCGCCTGTGCCACACAAACATAAGCTTCAGTGCGCTTAGCCAAATACCCAAATCTAAGCAATTGCCATGATCTTCATCAGCCACTTCTGCTATATCCTGGAAGAACCTTACATGCATTTTCTACCTAGCCAGTTCCTCTGTCCTTTCTCTATCCATACGTTTCACATAATCAGCCTTGGTCTCACATACCTCCACTTCATTGGCCACGACCTTAAGCATCCAATCCTCACTTCTAACCACATGCTCCTTCAACGACATCTCCCCAGTTCTAACACAATCTTTTACATCTTTCAATCCTCTCCCACCGTCTTTCCTCTTTTGATACAGCATTGCTACGCTATATCGAATGTGAAATATACCAAACATTGCTAAAACTTTTCTTGTTTTAGTATCCATGGCATTGTATCTCAAAACACTGACTTCACATGCATTCACTGCTTTCATTAGGTTTCCCCCATACAGTTTCGACTTCAAAATCTTCTAAAATACTCCTTTCTGACTTTTTCCTTCATTTCTCTGTTTATGATGCCTACACCATCCAGCACTCCCAAATACTTATATCCTGTATCTTCTATTTCTTTAATGATTTCTCCATTTGGCAGCACTGTTCCATTCGAATAAACCTTTACTCCTTTTTTCATCACCAGCACCGCACATTTACTAATCCCAAACTCCATCCCAATGTCTTCTAAGTGTGTCCCCACAAGTTCTACCAGTCTCCCCATTTCCTTTTCATTTCTACCGAATATTTTCAAATCATCCATAAACAGTAGATTATTGAGGCGTCTGTCACCAAATCCAAAGTTATACCCCAGTTTTTCTCTCTTCAAGAGGATGATCAGTGGTATCATTATCATTACAAAAAGAAGTGGCGATAACAAATCTGTAAATACTCCACGTTTAATGCCAACCTGCCCATCTCCTCTCTCTTTGTTATCAGCACTGTTTTCCATTGAACCATACTTGTCTCCAAAAGCCCTACCACATTCTCAGCAACTCTCATCAGCAATAGTTTTTCACGTATCCATGAATGAGGAACCATATCATAAGCCTTTCTGTAATCAATCCATACTACGCTCAGATTCCTCTTCTTATTTGCATCCTGCATTAATGCTTTATCAATTAATAGTAGCTCTTTGGTACCTCTCGAGCCTTTCCGACACCCCTTCTGTTAAACCTAATTAAAGGAATAAACACGTTGGCAGTGTCACTTGTAAAGTACTCGGGACTGTTTATAAGCTGGATGAAAAATAGACCTTTGGAATCTCGACAAGAAGACTAGGAAACTCATGACGATGCACAATGCATTACACCCAAAGGATGTTACGGACCGACTCTATATTAAAAGGAAAGACGGAGGAAGAGTGTTGGTTTTTATAGAAGACATTGTAAATAACAAAAATAACAAATATGACATTTTTTGGAAAGGTTATCGAAAGAGATTGAGAGTATTGGAAATATGGGGAGACTTGTTATCACTTAGACTCCAGCGAACACCACAAGTTGTTCTCAAAGAAAAATCTTTGATGATGGCTTGTATGACTACTCCTAGTGAGTAAAAAAACTGTAATAATAATGGAAAAAATTGGAATCATGGGAGAAGACTGAGAATACACAACGGATAATAATAATGAAAATAGCTGAAATCTTAAAAGAAAATCCAGGAATGCGGAAACCAACCCACATAAAATGCAAAGACTAACTAGTAACTAAAATGCTGCAATAGGAATAAAATAACAGAATAAGACTACACGTAACTAAGAAAACTTAAACTGCAAAATGTTACGTCGCCAGCTAAAAATGGTGGCATCTATATCGGATGATACCGCACCAACGAGTTGTGAAGTGTACAGAAGAACGGAGGAGGAATGCACTAACTGAATTTGAATGGGAAATATGTAAAGGGAACCAAAGCCTTGGGGAGGCTTTTTGCAACTTAAACTTCAAGGAATACAAATAGCCGTGGCCAACAAGACCAAAGATAAGCAACTATTAATTAATCTGCATTGGTGACTGAGAGAGATGAAGAGCACTGAAAATCTGGGGAGACCTGTTGTCATTAAAACTTCGAGGAACACTACCGCTTCTCTGGTACCAGTCTTCAAGAACTCTGGTGAAACAACTGACCCACTTAATTATCGCCCTATTAGCCTCTTTCCACTTTTCGCCAAAATATTTCAGTCCTTAGTTAATCAAGCCCTAGTCCAACACCTAGCAGCTGCTAAAATCCTGATCGACAAACAATATGGATTCATGCAAGCCCGTTCAACAGCAGATATCTTAACCGTAGTCTCTGAACGTATATACCCTTCACTGGACAAAACAGCAGAAGGTAGAGCGGTAGCCCTTGATATATCTAAGGTCTTTGACAGGGTATGTCACGATGGTCTTGTAAGGAAAATTAGATCATATGTTATCACTGGAAGAATACGCAATATAATTAAATCCTTCTTAAGTAAGAGAAAAATCAAAGTTGTCCTCGATGGTCGTACATCTAAACAATATGATATAAATGCGGGAGTACCCCAGGGGTATATCCTTGGACCTTTATTGTTCCTGATATTCATAAATGATCTCCCTGATAAAATTGTTTCGGAGATGGGTATATTTGCCGATGACATCACCCTCTATAACAGGCATGAGGGGAAAACAAATGAACACATGTCTAAGGAACTGGCAGAATCACTAGAGAATGACCTCCAATCTGTAGTGGAATCGGGACAAAAATGGATGGGTACATTCACTGCTGCTAAGACTAAGCTTGTTTCCTTCAATAACTACAAGAAACCTTTTCTACCACCAATAGCAATGGCTAAGACTACACTGCCTGAAAGTACGTCCTTTTAAATTCCTCAGCCTAACGTTTACAGGAAACATGAACTGGAATATATACCATGAGAGCATTGCCAAGGCTGCTGCAAAGAAGGTGGGCTCTCTCTCCCCACTGTACCAGAAAATTATTTACGCCTGAAAGTATCCTGCGCCTCTATAAGACCACCATTCGCCCATGTATGAAGTAGTGCTGTCTTATTTGGCTGGTGCATCTGCTGCTTGTCTCTCACTGCTGGACAGGGTTCAAAAGAGAGTCGTCAACCTGATAGGTCCTGAACTGTCATCTAAGCTTCAGCACTGCCCCATCGACGAAATGTTGCATCCCTCTGCCTGTTCTACAAATACTTTAATGGTGGCTGCTCTGACGAACTGCAAGCACTTGTACCTCCTCGACGTGACTACCCCCGACAAACCCGACAAGCAACTAAGTCCCACCCTTTTACAGTAGAGATCCCTAGGTGTAAGAAAAACTTTTACTCCAATAGTTTCTTCCCCAGAACTGCAAGTCTTTGGAACTCCCTTCCGGGATACTGCTTTCCCAACTGTACTGATATGCAGAAGTTCAAGTGTAATGTGAACAAACATCTTTCTACTCATCTCCCTTTATAACTCCCCCGGAAATTGTCCCCGATAGTAACCCCTACTTCAAAGTGGCACTTGCCTTGTTTGAGGCAAAGATTTAATAAAAAAATAGAAAAAGAAAAGGTTATTGCCAGTGAGTGATCACTGGTGATGGCCTGTGTGAAAACTAGTTGATAAATACTACTACTACTACTACTACTACTACTACTACTACTACTAATAATAATAATAATAATAATACAGTACGCTGAAAGAATAAATAAACAATACACCACATAATATTGCGAATACAGCAAAGAAACCCAAAATAGTATATAAGAATATAAGAATAGACACGATCAACTGAGTAATGCAGACAACTACATCTTGAACATCCAGACAAATGGTATATACAGAAACTGCTACAGATGTAAAACACAAAGGGACATCACATGAGTAATGAAAACTGAAACTGTCTCCTTGTAAGTTAACTCAAAAGTACTAGAAATCTGGGGAGACTTGTTGTCAGTCCGACTCCAAAGAACACCACAAGTTGTTCTCAAATAGAAATTTTTTATGATGGCCTGTGTGAATAGTCCTAATGAGCAAAATAATAATAATGTGCTCATGGCTTCCGTTCAGACATTGAATGAAAGGCAATGGATATTCTCTGTAAGGGTGACTGTACGTGTAAGCGTAACTCAATAGTTATGTCATCCCAAACCAATCCTTTCTGGAATCGGTACTATGTGATTCCAGATGAAATTCAAGATGACTGGAAATAATACTGGGATAAGCGGATGGCACATACCGCACTTGATATTCTCAAATAGTCCTAACCTAGATTAACGTCGCTTAACTTCGGTGATCTAATGGGAACCAGTGGCAAACGTGGTTAGAAATCGGAATCGACGCGAGGACTGAGATAATGCAAAGAACGGTAATGCTGAAAACAGCTGAAATCTTAAGGAAAACCTTTGAGTGCAAAAACTAGTCCATATGAGTAACACATTCTTAGCGGACACATAAACTGTAACAGACAGGAAACAATAAGGTGCAACCATGAGAACTGGTACATCAAAAGGGAAATATGCCTAGACCCCCTTGCACACATCTCTTTTTCATCTCCCTCTACCCTTAACCTATCCTTCCTTCCTTTACTCTCTCCTTTTCCCTTATTCTTTTTCCCCCCAAAAAAGCAAAACTGGCGTCAGCAGGATTGAGAGAAAGCACTAACCAGTCTTTCACTGGATAAGTACGAAAAGGACCTTTGAGGAGGATTATTACCACTCACATTTTAGTGAGGATCAATGGCTGCTACCAACGAGAAATAAATGATAATCGGTTGTTCGATAACGCAAATTAATTTGCAAATGGTATCAAAAGAGGTAGATAGTACTTGAAATCTGGGGAGACTTGTTGTCACTCAGACACCAGGGAACGCTACAAGTTATTCGCAAAGAATATTCTTTGATGATGGCCTATGTGAAAACTCCTAGTGAATAATAATAATAATAAAATAATAATAATAATAATAATAATAATAATAATAATAATGATGATGATAATAATAATGATAATAATAATAATAATAATAATAATAATAATAATAATAATCTTTCTTTTCCAAGCGTCTGTCGTGACCGACAATATTCTAAAGGTCAAACCTATGAAGTCTTGGATCGACGTATTTTGAGTTGTTTGAGTGTTTCTGTCTCATCTCTCTCTTTCCCAGCAGAAATTTTATGCTCGTCAAGCATCCGATCCTGGGATAGTGCTGCCCATGCTCACATTCCACACTGAAATCCCTGAGATCTCGCTTTAGCACATCCTTAAATCTCAGACGCGATCGACCAACAGTCCGAGTACCTTGTTTCAAAATACCATGTAATCCATTGTGAGGTAGGCGTTCACATAACCTTCGGTTTACATGCCCTTCCCACCGAAGTTTCATAAACTTAAGTCTCGAGAAAAGTGCGCCCGAACCTCTCCGTTTGTCATTCTGTCCTTCCATGACACGCCAATAATTGATTGGAGACATCTTGTATGGAAGGCACTAACTCTTGGCTCTTGAGGACGATATGCAGACCACGTCTCAGCGCCATAGAGAAGGAAACTCAACACACACGCTTCGTACACATGGACTCTTGTCTTGATAGTTAGATGCTTGTTCTTCCAAACGCGAAGCGTGAACCTACCAAATGTGGTAGAGGTTAGGTCAAGTCGCGTGCTAAGTTCGAGGTCAAGAGTAACGTTTTTGGCGATGGTCGCACCAAGGTATTTGAATTTATCCACATTCTCCAGGGTTGTATTATCTAATGTAAAATTAACACTCTCTGATGATTGGGAGAGGATGACGGTTTTCTTACGACTGCTTGTTAGTCTTAATGTCTACATTAGTTTGAGAAAGAATCTAGAAGTCGTTGAAGATTCTCAGTGGAAGATATGCAAAAAAGAAAAATACTTAGCGTAGAGGATTTCGCGAACAACTAGTTCCTGAACTCTCGACTTGGCTTTGTATCGTGAGTGGGTAAAAAAATTGTCATCGTCACGGGTGAGGATTCAAACATCCACAGATTTATTGACATTCTGATATGCCTGTCTGAAAACAAAAGAAAAGTACATCTCGAACAGGGATTGAGCGAGCACGCAGCCATATTTGACTCCGAGATTGATCGGAAACTGGTCAGACATGTCTCCCCCATACTGAATTCGTCTATGCATGTTCTCATGAAATGCTTTGATGTGTGACAGCGTGTAGGGTGCAGTCTGCTTTCTCAAAGACTTTGTCAGGTCTATGAAAGCCATATGTAGTGGTTGTCACTGTTCGCGTGCTTTCTCCTGGAGCTGTCTCACAGAATATCATGTCCGTACGCGACCTACCTGCCCTTAAACAACATTGCGACTCAGGAGACACAGTTTGGGTAATTTTCTGTAGATGTGAGAAGAGCAGACCGGCCATCACTTTCCTAGTTACACTGAGAAGTAAAATGCCACGATAATTGTTGCAATCCCCTCTTGACTCTTTGTATTTGAAAAGTGTTGTAAGTTTCGCATCTTTGAAATCTTGTGGAACAGTTTTGTGGGTCCAACATTAGAGGATAAGCCGATGGATGTGTTCGGTTAGAATCTCCGAGCCTGCTTTGTGGAGCTCAGCGGATAACCCGTCCCCACCTGCAGATTTATTGTTGC
This sequence comes from Euprymna scolopes, assembly GCF_053919585.1. Classification (NCBI taxonomy): domain Eukaryota; kingdom Metazoa; phylum Mollusca; class Cephalopoda; order Sepiida; family Sepiolidae; genus Euprymna; species Euprymna scolopes. The sequence goes on along the minus strand of NC_136493.1, from coordinate 125,867,105 downwards.
GGAGAGCAAATATTAGATTGGCCACCTCTTGGATAATAATAATAATAATAATAATAATAATAATAATAATAATAATAATAGTAATGAGCAAATCCTAGAAACTAATTCTAATAAAAGGTATAAACACATGAGCAGTATCTCTAGTAAGATACTTTAGACCGTTCAAAGGCTTGAAAAATAAATAAAACCGAAAACTAGGACATTTATGACCATGTATAATACACTACACTCAAAAGATAATGCGGACCGACTCTACGTAGAAAAGGAAGGACGAATAAAGAGGACCGGTTTGTATAGTAATAGCACAAAAATAATAAAAAAAATACATAACACAAAAAACAGAAAAGACGATAACTGCAGCAAGAGTCATTTAAAAAAGAACAGAGAGGCAAAAGAAAAGACAAGGAAAAAATGAGAAGAGAAATAGCTACACAGACGAATCATAAGGATAACAAAAGATGATGCACAAAAACACCTGGATATGGCTACAAAAAGGGCAATTAAATAAAGTAACTAAATCACTAATATCAGCTGCAAAAGTTTACTTGATTGTTGACAGATAAAAATTTTTGATAGACTCTGTGGAAACTTCTAGTGACTACTACTACTACTACTACTACTACTACTACTAATAATAATAATAATGATAATAATAATAGTCTACAAAGGTTTGGGTCGAGAGAGACTTCCCACAGGGTTGATGCTGACTGGTTTACAAGAGTAAGTTAACGAGTGGAACAGCACAAACAAGAGTATATTCATGAAGATTCGAGAAAAAAAAATGAAGTTCATACCTAAGTAGAAAGAGATAAACCTGATGAAATTCATGGATACTGGCTCTGATCTTTCACAGAAATCCATGGGAGGCTTACTGTTTCTATAGATGATGGTGTCAGATTGTACCAGATACTAGATTGGTTTGTAGTGGGAAGGACTATTTTAATAATGAAAGATCTTGCTAAAGGGCCAGATGTTGGAAATTATAGACCAATTACTTGCTTGGACTTGCTTTGGAAGACACTGATAAAGATAATCAGGTAAAACGTGTATGACCATCTTGAAGTAAATGGTTCATTATTAGTTGAACAAAAAGACGGGAGAAAAATGGGTTTAGGAACAAAAGACATTGATATTCTCAGCAATCCTTCCGATTTCAATCTTTTACATTCTTTTTCAAATTGTTTCGATTGATAAATGTATTTTAAAGAACTGCTAAAGGAGTAAAAAAAACTTGAATTTTGCTTGGATAGGAAAGCTTATAATATAGTGCCGCATTCGTGGATACTAAGGACGTTGAAAATAGGAAAGGTGGCTAGAAATATAATTACGTATGAGCATTGGAAAACAATAGGATATATAGGAGTATATCAGGGACAGTCAACATCAGACGCGGTATCTTGCAAGGAGATTCCTTTTCATCACTTTTATTCGTGATAGCCCTCATACTATTGACACATGTATTAAGAGAGACAAAGATGGGATAGCAACCGGAGAAGAATGGACCGAAGATCAGCCAACAACAACAACAACAACAACAACAACAACAACAACAACAACAACAACAACAACAACAACAACAACAACAACAACAACAACAACAACAACAACAACAACAACAACAACAACAACAACAACAACAACAACAACAACAACAACAACAACAACAACAACAACAACAACAACAACAACAACAACAACAACAACAACAACAACAACAACAACAACAACAACAACAACAACAACAACAACAACAACAACAACAACAACAACAACAACAACAACAACAACAACAACAACAACAACAACAACAATAATAATAATAATAATAATAATAATAATAATAATTCCTTCATAGAGTGTACAAGGTGATTGATAAATCAAGATTGTAAATGAAAATCATAACCATGATTGGAACGAAGCTTTGTGGGTAGAGGGCACGTTTTCAATGCAACTGTGATTATTTTGATGATTCCAAAATTGTGACTAAAATTAGAATTGTAAACCTTTAATGATTTTATTTCGAAGTATGTTGACTGAGCTATGTAATGTAACAGTTGCCAGAGTTACATCACTGATAGGGTTTAGTTTAGGTTGATTGATTAGCTTTACTATATATACTAATTTTTTCGGTACTCTTGAAGAATTTGACCTGGATCCTCGGGATTGTCCGTCGATGAAGTGTCGGGATCGACCGGAAGTCACCGGATTAAGCCAAGCAGAGTAACAGACGCAGACGAATTATAAAACAAACAAACCAGAAAAAAAATAAAAACACAATAAATTACAATAAATGAAAACAATATAACAAAAACCGTCTGTACATTTACTGAATATATATATATATATATTTATTTATTTATTTATTTATATTCCTAAAAAAATGCATTTTGTATTGTTTATTTACTTTTATTTTATTGCAATTTTTTTATTATTAAAAAGTTGTTTTTTTTCCAAGAAAAGACGATTTTTTTCCCGTAAATTCTTAGGTGAAATACATATTTTTCAAGCTTACGTTTTTTTTCGAAAAGAAAATTGTCAGCAAACTTGTTATTTTGTAATCAGTTGTATTTTTTATGAGAAAATATGAATGATTTTTATGAAAACTGTAAATTATTAGATGAAATTACAGAAAGATTAACAAAAATACTTACAAAATATTTTTTATCACTATATGTTAAAGAAATAAACAGGAAAAATACACATCATCGCCCCAAAAATAATAAAAAAATAGATCTTTCATACAAAAAGCAAAAAAAAAAAAAAATGTCGTTTAGCGTTTAAACATTTGAACAACGCTCGGCTTAATCCGGTTGTTGCCGGTCTAGCCCGATCCATTATTGACGGAAATCCTGAGGATCTGGGTCAAATTCTGCAAGAGTACCCTTTTTTCGGAGATTTAATGTGTAATGCAAGCAGTTTGGTAACTTTATTTATTTTATGCGTCTTTATTTATTTTTAATTTACTATTTATTTTATTTATTTCATTTTATGTATTTTATGCTTCAAGATCTTTATATTTTCAAATATTTATTGATAGTGCTAAGGTTGGTTATTTTGTATTACGACATCTAAATCGTTTGATGATTACTTAATACGTAATAATGTCATCTTGGTAAAATATTTTACGTTTTACGTTTTTTATATCTTTTAATATTTATTCATACTGTTTAGTGTGATTGTTTTGTTTGACGGCACATCAACCATGTTCGGGCTATGTAAGGCTTGGTCCGATAATTTTGTTAAAAAGTTGTATGCTTTAAGTCCTTTATCTCTTTAACCGTTTATTCATAGACTTGTTGTTCTTTTGTTTTACGGCATATCAACCGTTTTATGGGTTATGTATTGCCTGATACGGTCATTTTAGTAAATAATTTTATGCTTCAGTTTCTTTATATCCAAATATTTGTTCATATTTTCTTTTTGTAAATTAACATTGTTTGTTTTGTTATATGCGTTGCAGAATATGATTGAGTTTTGTTTAAGGAGAGGAAAACACCATGACACCAATATTTGATGTGTTTTAGGTGAGGAATAAAATATTTTCAGAGTATCTGCTCTGGTAGAACCAGATAACCGATAGAATATCAGGAGAAACATGGAAACAGATTTGACGATCGAAGTCAGCAGATGTTTTTCATCATCTTTTCATCAGCTGGGGTTGGGGAGTTGGCGCGAAAGTTCTTGCGAAATTTTAAATTGGTATTTCATAGTATATTATTATGATATCTTTACTATATATATCATTTTAACAAGGGTTTGTCGGTCTATCTAATCGTTTAAATTAAAATCGTTTTAAAACAATTATTTTTATTTTAGAACGCTGAATTCCAGATGAAAAAGCAAACTCGTACAGATTTTTTATTTCAATTTAAGCTAGGCCGAACAGCTGCTGAAACAACTCGCAATATGAACGAAGCGTTTGGCCCAGGAACAACTACTGAACATACAGCAGAATGGTGGTTTAAGAAATTTCATGGCGGCGACGAGAGGCTTGAAGATGATAAACGTAGTGGTCGACCATCGGATGTTTACAACGATCAATTAAAAGTCTAAGTCAGAACTAATCCACGCACAACTGTTTGACAACTTGCTTTTGAATTAGACGTAACGTATACGACTGAATTAGACGTAACGTATACGACGATTTACAACCATTTGAGAGAGATTGAGAAAGACAAAAAGGTAACAAATTGATGCCTCATAAATTAAATGACAACCTAAAGAAACGCTGTTATGAAGTTTCGCCTTTCCTTGTTTTACGCAACAAGAACGACTCGTTTCTCGACCGTGTTTTGACTTGCGATAAAAAGTATTTTTTTTTACGATAACAGGTTACAATCAACTCAGTAATAAACTAAGATACTTCCCGAAGTCAGAGTCTCGCCCCTCCCCCCAAAAGCCATGCTGACTGTTTGGTGGTCTGCGACCAGTCTCTTCCGTTACAGTTTTTGGAATGCAGGCGAAACCATTACGGCGAAGAAGTACTGTCAACAAATGGATGAAATGCACCAGAAACTTCGACAACAACACTCAGCATCAGTCAACAGAAAGGCCCAATTTTCTTCCACGACAATTCCCAACAATCCGTTGAGAAACCTACTCTGCAGAAGTTTAAGGAATTGGTTTAGGAAACTCTGCTTCATCCGCATACTCTCTAGACTTCTCATCTGCCGACTACAACTTTTTAAAGCATCTTGATAACTTTCTGTGTGAGAAATGCTTAAAAACCCTAAGCGATATAAAAAAAAAAAACGTCTTCAGCGACTTTATCGCTACCAGAACACAAGAATTTTACGTTACTGACCTAAATACACTTATTTGGCGTTGGCAAAAATGTGTAGATTCTTATGGTTCTTATTTCGATGAAAAACTTTTTGCTTGAACCGATATATATTCGTCTGAATTTAATAGTTAATAGACGAACTTTCTTGTCGGCTTGTGGGTGAAAACGAATGTAAATTCATATATAATAATTGTAAGTTGTAGAAAACAAAATTACTTTCTTGTTTTCGATTTCTTTTGCAGCAACTTTTTGATTTGGTGCCTGTGAAAAAGAGCGACAACGTCACATCTGGAAAAAAAAGTAGTGTCACTAATTATCCGTTCTCAATTTAATATATTGTAAAAATAAGACAGCAAAAATAAAATGATGAAATAAAGAAGTGAGACGGGAATGAAATCAGATTAAAATTTGTTTTGTTTGAAATGAAAAAGAGAAAATTTAATTTTAGAAAAAAATTCTCCGAGGGAATGTACAAACTTTTTGCAAATGTTATCTTCAACCTATTAGACAAACACGCCTAAGTATAAGACGAAGGAATTGTGTACTCGCTGACTTCTATTCGCAAAATAAACAGATTTTACAAATCAGTTTTCATAAATATCGTTTCAACAAACGAATAATGAAATTCAAATGAAAATATGAGTGAACATTACTAAATGTTCGAACAAACAAAATAATAAATACAATAAAAAATGCTCACAATTTTCAATTGACTAAAGTCTAAAAAGTTCTTTAAAGTTTATTTTCCTCTAACGCTCACAATGCTGTGTTAACAAATTTGCCTGGAGGAAGACTGTTACAACTTTGTCAACCTTTATATTGATTCTCACAAAGTATCTTTTAAATATGAAAGTTCTTTGAAAATTCATAATATCGACAAACTTGGAAAACAGCGTCAACTTTCATTGTCGGCTGAATTCGAAAAGAAAGAATTTTGATACACGACTTTGAACTTAAAAGAGCTAACATTACTGCTTATCTAAATTACAAGCAGTCTCGTACAAAAAGCAAAGGCACGAAAACGAAGTAAATAAAAAAAAATAAAATAGAGCAGATAAAATATAATGCAGAATACAAATGTAAAATTATGACACAGAAATGTATAAGGGGATTACACAGGTTTTGTCAAAAATTCAAACTGTTGTCATAAACATCGACATGAAGCTAATTAATGATCATGCGCATTGCACTACCTGCCAAATGAATACCGACGAACAAGGAAAGCATTAGAAAGGGGACGAGTAAGTACAGATCAATAAAAGAGCAAGAAAAGTTTATCCTTGCTGGTGTGAAGTGCAAAACGAAGAATACAGCAAAAAAGCTAAACTGGAAACAAAAGATCGAGAACTGATCAGAAAAAAAAACATGGATACACATGAACGTTTTAAACGATAAACCGGATAGTAATTAACAATCACCCCACATCGCGATCAGAACGAATTATATAACATCCATGATAGACATAACCAAGGAAAGTAATAATTCTAGACAAAAAATGTGAAACTATATAATTTACATAAATCACATCATAAGTGAATATACAAAAACAGTCACTATTAATATTAATAATGTTAATGATAATAATGAAATAATAATAATAATAATAATAATTAAATAATAATAATAATAATATTAATAATAATATTAATAATAATAACAACAATAATAATATTGATAATAATATTATTAATAATAATAATAACAATAATAATAATATTAATAATAATGATAATAATATTATTAATAATAATAATAATAACAATAATAATAATATTAATAATAATGATAAAAATAATATTAATAATAATAATAATATTAATAATAATAATAATAATAATAATAATAATAATAATGATAATAATAATAATAATAATAATAATAATAATAATAATAATAATAATAATACCGAAAAATAATGATTGTGATTTTACTGTTAGCCACATACCTAAATGTTTTTTTTGTTTTTACTAATCCTTGCTTTGAAAAGAAAAAAAAATTGTTTATGTTTTCACTAAAAAAATTTTACAGGAAAAAACAGAAATTGTTACGGGAGGTCTTTGCTTTCTTTTTATTTTCGTTATTTTTTTATATAGTGATTTTATTATATTTAAATGTTTTCTTCAGTATTTTCCTTGAGTAACGTTATTACGCTTTGAAAATCGGCGACGCTCGGCGGAAGCCGGCGGTTGATATCAGCAAAGCTGAGCGGCCAGTAAGTTACGTTTGGTTCAAATTCTGTACAAGTACCGGTCGTTTTTTTATGTGTGGAAAATCACGCTTCCGAACAAATGATACTCTGGATAGGAGCAAAAGTAAAAAAAAAAAATGTCTCGGTTTAGAAGGATTTCTCCGCCACTGTTCGAGAACAAAAACGATGAAGTATAGTTTTACATGTTTCTCCTCCTCTCTCTTTCTCTCTATCTCTCTTCATACATATCTCCCTTTCTCCCCCTCTCCCTCTCCCTTTTTCTCTCTTTAGGCTCGTTTCTCTCTTTCACTCCCTCTATATATCTGTCCATCTTTCTTTCTCTCTCTTCCTCTGTCTCTTCCCCTCTCTGCTACTAACTCTGTCTATATCCCAACCCCTCTTTCTCCCTCTCTTTCTCTATTTCCGTCTCTTTCTCTATTCCTCTCTTTCTTTCTCTTTTTCTATATCTCTCGTTTTTCCTCTCTATCTATCTCTCTCTAATTCCTCATCCTATTTTAGTCACCTAAATTACTTATTGTGATTAAGACGTTGTCAAAACATGAATATATCCTATTTTAGTCACATAACTTACTTACAATGAATAAGACGTTGTCAAAACATGGATCAATTCTGTTCTAAGACTGAGTCAGTCCCAGTTACAAACTGTTTTAGAAAATCCACGAGGCGAAACCTTGTATCGCAGAGTTTTCAGATGCTACCATTTGTTGTGGCAAACATGTGCTTGACATGCAGGTTCTGGAAGGTATCTTGCAGCAGGTTGCCGGTAGACCATTATGTGGCGTACCGCCTTGTCGCCTACTCGCCATATGGATTTATTCGGGAGCGCATCTCTCCCAGTGAATTAAACACGTCGCCAGATACGAACCTTGAACATTTATAGAATTCAGCGCGTTACATGTAGCGTCTAGCCTTCCCAAAGGGTCACCGATCTCATCATTGCTTAACTTCGGTGATCTGGCGAGAACCTGTATGTCGATGTGATTGTACCGCACACACACACACACACACACACACACACATACACACACACACATATATATTATGATAGTGCCGTATATATATATGTGTGTGTGTGTATATGTTTATATATATGTGTATATATATGCATATATAACAGATGCATATGATATGATATATATATAATATAAAGCTGAATGTGTGTGTGTGTGTGTGTATGTGTGTCTGGTCATGAATAGGCTCCTATAAAACTGAAACGAAGCTGTTCTGCTTGAAAAGGGTGCCATTTTCTTGTTATTCATAATTGTATCGATTCTTTGCTTTAAAAGACTAAAGTAATTACGTGTTTACTTTTTTAATATCCCATTTTGCTGTTTCGGATTATTTTACTAAAGTAAGTACAGCTTCATTATTTTTCAAAACTGTTTTTGTTTCTTTGTTTTTCAATATTTCGTCGATATTATTTAGTAAGAGTGTTTAGCAGAAAAGTCAACAAACGACTACCCGAAAAAATTAATATACAAGAAATACATGTTACCATAGTCAATAAAAGTTCAGTTCATGTTTATTTTTGTTTTGAAATAGTTTTTAATTCTCTTTACTTGAAATAATTTCCGCGAACCGAAGTTAAAACGAAATTTGAGGCGATAATTACTTAAATGAATTTTTATATAAACTACACACGCCATAATCGAATATTCCCCAAGCACCAAATAACGGAAAACATTAAAATATGTTTATAAATATTCCTTACGTTGACGGAACTCTCTTAAATTATAAACACAGAATGCTCAGGTGCCCCTCTTTCAAATTGAACACGGGGTTCTCCATTTCAAAGTCGCTGCCATTTTGATTTTTTTTAAACCGGTTCCTGAATTAAAAAAAACAACAACATTTTTTTACAAACTACTTAAAAATACAAACCAATGAACTTTTCTACCATAAAAGTAACTTTTATTGACTATGGTAACATTTATTTCCTGTATATTTATATTATTATATATTTAATATTTTCTCTTTGTAAGGAAACATCATTTTGTTGGTCACTCTTAGCTACGAATGGAAACAAAGTTGATATAAAAAATATATTATCGCGAAAATTATCTTTACTTTCATCATATTTTGCTTAGGGTAAAATTTTTGAGTATCAAAACCTATCTCTTTACAACCTCTCCTTTTCATAACCTATGATACTTTCATCAATCACAGTCCATTTTCTGCAGGCTGTTTTTGAACCCAGTCAACGACGGGTACTTCTGCTAGTATGTATATATATATATATATAACTTGATATAGATATATTTGATCAAATATTGAATTTAATAGAAACTTTCCACTAGTTTTAGATATGATTATATGATTATACGCAAGAGAGAGAGAGAGAGAGAGAGAGAGAGAGAGAGAGAGAGAAAAATATATATATATACATACATATATATATATATATATATATATATATATATATATATATATATATATATACAGAGAGAAGTTTATGATAATTATGATGTGTTTCTAAATACTATAACAATATTGTAAGATAGAGACAAAATTCGAATGATTTACGTGACTAAAAATCTGACAGATGAACAGATTAACATTTTTACGAGGACTTTGGACAAGTTTCAGATATAGTTAGACATAAGAGGGAGGAGAAAAAGAGAGATACAAACAAGGAAAGAGAGAGTAAGAGAGAAAGAAAGAGAGAAAGAAAGAGAGAGAGAATATAGACCAGAAAAAAACGAATCAGAGGCTGCTGCTATTACTGATGATGGTTTAGATAATGATGATGATGATAATGAACGTTTTTCCAAACGAAATAACCTTCGACCAGTTTCAGACATTATTCAATGCATGAGTCATGAGAATCGGCTAGGTGATTATAATGCTGTTGTTATTGTCGTTGTTCCCCGATATCCTTTTAGTGAGAATTCTTTCAAGAAAGACATCGGGTCTTGCCAATATCTCTATGTAAAAGTATTTCTATGGAACCAGTGGGTTCAAACTTGGAACAGACAAGTTGTGAGCCCGTGTTGTTAATCACTTAACCACTGTCACTGACCTGTTGCTACTGCTGCTACTAAAAAATTACGAGAATGATGATGATGATGATGATGATGATCCCAAACCTAAAACCTTTCAACCAGTTTCAGACATCATTTGACGCATAAGTCAGTAGAGACGACCGGATGCTGCTACTGCTGCTGCTGTTGCTGCTGCTGCTGCTGATGATGATGAAGATGATAGTGGTGGCTGTGGTAGTGGCGGTAATAACGTGTTACCAAACCAAAGGAAACGTGAATAGTCGAACGTGACGCTGTCGTATCAAAGAATCATGCATTTATGTCAATCAGACCATTAAGCGTCGCTGACGTCATCACCGTTTATTGTCTCCCGAAAGATCAGGCCACGATTGATGTCCTTTATATTCTTAAAGGAAAATGGCAAATGGCGAAAACTAATGACACGTAACGATCACAGTCGAGCGCTCGTCGGTCTTTCATTCATTATAAACACCTTATTGGATCGCTGACCAATGACTGTGATCGTATTCATATGTTGTACCATATTTTCATTAATTTCATTGCCGGATATTTTTTATGTGCTTATATCGATCGATCGATACAAAACATAAGATTAATATTATATGCATAGTTTGATAATTAACATAAAATACATACATGTAATTTTATATTAAGTTGGGTATGTGTTTATCTTTACATATTTATATATAGACGATTCACCCCTAAAATAATAAACCGATCATCAATTTTGGAACACAGCTGCTAGGCGTTTTTTTTTCTTCTCGTTTTTATGCCAAGTTTTTAAAGATATTTACACATAATCACCTAAAATAACCTAAAATAAAGTAAAATAAAACAGTCTCAGTTGGGAGCGACAATTTAGCTGAAGGTGTTAATCTACAAATTCGCCGTTACTGTTATTATTAGATGCAGTGTTATTATTATTATATTTATCTTGTTAATCTTTGTATATTGACACAAATCTGTTATCTTGACAGCAGAATTAACCGACACACTCTTTATTATTAGAACACACATACACACACAGATATATATATATATATATATATATATATATATATATATATATATATATATATATATATAAACACTAAATGTTTTAATCTGTTAAAATAAGCAAAAATTATAGCTCTTTGATAAGTGTTTTATACCAAATTGATGGTTGAATATGTTTAAATTTGTGCTAATTTTTGTATTAAATAATAATCCCTATTATTATCAATGTAGTTTTACTGCTCGATATCCACACTCAAGGGAGAATGGCACTAATAGTGGAAATGTCTTACATAGGGCATGGATAGAAAACAGAGATACAAACAGAAACGAAAAAGAGAACATGACAAAAAAAAAAAAACCCCAAAAAAACAAGGAGACGTTGCGTTTATTCATTCTACGCGTATAACGACAAAATACTATTCCAATCTGAAACGTTAGAGATTAATATAATTTTTTTTGCATCAAAATCCTTATGCTTATTTGAAATAGAATCTTGAAAATGTCATTTTTAAATGTAAGTGATTTGAGTAGCAATGCCTATACGTCCATTCAATTAACGCGTTTCATGATGCTATATTTTACGCTTCACAATTTTTTAAAATAAGTACGAATGGTTCCTAGAATTTGGATTATTCGGACTAGTGTTCTAATAATGATTGTTTTTATTTACGAAGTTTTTGGTCGATGTCACCTTCGACCTTCTTTAAGTATATCTTGTTCAACTCAAGAATTTTTCTGTAGAACTCGGGAATCTTTCTGTCGATATCGGGATTTTGCACGGAATTTTGAACGGAGCTCTTAAATTCACATGGCCTAATAGGCTCTTGTAAGGGTCCGTGTCGTAAGGAATGAAGTGCTTGAAAAAATTCAGTTCTAAATTACACTCTTTTGGGGGTTGAAGATTAATCGTCAATGCGGTCGACACTCAAAATACGATTGCGAATTACTTAAGACTCCTACACGTTCATGGAGCTGATTCACCGATAGGATGCTATCCCTGTAGATTTAGATAATGTTTCAGGTTCGAAAATCCGTACAGCTTCCTGAGTTCGATAGAAGGATATCCGAATTCGAGAGAAAGACTCCCGCTTTCGACAAGATACACCTGAAGAAGAATGCGGTTACATTGACCGAAACGTTATAAAATAGTACTCAATTTAAGAACAAATTTATAATACTTTCGTTTCCGCAATGTCGAAAATGTAACGTCATTCCTCATTGCTCGACTGTTTTGTCTATCGTTTGACCTACCCGCGCCTCAACTTTACGTTAGTTATCTTTTAATCAAATCTTAGAACGATTTTGTTTTACAGATTTGGGTTATTATGCACTCAATGTGACCCGTGTCAAAATTAACACTAGCTTCCTTATTCCACATTGATGTAGGTTCTCTTATAGTAAACGTTTTTATTTTTATATGTATCTGGTTTCCTCTAGGACGCTAGTTTTTCCAAGTTAACCTTTCCGAGCCCGCCTTGGAGTGGAGAAATAATAATAAAAAAACAACAAATATTCTTGTTCGATAGTTAACTCAACCGAGATAAAACTAATAACTAAAAGATTGACCGACAGACAGAACCTCGTAAAGAAGTATTTAGACGGATCCAAAAAATGGGAAAGTATACGCAAAAAGAATTTATAAACTGTTTTCTTTTCCCCAAATGCTATTCTTTGGTGATCTCTATTTGAAAAGGTAGCAACTAAAGATACAAACAATTGAGGGAAGCAAATAATTTTATTTGTGTTTATTTTATTACGACAAGCAAGCTACAATATTCTATATTTGTCTTCTTTAGACACGGATATAGCATCGTTAATGGCTAATATAGCACCCAGAAAAGCGTTTACTTCCGGCAACGTCCATACGCTTTCATTAATTTATGCAAATCTTATGAAATGATCAATCGTATCAATGCCTACCATAATAAAGTGATTTTAAGGAATAAAATATGATTATGAAGAAATAAACTGGATTAAAACGACTCTGATATCTACAATAATATTTTTTACATTAATAATAACTTTAAAAGCATCACTTTCAAAATGACGGCGTCTTTTATTTTCTACCTCTGAGCGAAAGTCTCTTGAATATTTTTCATGTTTTTGACTTGTTGTTTTATCTAAGGGAGATAACAAAAGCAAATATTTAATCTTATTTAAACATTACTTTTCTCTTGAAAAATGTTTTGTTTAAACGTACAAACATTTGTTTATGAAATGTACACACGTGAATGATCTAAATGATAGATTCATTGTCTCATCCCCCTATACTTCAGCTTTTGTTATATCAGTACAACTTTTTCATTTCTGTAATTGTTTTACAGGTACTTCCACGGAATGTGCTTTAGCGGACTCACTTCACTTATACAGCCTTGATATCAATACCCTCGACTCACTGCACTAGCAGCAAAATAACACCCATTATCACTACATGCGGGCGATTTTCTACCTTAATAGCTTAATTCTTCGAGCCGCTTGCCTCCGAAATTCTCTCCCTTCTTGTTGTTTGCGCGACAATTACCCTACATTCAGGTTTCCCATATAAACTCTGCCCATATCACAGCATCTATTTATGCTTTACTGGTAATATTTATCGTTTGAAACGTACAAACTTAAAATCCAAACTTTAGAACAATATTAGACAAATGCATTAATATACCTTCATACATTTATTGTAGAATTTTTTAAAATTCAATTTTCACCCGAAACAAGGCACAGTGCCACTTTGAAGTAGGGGGCTACTATCGGGGACATAAGTTGCAGGGATATTATGAAAGGAGATGAGCAGCAAGATGTCTATTTACATTACACTTGAACTTCTGCATGTCAGTACCATTAGGAAAGCAGAATCCCGGAAGAGAGTTCAAAAGTCTAGTAGTTCTCGGGGGAAAAACTATTGGAGAAGAAGGCTTTCTTATATCTAGGGATCTCTACTGTGTAGGGGTGGGATTAAGCTGCTTGTCGGGTTTGTCCGGGGTATTTATGTCGAGGGGGGCACAAGCGCTTTTAGTTCGTCAGAGCATTCACCAGTAAAATACTTGTAGAACAGGCAGAGGGATGCAGCATGTCGTCGATGCGACAGAGGCCGAAGCTTAGATGACACAATCAGCCTTGAAAAGTTATTAATGGCGGTCCAAATTACACATAATTATACTCCATCTCACCTGAGGATTAGACCATTTTTAAAGTACTACGCATTCGGGTGCCTTCGTTCAGTCTCGAAAGACAAAGGATACCCCCTGTGGAGGCAGCCACGCGTGTAATTGTGAAACAAGGGTTGCGCAATCCCTAACCACACCTCTCCTGAATCGACACAGTAGTAAGGAGAAATCCAGGATGACTGGAAACAATGCTTAAATAAGCGGAGAGCACATACAGCACCTAGAAGTTACAAATAGTCACCCATTTAGTACTGACCAGGTTCAACGTTGCTTAACTTCGGTGATCCAGCGATGTGTCAACGTGATTATGGCGTAAGGGTCCGTGCCGGTGTGTTAACGTGATTATGCTTGTAAGAGTCCGTATCTTAAGGAATAAAATGCTTGGTAAAATTAGGTTTTAAATTACACTTTTTTGGAGGTTGAAGATTAATCATAGCCCGATAGAAACGAAGAACGTTTTCATTTTGGGCTGTCAATTGTTCTTGTTTTTTATAATGAAATTTGTTTAATGTTGTAAGACATTTGAACCCATCACGTCTTAATCGATAAACATCTATTAGGTTTGAGATTATTATCTACTCACGAACGATTCTAAATTTTCCGTTTCGACCTTCAAACGTTATTTAATCAGTTATGACAAGGTAGAGTAGGTAACACCTGTAGAATTTCGTCTAACACATTTAAAATCACATGATATAAAAAAAGAAGCAATAACATAAATTATGTAGTGCAACTTAAATTTAAGTTATGAAAATTAAATGAGTTTAACAGAAAATATACTTAATTAGATTTCATGTCTGTCGTAAAGGTGTAAAAAAGATAAAGCTAAGATTGTTAGTATTTTCATAAACAAGTTTTTGAAATTCAAAATATTATGATAAAAATAAATTTGATAAACGTCTTTATTTAGCCAGACGGTATGCAAACATAAACAGACTATACTTTTTAGCCGATTTAAAAGGAGCAAAAGTTATAGACTGTTGACTAATCAAAACTTCAACAAAGCATTTATGACTTTAGGCAAGGAAAACCATGGATAGAAAGTCGTCTGAAAGTCTACCGGGGAAGTTAAGACTGTCTAACGAAATGTATACGAAGATGGAGTTATTTCAATGTATTTATTTGATGAAATAACAACTCTTGTTGTGTTGCTCAATAACGAAAAGGATACACCTTGTACATAATTTGGTGTAAAACTGTATTGTAGTGAAATTGTTATGAAACTTATGGATGGAAAGAAGACGGATTTGTTTCATTTCCTGGTGGAAAACACCCCCTCTCTCTCTCTCTCTCTCTCTTTCTCTCTGTATATATATATCTATAATATAAAGCTGAACGTCTGTGTGTGTGTGTGTCTGGTCACGAATAGGCAACCTCCGTGGCCTTCGGGCCAAGATCAAAGTGTAGTATCTGTTCCGGCAGATGCTGCACTTAAGATAATTTGTACCAGTCAATGGAGGGGAAACCCTCTATACTGGGACAATTATTATTTTTGGTAACCAGAGTGCCCCCTTTTTGCCTACTTTTAGGGGAGCTGGTTTTTACCTCACATTAAAAACGGCCTTGTGCCTAATTTGCTCAGTGGGGGAGCAAATAAACACCATCTGTTCCGGCAGATACTGCAAGCAAAGACCATATGTGGGGTCAGACCCACATATAAGGCCTTGGTCAATGTAGGGGCAACCCTTCATACCAATTGTCACTATCCAGCTCCCCTACTCCCCGTGGACTTGGTCCCCATTTCCCCTTCACTCCTCACTTTAAAAATAGGCCTTGTGCCTAATTTGCTCGGTGGGGGAGCAACTAAATACCTGGTCACGAATAGGCTCCTATATGGTTGACTATTATAGAAAACTTATCACATGTAATGATAAAAGATGTATCGAGACACAGGAATGGGTATGTTTGATCTGGCATAATGATGATTCATTAAAATTGTGGGGCCTGCGTACGCGCCTAGTCCACAAGTATGGAAATCAAAAATTTAAAATAAAAAAAAAAAAACGTTTACAAGTGTTTTTGATATAGATGTAGATAATAATACTTTGATAAGTATGTTTTAACTTAAATAGGGATGGTATAATAAAAGTGTGGGGTCTTCGTTCGCGTTTGTCCTTCATAGAATATAAATAGGCAAAAAGTTTAATAAAGACTTTTTTATATCTATCGGCGTAAGTATACTTTGATAATTATGTTTCAGTTTGAAGAAATATGGTATAATAAAATTATGGTGTGTTCGTTCGCGCGTGACCTCCATAGAATGGAAATATGTCACAAAGTTTAATAAGGTTTTTTTAAAATAGATCCACAGAATATTGTGATAAGTGTTTTAGTGTGAACAGGTATGGTATAATAAATTATGGGGTTTATCTATTTTATTTCTACTTTCATCATGTTTTGCTTTGGTTTTGATAACCCCAAATTCGAAGCTATCTCTTTACAACTCTTCCTTTTCATAACCTATCATACTTTCATAAATGAGAGTTCATTTTCTGTAGACTGTTTTTGAACCCAGTACAACGACGGGTACTTTTGCTAGTATATATATATATATATATATATATATAAAAGAGAAAGTGTGTGTGTCTGTCTGTCTGTGTACATTTCCCTACACAATCACTCATATATATATATATATATATATATATATATATATATATATATAGCATACTATATTGATATACAGGGTACTGAGATTTGTGAAAATCTCGGTAATCGGTTTTCGTCCAGAAATATTGCTGTTAAAGAGTCAAAGTTCAACGATTTGACCTTTGAAAACTCTAACAAACTCCTCCGCAAATTTTGGGTCTAAACACTTCATGGATTTTACTTAATAACTTGATTTGAGCCAAAAACAATAAATGTTAAGTGGTCATAATAGGGGTCAAGTTTTTTTGCTCAACATACACCTCCAAACACTCGGACAACACCGGGCTGAAATGCTAGTGTATATATATATATATATATATATATATATATATATATATACATATATATATATATATATATATATATATATATACATATATATATACATATATATATATATATATATATATATATATATATATATATATATATATATATAGTAAGTTATCAAATGTATATGGTAATTAAGCGTCACAGGTCTTTATCTCCGTAGAGAATTGCAAGGCTAAAATGCATGGAATTCAGGTTTTATCGTGTTATTCATTAACACAACACATTCGCAGAAAACTCAAGTTGATTTACTCTTATACAAAAAAGAACAAAGGAAGAGGAAGTAAAAGTCAGCCGAACCCCTACTTTTATTTTAAAGAAATGTCTACAATTGACTGATGGAAACATAAATTCGTCGTCGGCAGAACAATATATCTGCTTGGTTAGCTAACGAAAAGACTGGGTATACACATAAAAACAATCGAAAAAATGAATTCTATAAATTTTAGCTTGTCTATTTTATACAGGGATTACTTGCGGAAATAATTGTTAAGACTCTTCCCTGCAACCTCTCTCCCAGAGAAGAGATGTTGCGAGCCTGTCTTTGTTTTATCGTTATTTCCATGGCAAGTGCTCGTCTGAGCTCCAATCCCTGGTCCCCACTCGCCAATCTTTCATGACAAACACCCGTCTATCTGAAACCGCTGTCAATAATTTTCCCCACACTTTATCTGTACCTAAATCAAAACGTAGATTCCATGAACAAAGCTTCTTTCTTAGAACTGTACGCCTGTGGAACACTATTTCCCACCTGACTACAACTTGGATGTCTTCAAGTCCAACATAAAAAATTCCTGATAAACCGCTCCCTTTAGTAAGACACATTATCAAATCTCCAATACTAACGATGACTACGACACTACATTATTGATTACTGTACACGCAACACCCCGTATCCCTGAGTGGCTTCCGGGCCTTGATAAGTGGTGACCTCCATGTAAAAAAAATATATATATAAAAAATAAAGAGGAAACAAAAAATCACGGACCGGACTTTCTACCCTGATGAAGCTATTTTTAGCGAACTATTGGACTTGCAACAACAAAAAAGTAAATAAAATGATTTTATCATTATTTCCAACACTTCAAAGTTTTCAAATTTCCCACTTAAATTTTATTCAAAATAAGTGTTTTCTAAAAGTGTGTGACCATCTTTAATATTTTTGTAACTTACTATCCAGCTCTACTCACGTATTGAACACCATTGAATTAAATACAGAAAAGTTGATGTGTAGAAGTTATCTTTTTATAACATACCATTTTATTTGGATACTTGAAATCTAATATATAGACGGCTATATATCTGCCTGTTTGTCGGTCTGTCTGTCGGTCTGTCTGTGTCCATATTTTCAAACTCTATCTGCTCGGAAACGAAAAGTCGTAGAGCGGCGCTGGGGGCCTCAAATGATTGGATTTTTACAGACTGTTCTTTCATGAGCCTTTAACCGGTTACAATTGTTTTTAAGGTGTTAAGATTGAAAGATCGTTATACATTTTGTACATTCATGTTACTTTTTTTTTAATTTTTCATTTTTTATCGGTTTATCACGTTGGTACAGTGGTAACGTCACCAGCTTTCAATACTACAGTTTCGGCTTCGATTCTAGCTTATGACACCTAAATACTTTTTTTTTTACTTTTGAAATCACGACTCTATAATAATATATACGAAATCTGGAGAAATTGAAATATCATATTAAAGTGTATTTTACGCCAGGGCAAAGCCTGGACCTCCCACTAGTAATATATATATATATATATATATATATATATATATATATATATATATATACTTTTCAGAATGTGAGACATATATAAAATAATATTATATAATTATTTCCACAGCCCAAAGAACGCCGCAGCCCACAAGAGCCACGCCAGCCAACGAACCGGATCAAGGCGCGGCAGAAAAAAGATCAGACATAAAGGTAGCTATTTTAGAAGTAGCAATGAGTTTTGCGGTAGTTTACGACAGTTAAGGACAGTTTATGGACAGTCTTGGGTTTGCAACGCTTGACAAAAGTTACAGTTAGGAACAGTTACAAGTTTAACAGTGAAAGACCAGATCGAGACAGGTTAAAGTTAAGCTGGCATCAACTGACGAAAATGTCCTCGACAGAACGTAGATGTGAACATTAGCATATAGAGTGTCAATATTACGAGTCACACATAGAGAGCGCAACTGATATTTGCAGAATGTATCGGAATTTATGTTGTGTTTATTTTATTTATGTTTTTATACTTGTATGCCACTTTGTGTAAGGTACTTGTAGGGAAACGTGCGACTTACATAATTAGCACGTGTGCATAATTCAATGGGTCGGTCGTGGAATGAAATGGCTGCCTTATCTCTTTATATGCCTGCAATGTGACTACCCGAATGCAAATGAGATGCTCCTGGTTGGATATAAAAGAGGGTTGATTTTTTAGAGGGTCGTTCATTTTGAAGTTGGATTTCAAAGAAATAAGTTGAATTAGCAGAAGTACGTTGGGAGTTGAGAGAAGGTGCGTTACGTGTGCAGAAGTTGGAAGTTTGGACAAAAGTGTTAACCTTACCCAGGAAGTTATTGGTATGACGGGCGGAAGAAATAAAACTTCTCGGCAACAGCCAATGTGAGAGACGACGACACGTCCAGAAAAGAAGATGAAGGAGAAGGAGATAACGTAAACAACATTGGGGTCGGCGTTTGTTGTCGAGCTGGATATCACATGCGTCATAACTTTATTCCGCGGATAGTGTCTTCTAAGAAATGAAACTGTGTTAAAAGTCCCGCTTGATTCTTGGTTAGGGTAAAGTGGTAGAAAGCCAAGGAAAAATTGGTTGGTGTTGTAGCTAGACGAAATTATGTAAAGGGTGAATCAGGGATTGGAAGTCGGTCGAGCACCTATCATAAACAGAACAATGCAGTAACGAGAAACCAATTACATGTCTTTTATCTGAAAGAGACTGCAGGTACGTAAATAAATTGCCCCAAGTTGATTTTTTAAAGTTACAAATAAGTGCGTCTAGCGGCACTAGATATGACAGCAGATATCTGGCTCTTATACATTATATTATTATGTCAGCTGAGAGATAATTGTTGGGGTGGATGAATGATTTAACTTTTTCCAGCAATTTTATCTACGTTCGATGTTAGTTCTCAATTATATATCTACCTTAAAAGTAATTCCGAGAAGATTATAAAAATAAAGTTCTTCGCGATAAAGGCATGCGTTCTGACTGTGACAAGTAGTAATTCGATTGTCTTTAATTTAAAATATAAATGTTTGGCTTTAGAGGCGTTACAAGTAATCATATACTTTTCGTCATTGCGGAAGAGAGAGAATCGGAAAGAAGTTGCTCATCAATGCTCTTCAGGATGCTGCCATTAGTAGTTGTGTTGTCTACATAGATGTAAACTAATAATCTTCGAATAGGATTTGAAAAAAGTCATTTGTGAATAATCTTTTGCCGAGAATAGATTTTTGGTGCACATTGGCATCGATGTTATGTGTTTCAAACTTTTGCCAGTCAGCAACTACTTTTATAGACGTATCAGTAAAAAAGTGTTTGATGGTTGAAAAGACACTTCGAGATATTCCATAGCTAACAAGCTTATGGAGCAAAATGATGTACCAAACCCCATCGAAAGCCTTTAATAGATCAAGTGTTATACCTCTAAAAAGGAGACTTATGTCAATGAATTACCTGCCCACGTGTAATATCAATCAGCAAAACAGTTGTAGATCCTGCACTTGATTTTGGTCACTAAGTTTCTTGGTTTCATACAGATTAAAGAAATTATCTCAAAACGCAAATGAGATTAGTCGAAATTACTCGGATAAACAGAACTGATCTCCAATATACTGAAATACATGTAAGACCAACAAAGTCATAAGTTGATTTAAAAACAATTAATATTAATATAAAGTTGAAATAATTGACGTTAGTGACATCGTATTAATGATTAATCGAACGATTTCATTTAATTTGTGCGAACGAGGATAACACAAATGACTTAATTGTATTATGTATTAAGAATGATAATTAATCATTATTGTACTGTATCAGTGTATTATTTATTAACAATTAATACATAAAGAAAAAAATTCTCATAGATATACACAGTATGATACTTTCAAAATTCCTACCAAAGTGTTAGGAAATAAAAAAAGCAAATAAGTAAATAACCAACAAATAAGTATGTGAAGTGATGTTAATAAGTTAATAAGCAACAAAGAAGTATTGAAGTGATGTTAATAAGTAAATAAGCAATAAATAAGG
Source organism: Euprymna scolopes (assembly GCF_053919585.1). Lineage (NCBI taxonomy): Eukaryota > Metazoa > Mollusca > Cephalopoda > Sepiida > Sepiolidae > Euprymna > Euprymna scolopes. The sequence continues at coordinate 125,845,712 of NC_136493.1, read as the reverse complement.
TAATAAAGTGATGTTAATAAGTTAATAATCAACATATAAGTATATGAGGTGATGTTAATAAGTTAATAATCAACAAATAAGTATGTGAAGTGATGTTAATAAGTTAATAAGCAATAAATAAGTATGTGAATTGATGTTAATAAGTTAATAAGCAGCAAATAAGTATGTGAAATGATGTTAAGAAGTTAATAAGCAACAAACAAGTATATAAAGTGATGTTAATAAGTACATAAGCAACAAATAAGTATATGAAGTGATGTTAATAAGTTAATAAGCAACAAATATGTATATGAAGTGATGTTAATAAGTTAATAAGCAACAAATAAGTATATGAAGTGAGGTTAATAAGTTAATAAGCAACAAATAAGTATGTGAAATGATGTTAAGAAGTTAATAAGCAGCAAATAAGTATATAAAGTGATGTTAATAAGTTAATAAGCAACAAATAAGTATATGAAGTGATGTTAATAAGTTAATAAGCAACAAATAAGTATGTGAAGTGATGTTAATAAGTTAATGAGCAACAAATAAGTATATGAAGTGATGTTAATAAGTTAATAAGCAAAAAATAAGTATGTGAAATGATGTTAATAAGTTAATAAGCAACAAATAAGTACGTGAAGTGATGTTAATAAGTTAATAAGCAACAAATAAGTATATGAATTGATGTTAATAAGTTAATAAGCAACAAATAAGTATATAAAGTGATGTTAATAAGTTAATAAGCAACAAATAAGTATATGAAGTGATGTTAATAAGTTAATAAGCAACAAAAAAGTATATGAAGTGATGTTAATAAGTTAATAAGCAGCAAATAAGTATATAAAGTGATGTTAATAAGTTAATAAGCAACAAATAAGTATATGAAGTGATGTTAATAAGTTAATAAGCAACAAATAAGTATATAAAGTGATGTTAATAAGTCAATAAGCAGCAAATAAGTATATAAAGTGATGTTAATAAGTTAATAAGCAACAAATAAGTATATGAAGTGATGTTAATAAGTTAATAAGCAACAAATAAGAATTTGAAGTGATGTTAATAAGTTAATAAGCAACAAATAAGTATATAAAGTGATGTTAGTAAGTTAATAAGCAACAAATAAGTATATAAAGTGATGTTAATAAGTTAATAAGCAGCAAAAAAGTATATAAAGTGATGTTAATAAGTTAATAAGCAGCAAATAAGTATATAAAGTGATGTTAATAAGTTAATAAGCAACAAATTAGTATATAAAGTGATGTTAATAAGTTAATAATCAACAAATAAGTATATGAAGTGATGTTTATAAGTTAATAAGCAGCAAATTAGTATATAAAGTGATGTTAATAAGTTAATAAGCAGAAAATTAGTATATAAAGTGATGTTAATAAGTTAATAAGCAGCAAATTAGTATATAAAGTGATGTTAATAAGTTCATAAGCAACAAATAAGTATATGAAGTGATGTTTATAAGTTAATAAGCAACAAAGAAGTATATGAAGTGATTTTAATAAGTTAATAACCAACAAACAAGTATATAAAGTGATGTTAATAAGTTAATAAGCAGCAAATAAGTATATAAAGTGATGTTAATAAGTTAATAAGCAGCAAATTAGTATATAAAGTGATGTTAATAAGTTAATAAGCAACAAATAAGTATATGAATTGATGTTTATAAGTTAATAAGCAAGAAATAAGTATGTGAAGTGATGTTAATAAGTAAATTAGCAACAAATAAGAATTTCAAGTGATGTTTATAAGTAAATAACCAACTATTAAGTATATGAATTGATGTTAATAAGTTAATGAGCAACAAACAAGTATGTGAAATGATGTTAGGAAGTTAAAAGCAACAAATAAGTATATGAAGTGATGTTAATAAGTTAATAATCAACAAAGAGGTATATGAAGTGATGTTAATAAGTAAATAAGCAACAAATAAGAATTTGAAGTGATGTTAATAAGTTAATAAGCAACAAATAAGTATATGAAGTGATGTTAATAAGTTAATAATCAACAAAAAAGTATATGAAGTGATGTTAATAAGTAAATAAGCAACAAATAAGAATTTGAAGTGATGTTAGTAAGTTAATAAGCAACAAATAAGTATATGAAGTGATGTTAATAAGTTAATAAGCAACAAATAAGTATATGAAGTGATGTTAATAAGTTAATAAGCAACAAATAAGTATATAAAGTGATGTTAATAAGTTAATAAGCAACAAATAAGTATATGAAGTGATGTTAATAAGTTAATAAGCAACAAATAAGTATATAAAGTGATGTTAATAAGTTTATAATCAACAAATAAGTATATAAAGTGATGTTAATAAGTTAATAATCAGAAAATAAGTATATAAAGTGATGTTAATAAGTAATAAGCTACAAATAAGTATATGAAGTGATGTTAATAAGTTAATAAGCAACAAATAAGTATATAAAGTGATGTTAATAAGTTAATAAGCAACAAATAAGTACATGAAGTGATGTTAATAAGTTAATAAGCAACAAATAAGTATATGAAGTGATGTTAATAAGTAAATAATCAACAAATAAGTATATGAAGTGATTTTTATAAGTAAATAAGAAACAAATTAGAATTTGAAGTGATGTTAGTAAGTTAATAAGCAACAAATACGTATATAAAGTGATGTTAATAAGTTAATAAGCAACAAATAAGTATATGAAGTGATGTTAATAAGTTAATGAGCAGCAAGTAAGTATATAAAGTGATGTTAATAAGTTAATAATCAACAAATAAGTATATGAAGTGATGTTAATAAGTTAATAATCAACAAAAAAGTATATGAAGTGATGTTAATAAGTAAATAAGCAACAAATAAGAATTTGAAGTGATGTTAGTAAGTTAATAAGCAACAAATAAGTATATAAAGTGATGTTAATAAGTTAATAAGCAACAAATAAGTATATAAAGTGATGTTAATAAGTTAATGAGCAGCAAGTAAGTATATAAAGTGATGTTAATAAGTTAATAAGCAACAAATAAGTATCCGAAGTTATGTTAATAAGTTAATAAGCAACAAACAAGTATAGGAAGTGATGTTAATAAGTTTATAAGCAACAAATAAGTATATGAGGTGATGTTAATAAGTTAATAATCAACAAATAAGTAGGTGAAGTGATGTTAATAAGTAAATAAGCAACAAATAAGTATAGAAGTGATGTTAAGAAGTTAATAATCAACAAATAAGTATGTGAAGTTATGTTAATAAGTTAATAAGCAACTCATAAGTATATGAAGTGATGTTAATAAGTAAATAAGCAACAAATAAGAATATAAAGCGATGTTAATAAGTTAATAAGCAGAAAATAAGTATATAAAGTGATGTTAATAAGTTAATAAGCAACAAATAAGTATATGAAGTGATGTTAATAAGTTGACCAGCAGGAAATAAGTATGTAAAGTGATGTTACTAAGTTAATAAGCAACAAATAAGTATATAATGTGATGTTAATAAGTAAATAAGCAACAAATAAGTATATGAAGTGATGTTAATAAGTTAATAGGCAACAGATAAATATGTAGAAATGATGTTAATAAGTTAATAAGCAACCAATAAGTATCTGAAGTGATGTTAATAAGTTAATAAGTAACATATAAGTATATGAAGTGATGTTAATAAGTTAATAAGCAACAAATAAGTATATAAAGTGATGTTAATAAGTTAATAAGCAGAAAATAAGTATATAAAGTGATGTTAATAAGTTAATAAGCAGCAAATTAGTATATAAAGTGATGTTAATAAGTTAATAAGCAACAAATAAGTATATGAAGTGATGTTAATAAGTTAATAAGCAACAAATAAGTATGTGAAATGATGTAAATAAGTTAATAAGCAACAAATAAGTATATAAAGTGATGTTAATAAGTTAATAAGCAACAAATAAGTATATGAAGTGATTTTAATAAGTTAATAAGCAAGAAATAAGTATGTGAAGTGATGTTAATAAGTAAATAAGCAAAAAATAAGAATTTCAAGTGATGTTAATAAGTAAATAAGCAACTAATAAGTATATGAATTGATGTTAATAAGTTAATGAGCAACAAATAAGTATGTGAAATAATGTTAGGAAGTTAATAAGCAACAAATAAGTATATGAAGTGATGTTAATAAGTTAATAAGCAACAAATAAGTATATGAAGTGATGTTAATTAGTTAATAAGCAACAAATAAGTATATGAAGTGATGTTAATAAGTTAATAAGCAACAAATAAGTATATAAAGTGATGTTAATAAGTTAATAATCAACAAATAAGTATATGAAGTGATGTTAATAAGTAAATAAGCAACAAATAAGAATTTGAAGTGATGTTAATAAGTTAATAAGCAACAAATAAGTATAAGAAGTGATGTTAATAAGTTAATAATCAACAAAGAGGTATATGAAGTGATGTTAATAAGTAAATAAGCAACAAATAAGAATTTGAAGTGATGTTAGTAAGTTAATAAGCAACAAATAAGTATATAAAGTGATGTTAATAAGTTAATAAGCAACAAACAAGTATATGAAGTGATGTTAATACGTTAATAAGCAACAAATAAGTATATAAAGTGATGTTAATAAGTTAATAAGCAACAAATAAGTATATAAAGTGATGTTAATAAGTTAATAAGCAGCAAATAAGTATATAAAGTGATGTTAATAAGTAATAAGCTAAAAATAAGTATATAAAGTGATGTTAATAAGTTAATAAGCAACAAATAAGTATATAAAGTGATGTTAGTAAGTTAATAAGCAACAAATAAGTATATAAAGTGATGTTAATAAGTTAATAAGCAACAAATAAGTATATGAAGTGATGTTAATAAGTAAATAATCAACAAATAAGTATATGAAGTGATGTTAATAAGTAAATAAGCAACAAATTAGAATTTGAAGTGATGTTAGTAAGTTAATAAGCAACAAATACGTATATAAAGTGATGTTAATAAGTTAATAAGCAACAAATAAGTATATGAAGTGATGTTAATAAGTTAATGAGCAGCAAGTAAGTATATAAAGTGATGTTAATAAGTTAATAAGCAACAAATAAGTATATGAAGTGATGTTTATAAGTTAATAATCAACAAAAAAGTATATGAAGTGATGTTAATAAGTAAATAAGCAACAAATAAGAATTTGAAGTGATGTTAATAAGTTAATAAGCAACAAATAAGTATATGAAGTGATGTTAATAAGTTAATGAGCAGCAAGTAAGTATATAAAGTGATGTTAATAAGTTAATAAGCAACAAATAAGTATATGAAGTGATGTTAATAAGTTAATAATCAACAAAAAAATATATGAAGTGATGTTAATAAGTAAATAAGCAACAAATAAGAATTTGAAGTGATGTTAGTAAGTTAATAAGCAACAAATAAGTATATAAAGTGATGTTAATAAGTTAATAAGCAACAAATAAGTATATAAAGTGATGTTCATAAGTTAATGAGCAGCAAGTAAGTATATAAAGTGATGTTAATAAGTTAATAAGCAACAAATAAGTATCCGAAGTGATGTTAATAAGTTAATAAGCAACAAATAAGTATAGGAAGTGATGTTAATAAGTTTATAAGCAACAAATAAGTATATGAGGTGATGTTAATAAGTTAATAATCAACAAATAAGTATGTGAAGTGATGTTAATAAGTAAATAAGCAACAAATAAGCATAGAAGTGATGTTAAGAAGTTAATAATCAACAAATAAGTATGTGAAGTTATGTTAATAAGTTAATAAGCAACTCATAAGTATAGGAAGTGATGTTAGTAAGTTAATAAGCAACAAATAAGTATATGAAGTGATGTTAATAAGTTAATAAGCAACAAATAAGTGTATAAAGCGATGTTAATAAGTTAATAAGCAGAAAATAAGTATATAAAGTGATGTTAATAAGTTAATAAGCAACAAATAAGTATATGAAGTGATGTTAATAAGTTGACCAGCAGGAAATAAGTATGTAAAGTGAGGTTACTAAGTAAATAAGCAACAAATAAGTATATAAAGTGATGTTAATAAGTAAATAAGCAACAAATAAGTATATGAAGTGATGTTAATAAGTTAATAGGCAACAGATAAATATGTAGAAATGATGTTAATAAGTTAATAAGCAACCAATAAGTATCTGAAGTGATGTTAATAAGTTAATAAGTAACAAATAAGTATATGAAGTGATGTTAATAAGTTAATAAGCAACAAATAAGTATATAAAGTGATGTCAATAAGTTAATAAGCAACAAAGAAGTATATAAAGTGATGTTAATAAGTTAATAAGCAACAAATAAGTATATAAAGTGATGTTAATAAGTTAATAAGCAGCAAATAAGTATATAAAGTGATGTTAATAAGTAAATAAGCAACAAATAAGAATTTGAAGTGATGTTAATAAGTTAATAAGCAACAAATAAGTATGTGAAGTGATGTTAATAAGTTAATAATCAACAAAAAAGAATATGAAGTGATGTTAATAAGTAAATAAGCAACAAATAAGAATTTGAAGTGATGTTAGTAAGTTAATAAGCAACAAATAAGTATATGAAGTGATGTTAATAAGTTAATAATCAACAAAGAGGTATATGAAGTGATGTTAATAAGTAAATAAGCAACAAATAAGAATTTGAAGTGATGTTAATAAGTTAATAAGCAACAAATAAGTATGTGAAGTGATGTTAATAAGTTAATAATCAACAAAAAAGAATATGAAGTGATGTTAATAAGTAAATAAGCAACAAATAAGAATTTGAAGTGATGTTAGTAAGTTAATAAGCAACAAATAAGTATATGAAGTGATGTTAATAAGTTAATAAGCAACAAATAAGTATATGAAGTGATGTTAATAAGTTAATAAGCAACAAATAAGTATATAAAGTGATGTTAATAAGTTAATAAGCAACAAATAAGTATATGAAGTGATGTTAATAAGTTAATAAGCAACAAATAAGTATATAAAGTGATGTTAATAAGTTAATAATCAACAAATAAGTATATAAAGTGATGTTAATAAGTTAATAATCAGCAAATAAGTATATAAAGTGATGTTAATAAGTAATAAGCTACAAATAAGTATATAAAGTGATGTTAATGAGTTAATAAGCAACAAATAAGTATATAAAGTGATGTTAATAAGTTAATAAGCAACAAATAAGTACATGAAGTGATGTTAATAAGTTAATAAGCAACAAATAAGTATATGAAGTGATGTTAATAAGTAAATAATCAACAAATAAGTATATGAAGTGATGTTAATAAGTAAATAAGCAACAAATTAGAATTTGAAGTGATGTTAGTAAGTTAATAAGCAACAAATAAGTATATAAAGTGATGTTAATAAGTTAATAAGCAACAAATAAGTATATGAAGTGATGTTAATAAGTTAATGAGCCGCAAGTAAGTATATAAAGTGATGTTAATAAGTTAATAAGCAACAAATAAGTATATGAAGTGATGTTAATAAGTTAATAATCAACAAAAAAGTATATGAAGTGATGTTAATAAGTAAATAATCAGCAAATAAGAATTTGAAGTGATGTTAGTAAGTTAATAAGCAACAAATAAGTATATAAAGTGATGTTAATAAGTTAATAAGCAACAAATAAGTATATAAAGTGATGTTAATAAGTTAATGAGCAGCAAGTAAGTATATAAAGTGATGTTAATAAGTTAATAAGCAACAAATAAGTATCCGAAGTTATGTTAATAAGTTAATAAGCAACAAATAAGTATAGGAAGTGATGTTAATAAGTTTATAAGCAACAAATAAGTATATGAGGTGATGTTAATAAGTTAATAATCAACAAATAAGTATGTGAAGTGATGTTAATAAGTAAATAAGCAACAAATAAGTATAGAAGTGATGTTAAGAAGTTAATAATCAACAAATAAGTATGTGAAGTTATGTTAATAAGTTAATAAGCAACTCATAAGTATATGAAGTGATGTTAATAAGTAAATAAGCAACAAATAAGAATATAAAGCGATGTTAATAAGTTAATAAGCAGAAAATCAGTATATAAAGTTATGTTAATAAGTTAATAAGCAACAAATAAGTATATGAAGTGATGTTAATAAGTTGACCAGCAGGAAATAAGTATGTAAAGTGATGTTACTAAGTTAATAAGCAACAAATAAGTATATAATGTGATGTTAATAAGTAAATAAGCAACAAATAAGTATATGAAGTGATGTTAATAAGTTAATAGGCAACAGATAAATATGTAGAAATGATGTTAATAAGTTAATAAGCAACCAATAAGTACCTGAAGTGATGTTAATAAGTTAATAAGTAACATATAAGTATATGAAGTGATGTTAATAAGTTAATAAGCAACAAATAAGTATATAAAGTGATGTTAATAAGTTAATAAGCAGCAAATAAGTATATAAAGTGATGTTAATAAGTTAATAAGCAGCAAATTAGTATATAAAGTGATGTTAATAAGTTAATAAGCAACAAATAAGTATATGAAGTGATGTTAATAAGTTAATAAGCAACAAATAAGTATGTGAAATGATGTAAATAAGTTAATAAGCAACAAATAAGTATATAAAGTGATGTTAATAAGTTAATAAGCAACAAATAAGTATATGAAGTGATTTTAATAAGTTAATAAGCAAGAAATAAGTATGTGAAGTGATGTTAATAAGTAAATAAGCAACAAATAAGAATTTCAAGTGATGTTAATAAGTAAATAAGCAACTAATAAGTATATGAATTGATGTTAATAAGTTAATGAGCAACAAATAAGTATGTGAAATAATGTTAGGAAGTTAATAAGCAACAAATAAGTATATGAAGTGATGTTAATAAGTTAATAAGCAACAAATAAGTATATGAAGTGATGTTAATTAGTTAATAAGCAACAAATAAGTATATGAAGTGATGTTAATAAGTTAATAAGCAACAAATAAGTATATAAAGTGATGTTAATAAGTTAATAATCAACAAATAAGTATATGAAGTGATGTTAATAAGTAAATAAGCAACAAATAAGAATTTGAAGTGATGTTAATAAGTTAATAAGCAACAAATAAGTATATGAAGTGATGTTAATAAGTTAATAATCAACAAATAAGTATATGAAGTGATGTTAATAAGTAAATAAGCAACAAATAAGAATTTGAAGTGATGTTAGTAAGTTAATAAGCCACAAATAAGTATATAAAGTGATGTTAATAAGTTAATAAGCAACAAACAAGTATATGAAGTGATGTTAATACGTTAATAAGCAACAAATAAGTATATAAAGTGATGTTAATAAGTTAATAATCAACAAATAAGTATATAAAGTGATGTTAATAAGTTAATAAGCAGCAAATTAGTATATGAAGTGATGTTAATAAGTAATAAGCTAAAAATAAGTATATAAAGTGATGTTAATAAGTTAATAAGCAACAAATAAGTATATAAAGTGATGTTAGTAAGTAAATAAGCAACAAATAAGTATATAAAGTGATGTTAATAAGTTAATAAGCAACAAATAAGTACATGAAGTGATGTTAATAAGTTAATAAGCAACAAATAAGTATATGAAGTGATGTTAATAAGTAAATAAGCAACAAATAAGAATTTGAAGTGATGTTAATAAGTTAATAAGCAACAAATAAGTATATAAAGTGATGTTAATAAGTAAATAAGCAACAAATAAGTATATGAAGTGATGTTAACAAGTTAATAAGCAACAAATAAGTATATGAAGTGATGTTAATAAGTTAATAATCAACAAATAAGTATATGAAGTGATGTTAATATGTAAATAAGCAACAAATAAGAATTTGAAGTGATGTTAGTAAGTTAATAAGCAACAAATAAGTATATAAAGTTATGTTAATTAGTTAATAAGCAACAAATAAGTATATGAAGTGATGTTAATAAGTTAATAATCAACAAATGAGTATATAAAGTGATGTTAATAAGTTAATAATCAACAAATAAGTATATGAAGTGATGTTAATAAGTTAATAAGCAGCAAATAAGTATATAAATTGATGTTAATAAGTAATAAGCTACAAATAAGTATATAAAGTGATGTTAATAAGTTAATAAGCAACAAATAAGTATATAAAGTGATGTTAGTAAGTTAATAAGCAACAAATAAGTATATAAAGTGATGTTAATAAGTTAATAAGCAACAAATAAGTATATGAAGTGATGTTAATAAGTAAATAATCAACAAATAAGTATATGAAGTGATGTTAATAAGTAAATAAGCAACAAATTAGAATTTGAAGTGATGTTAGTAAGTTAATAAGCAACAAATACGTATATAAAGTGATGTTAATAAGTTAATAAGCAACAAATAAGTATATGAAGTGATGTTAATAAGTTAATGAGCAGCAAGTAAGTATATAAAGTGATGTTAATAAGTTAATAAGCAACAAATAAGTATATGAAGTGATGTTTATAAGTTAATAATCAACAAAAAAGTATATGAAGTGATGTTAATAAGTAAATAAGCAACAAATAAGAATTTGAAGTGATGTTAATAAGTTAATAAGCAACAAATAAGTATATGAAGTGGTGTTAATAAGTTAATGAGCAGCAAGTAAGTATATAAAGTGATGTTAATAAGTTAATAAGCAACAAATAAGTATATGAAGTGATGTTAATAAGTTAATAATCAACAAAAAAGTATATGAAGTGATGTTAATAAGTAAATAAGCAACAAATAAGAATTTGAAGTGATGTTAGTAAGTTAATAAGCAACAAATAAGTATATGAAGTGATGTTAATAAGTTAATAAGCAACAAATAAGTATATAAAGTGATGTTCATGAGTTAATGAGCAGCAAGTAAGTATATAAAGTGATGTTAATAAGTTAATAAGCAACAAATAAGTATCCGAAGTGATGTTAATAAGTTAATAAGCAACAAATAAGTATAGGAAGTGATGTTAATAAGTTTATAAGCAACAAATAAGTATATGAGGTGATGTTAATAAGTTAATAATCAACAAATAAGTATGTGAAGTGATGTTAATAAGTAAATAAGCAACAAATAAGCATAGAAGTGATGTTAAGAAGTTAATAATCAACAAATAAGTATGTGAAGTTATGTTAATAAGTTAATAAGCAACTCATAAGTATAGGAAGTGATGTTAGTAAGTTAATAAGCAACAAATAAGTATATGAAGTGATTTTAATAAGTTAATAAGCAACAAATAAGTGTATAAAGCGATGTTAATAAGTTAATAAGCAGAAAATAAGTATATAAAGTGATGTTAATAAGTTAATAAGCAACAAATAAGTATATGAAGTGATGTTAATAAGTTGACCAGCAGGAAATAAGTATGTAAAGTGATGTTACTAAGTAAATAAGCAACAAATAAGTATATAAAGTGATGTTAATAAGTAAATAAGCAACAAATAAGTATATGAAGTGATGTTAATAAGTTAATAGGCAACAGATAAATATGTAGAAATGATGTTAATAAGTTAATAAGCAACCAATAAGTATCTGAAGTGATGGGCATAAGTTAATAAGTAACAAATAAGTATATGAAGTGATGTTAATAAGTTAATAATCAACAAATAAGTATATAAAGTGATGTCAATAAGTTAATAAGCAACAAAGAAGTATATAAAGTGATGTTAATAAGTTAATAAGCAACAAATAAGTATATAAAGTGATGTTAATAAGTTAATAAGAAGCAAATAAGTATATAAAGTGATGTTAATAAGTTAATAAGCAGCAAATTAGTATATAAAGTGATGTTTATAAGTTAATAAGCAACAAATAAGTATGTGAAATGATGTTAATAAGTTAATAAGCAACAAATAAGTATATAAAGTGATGTTAATAAGTTAATAAGCAACAAATAAGTATATGAAGTGATTTTAATAAGTTAATAAGCAAGAAATAAGTATGTTAAGTGATGTTAATAAGTAAATAAGCAACAAATAAGAATTTCAAGTGATGTTAATAAGTAAATAAGCAACTAATAAGTATATGAAGTGATGTTAATAAGTTAATGAGCAACAAATAAGTATGTGAAATAATGTTATGAAGTTAATAAGCAACAAATAAGTATATGAAGTGATGTTAATAAGTTAATAAGCAACAAATAAGTATATGAAGTGATGTTAATTAGTTAATAAGCAACAAATAAGTATATGAAGTGATGTTAATAAGTTAATAAGCAACAAATAAGTATATAAAGTTATATTAATAAGTTAATAATCAACAAATAAGTATATGAAGTGATGTTAATAAGTAAATAAGCAACAAATTAGAATTTGAAGTGATGTTAATAAGTTAATAAGCAACAAATAAGTATATGAAGTGATGTTAATAAGTAAATAATCAACAAATAAGTATATGAAGTGATGTTAATAAGTAAATAAGCAACAAATAAGAATTTGAAGTGATGTTAGTAAGTTAATAAGCAACAAATAAGTATATAAAGTGATGTTATAAGTTAATAAGCAACAAATAAGTATATGAAGTGATGTTAATAAGTTAATAAGCAACAAATAAGTATATAAAGTGATGTTCATGAGTTAATGAGCAGCAAGTAAGTATATAAAGTGATGTTAATAAGTTATTAAGCAACAAATAAGTATCCGAAGTGATGTTAATAAGTTAATAAGCAACAAATAAGTATAGGAAGTGATGTTAATAAGTTTATAAGCAACAAATAAGTATATGAGGTGATGTTAATAAGTTAATAATCAACAAATAAGTATGTGAAGTGATGTTAATAAGTAAATAAGCAACAAATAAGCATAGAAGTGATGTTAAGAAGTTAATAATCAACAAATAAGTATGTGAAGTTATGTTAATAAGTTAATAAGCAACTCATAAGTATAGGAAGTGATGTTAGTAAGTTAATAAGCAACAAATAAGTATATGAAGTGATTTTAATAAGTTAATAAGCAACAAATAAGTGTATAAAGCGATGTTAATAAGTTAATAAGCAGAAAATAAGTATATAAAGTGATGTTAATAAGTTAATAAGCAACAAATAAGTATATGAAGTGATGTTAATAAGTTGACCAGCAGGAAATAAGTATGTAAAGTGATGTTACTAAGTAAATAAGCAACAAATAAGTATATAAAGTGATGTTAATAAGTAAATAAGCAACAAATAAGTATATGAAGTGATGTTAATAAGTTAATAGGCAACAGATAAATATGTAGAAATGATGTTAGTAAGTTAATAAGCAACCAATAAGTATCTGAAGTGATGGGCATAAGTTAATAAGTAACAAATAAGTATATGAAGTGATGTTAATAAGTTAATAAGCAACAAATAAGTATATAAAGTGATGTCAATAAGTTAATAAGCAACAAAGAAGTATATAAAGTGATGTTAATAAGTTAATAAGCAACAAATAAGTATATAAAGTGATGTTAATAAGTTAATAAGAAGCAAATAAGTATATAAAGTGATGTTAATAAGTTAATAAGCAGCAAATTAGTATATAAAGTGATGTTTATAAGTTAATAAGCAACAAATAAGTATGTGAAATGATGTTAATAAGTTAATAAGCAACAAATAAGTATATAAAGTGATGTTAATAAGTTAATAAGCAACAAATAAGTATATGAAGTGATTTTAATAAGTTAATAAGCAAGAAATAAGTATGTTAAGTGATGTTAATAAGTAAATAAGCAACAAATAAGAATTTCAAGTGATGTTAATAAGTAAATAAGCAACTAATAAGTATATGAAGTGATGTTAATAAGTTAATGAGCAACAAATAAGTATGTGAAATAATGTTATGAAGTTAATAAGCAACAAATAAGTATATGAAGTGATGTTAATAAGTTAATAAGCAACAAATAAGTATATGAAGTGATGTTAATTAGTTAATAAGCAACAAATAAGTATATGAAGTGATGTTAATAAGTTAATAAGCAACAAATAAGTATATAAAGTTATATTAATAAGTTAATAATCAACAAATAAGTATATGAAGTGATGTTAATAAGTAAATAAGCAACAAATTAGAATTTGAAGTGATGTTAATAAGTTAATAAGCAACAAATAAGTATATGAAGTGATGTTAATAAGTAAATAATCAACAAATAAGTATATGAAGTGATGTTAATAAGTAAATAAGCAACAAATAAGAATTTGAAGTGATGTTAGTAAGTTAATAAGCAACAAATAAGTATATAAAGTGATGTTAATAAGTTAATAAGCAACAAATAAGTATATGAAGTGATGTTAATAAGTTAATAAGCAACAAATAAGTATATGAAGTGATGTTAATAAGTAAATAAGCAACAAATAAGTATATAAAGTGATGTTAATAAGTTAATAAGCAGCAAATAAGTATATAAAGTGATGTTAATAAGTAATAAGCTACAAATAAGTATATAAAGTGATGTTAATCATTTAATAAGCAACAAATAAGTATATAAAGTGATGTTAGTAAGTTAAAAAGCAAGAAATAAGTATATAAAGTGATGTTAATAAGTTAATAAGCCACAAATAAGTACATGAAGTGATGTTAATAAGTTAATAAGCAACAAATAAGTATATGAAGTGATGTTAATAAGTTAATAAGCAACAAATAAGAATTTGAAGTGATGTTAATAAGTTAATAAGCAACAAATAAGTATATAAAGTGATGTTAATAAGTTAATAATCAACAAATAAGTATATGAAGTGATATTAATAAGTAAATAAGCAACAAATAAGAATTCGAAGGTATGTTAATAAGTTAATAAGCACCAAATAAGTATATGAAGTGATGTTAATAAGTTAATAATCAACAAATAAGTATATGAAGTGATGTTAATAAGTAAATAAGCAACAAATTAGAATTTGAAGTGATGTTAGTAAGTTAATAAGCAAAAAGTATATAAAGTGATGTTAATAAGTTAATAAGCAACAAATAAGTATATGAAGTGATGTTAATAAGTCAATGAGCAGCAAGTAAGTATATAAAGTGATGTTAATAAGTTAATAAGCAACAAATAAGTATATGAAGTGATGTTAATAAGTTAATAATCAACAAATAAGTATATGAAGTTATGTTAATAAGTAAATAAGCAACAAATAAGAATTTGAAGTGATGTTAGTAAGATAATAAGCAACAATTAAGTATATAAAGTGATGTTAATAAGTTAATAAGCAGCAAATAAGTATATGAAGTGATGTTAATAAGTTAATAAGCAACAAATTAGTATATAAAGTGATGTTAATAAGTTAATAATCAACAAATAAGTATATGAAGTGATTTTAATAAGTTAATAAGCAGCAAATAAGTATATAAAGTGATGTTAATAAGTTAATAAGCAACAAATAAGTATATAAAGTGATGTTAGTAAGTTAATAAGCAACAAATAAGTATATAAAGTGATGTTAATAAGTTAATAAGCAACAAATAAGTACATGAAGTGATGTTAATAAGTTAATAAGCAACAAATAAGTATATGAAGTGATGTTAATAAGTAAATAATCAACAAATAAGTATATGAAGTGATGTTAATAAGTAAATAAGCAACAAATTAGAATTTGAAGGTATGTTAGTAAGTTAATAAGCAACAAATAAGTATATAAAGTGATGTTAATAAGTTAATAAGCAACAAATAAGTATATGAAGTGATGTTAATAAGTTAATGAGCAGCAAGTAAGTATATAAAGTGATGTTAATAAGTTAATAAGCAACAAATAAGTATATGAAGTGTTGTTAATAAGTTAATAATCAACAAAAAAGTATATGAAGTGATGTTAATAAGTAAATAAGCAACAAATAAGAATTTGAAGTGATGTTAATAAGTTAATAAGCAACAAATAAGTATATATTAAGTGATGTTAATAAGTTAATAATCAACAAATAAGTATATGAAGTGATGTTAATAAGTAAATAAGCAACACATCAGAATTTGAAGTGATGTTAGTAAGTTAATAAGCAACAAATAAGTATATAAAGTGATGTTAATAAGTTAATAAGCAACAAATAAGTATATAAAGTGATGTTAATAAGTTAATGAGCAGCAAGTAAGTATATAAAGTGATGTTAATAAGTTAATAAGCAACAAATAAGTATCCGAAGTGATGTTAATAAGTTAATAAGCAACAAATAAGTATAGGAAGTGATGTTAATAAGTTTATAAGCAACAAATAAGTATATGAGGTGATGTTAATAAGTTAATAATCAACAAATAAGTATGTGAAGTGATGTTAATAAGTAAATAAGCAACAAATAAGTATAGAAGTGATGTTAAGAAGTTAATAATCAACAAATAAGTATGTGAAGTTATGTTAATAAGTTAATAAGCAACTCATAAGTATAGGAGGGTATGTTAGTAAGTTAATAAGCAACAAATAAGTATATGAAGTGATGTTAATAAGTTAATAAGCAACAAATAAGTATATAAAGCGATGTTAATAAGTTAATAAGCAGAAAATAAGTATATAAAGTGATGTTAATAAGTTAATAAGCAAGAAATAAGTATGTGAAGTGATGTTAATAAGTTGACCAGCAGGAAATAAGTATGTAAAGTGATGTTACTAAGTAAATAAGCAACAAATAAGTATATAAAGTGATGTTAATTAGTAAATAAGCAACAAATAAGTATATGAAGTGATGTTAATAAGTTAATAGGCAACAGATAAATATGTAGAAATGATGTTAATAAGTTAATAAGCAACCAATAAGTATCTGAAGTGATGTTAATAAGTTAATAAGCAACAAATAAGTATATAAAGTGATTTCAATAAGTTAACAAGCAACAAAGAAGTATATAAAGTGATGTTAATAAGTTAATAAGCAACAAATAAGTATATAAAGTGATGTTAATAAGTTAATAAGCAGCAAATAAGTATATAAAGTGATGTTAATAAGTTAATAAGCAGCAAATTAGTATATAAAGTGATGTTAATAAGTTAATAAGCAACAAATAAGTATGTGAAATGATGTAAATAAGTTAATAAGCAACAAATAAGTATATAAAGTGATGTTAATAAGTTAATAAGCAACAAATAAGTATATGAAGTGATTTTAATAAGTTAATAAGCAAGAAATAAGTATGTGAAGTGATGTTAATAAGTAAATAAGCAACAAATAAGAATTTCAAGTGATGTTAATAAGTAAATAAGCAACTAATAAGTATATGAATTGATGTTAATAAGTTAATGAGCAACAAATAAGTATGTGAAATGATGTTAGGAAGTTAATAAGCAACAAATAAGTATATGAAGTGATGTTAATAAGTTAATAAGCAACAAATAAGTATATGAAGTGATGTTAATAAGTTAATAAGCAACAAATAAGTATATAAAGTGATGTTAATAAGTTAATAATCAACAAATAAGTATATGAAGTGATGTTAATAAGTAAATAAGCAACAAATAAGAATTTGAAGTGATGTTAATAAGTTAATAAGCAACAAATAAGTATATGAAGTGATGTTAATAAGTTAATAATCAACAAATAAGTATATGAAGTGATGTTAATAAGTAAATAAGCAACAAATAAGAATTTGAAGTGATGTTAATAAGTTAATAAGCAACAAATAAGTATATGAAGTGATGTTAATAAGTTAATAATCAACAAATAAGTATATGAAGTGATGTTTATAAGTAAATAAGCAACAAATAAGAATTTGAAGTGATGTTAGTAAGTTAATAAGCAACAAATAAGTATATAAAGTGATGTTAATAAGTTAATAAGCAACAAATAAGTATATGAAGTGATGTTAATAAGTTAATAAGCAACAAATAAGTATATAAAGTGATGTTAATAAGTTAATAAGCAACAAATAAGTATATAAAGTGATGTTAATAAGTTAATAAGCAGCAAATAAGTATATAAAGTGATGTTAATAAGTAATAAGCTACAAATAAGTATATAAAGTGATGTTAATAAGCTAATAAGCAACAAATAAGTATATAAAGTGATGTTAGTAAGTTAATAAGCAACAAATAAGTATATAAAGTGATGTTAATAAGTTAATAAGCAACAAATAAGTACATGAAGTGATGTTAATAAGTTAATAAGCAACAAATAAGTATATGAAGTGATGTTAATAAGTAAATAAGCAACAAATAAGAATTTTAAGTGATGTTAATAAGTTAATAAGCAACAAATAAGTATATAAAGTGATGTTAATAAGTTAATAATCAACAAATAAGTATATGAAGTGATATTAATAAGTAAATAAGCAACAAATAAGAATTTGAAGTGATGTTAATAAGTTAATAAGCAACAAATAAGTATATGAAGTGATGTTAATAAGTTAATAATCAACAAATAAGTATATGAAGTGATGTTAATAAGTAAATAAGCAACAAATTAGAATTTGAAGTGATGTTAGTAAGTAAATAAGCAACAAATAAGTATATAAAGTGATGTTAATAAGTTAATAAGCAACAAATAAGTATATGAAGTGATGTTAATAAGTTAATGAGCAGCAAGTAAGTATATAAAGTGATGTTAATAAGTTAATAAGCAACAAATAAGTATATGAAGTGGTGTTAATAAGTTAATAATCAACAAATAAGTATATGAAGTGATGTTAATAAGTAAATAAGCAACACATAAGAATTTGAAGTGATGTTAGTAAGTTAATAAGCAACAAATAAGTATATAAAGTGATGTTAATAAGTTAATAAGCAACAAATAAGTATATGAAGTGATGTTAATAAGTTAATGAGCAGCAAGTAAGTATATAAAGTGATGTTAATAAGTTAATAAGCAACAAATAAGTATCCGAAGTGATGTTAATAAGTTTATAAGCAACAAATAAGTATGTGAAGTGATGTTAATAAGTTAATAAGCAACAAATACGTATAGGAAGTGATGTTAATAAGTTTATAAGCAACAAATAAGTATATGAGGTGATGTTAATAAGTTAATAATCAACAAATAAGTATGTGAAGTGATGTTAATAAGTAAATAAGCAACAAATAAGTATTGAAGTGATGTGTAGAAGTTAATAATCAACAAATAAGTATGTGAAGTTATGTTTATAAGTTAATAAGCAACTCATAAGTATAGGAAGTGATGTTAGTAAGTTAATAAGCAACAAATAAGTATATGAAGTGATGTTAATAAGTTAATAAGCAACAAATAAGTATATGAAGCGATGTTAATAAGTTAATAAGCGACAAATAAGTATATAAAGTGATGTTAATAAGTAAATAAGCAACAAATAAGTATATGAAGTGATGTTAATAAGTTAATAGGCAACAGATAAATATGTAGAAATGATGTTAACAAGTTAATAAGCAACCAATAAGTATCTGAAGTGATGTTAATAAGTTAATAAGTAACAAATAAGTATATGAAGTGATGTTAATAAGTTAATAAGCAACAAATATGTATATGCAGTCATGTTAATAAGTTAATAAGAAACTAATAAGTATATGAAGTGATGTTAATAAGTTAATACGCAACAATTTTTTTTTTTTTTTTTTTTATTACATTTTCACCCCAAACAAGGCAAATTGCCACTTTAGTGTAGGGGGCATCTATCAGGGGCAACAACTACTGGGGTACTATGTACGGATTTGGGCAGCAAGGTGTCGGTTCACGTTACACTTGAACTTCTGCACGTCAGTACTGTTGGGGAAGCAGGGACCTGGAATGGAATTCCAGAGTCTTGCGGTTCTGGGGAAGAAACTATTGGAGTAAAAAGATCTTTTACATCTAGGGACCTCTACAGTGTGGGGTGGGATCTAGTAGCCTGTCGGGTTTGTCGAGGGTGCTCGCGGCGTGGGGGCACAAGTGATTGCAGTTCATCAGAGCATTCACCACTAAAATACTTGTAGAAAAGGCAGAGGGATGCAACATTTCGTCGATGGGACAGAGGCTGAAGCTTAGATGCCAGTTCAGGGCCTATCAGGTTTGCGACTCTCTTTTGAACCTTGTCAAAGAGCGAGAGACTAGTAGCAGATGCACCAGCCCAGATGTGGCAGCAATACTCCATACATGGGCGAATGGTGGCCTTATAGAGGTACAGGATACTTTCGGGTGTTAGTAGTTTTCTAGCACGGTAGAGAGAGCCTACCTTTCTTGCAGCGGCCCTGGCAATGCCTTCAATGTAATTGTTCCAACTTATGTTTCCTGTGAACGTTAGGCCAAGGAGTTTGAAAGATGGACTCTCAGATAAAGAGTCGTTGGCCATTGCTATTGGTTAAGTATATAAAGTGATGTTAATAAGTGAATAAGCACCAAATATGTATATGAAGTGATGTTAATAAGTTAATAAGCAGCAAATAAGTATATAAAGTGATGTTAATAAGTTAATAAGCAGAAAAAAAATACATGAAGTGATGTTAATATGTTAATAAGCAGAAAATAAGTATGTGAAGTGATGTTAATAAGTTAATAAGCAACAAATTAGTATATTAAGTGATGTTAATAAGTTAATAAGCAGAAAATAAATACATGAAGTGATGTTAATAAGTAAATAAGCAGAAAAAAAGTATGTGAAGTGATGTTAATAAGTTAATAAGCAACAAATTAGTATATTAAGTGATGTTAATAAGTTAATAAGCAGAAAATAAATACATGAAGTGATGTTAATATGTTAATAAGCAACAAATAAGTATATGAAGTGATGTTAATAAGTTACCAAGCAAAAAATCAGTATATGAAGTGATGTTAATAAGTTAATAACAACAAATAAGTATATGAAGTGATGTTAATAAGTTAATAAGCATCAAATAAGTATGGGAAGTGATGTTAACAAGTTAATAAGCAACAAATAAGTATAAAAAGTGATGTTTATAAGTTAATACGCAGCAAATAAGTATATGACGTGATGTTAATAAGTAAATAAGCAACAAATATGTATATGAAGTGATGTTAATAAGTTAATAAGCTACAAATAAGTATGTGAAGTTATGTTAATAAGTTAACAAGCAACAAATAAGCATATAAAGTGATGTTAATAAGTTAATAATCAGCAAATAAGTATATGAAGTGATGTTAATAAGTTAATAAGCAACAAATAAGTATGTGAAGTAATGTTAATAAGTTAATAAGCGACAAATAAGTATATGAAGTGATGTTAATAAGTTAATAAGCAGAAAATAAGTAGGTGAAGTGATGTTAATAAGTTAATCAGTAACAAATAAGTATATGAAGTGATGTTAATAAGTTAATAAGCAACAAATAAGTATATGAAGTGATGTTAATAAGTTAATAAGAAACAAATAAGTATATGAAGTGATGTTAATAAGTTTATAAGCAACGAATAAGTATATAAAGTGATGTTAATAAGTTAATAAGCAACAAATAAGTATGTGAAGTTATGTTAATATGTTAATAAGCAACAAATAAGTATATAAAGTGATGTTAATAAGTTAATAAGCAACAAATAAGTATATGAAGTTATGTTAATAAGTCACTAAGCAAAAAATAAGTATATAATGTGATGCTAATAAGTAAATAAGCAACAAATAAGTATATGAAGTGATGTTAATAAGTTAATAAGCAACAAATATGCATATGAAGTCACGTTAATAATTAATAAGCAACAAATAAGTATACAAAGTGATGTTAATAAGTTAATAAGCAACAAATAAGTATGTGAAGTGATGTTAATAAGTTAATAAGCAACAAATAAGTATATAAAGTGATGTAAATAAGTTAATAAGCAACACATAAGTATATGAAGTGATGTTAATAAGTTACTAAGCAACAAATAAGTATACGAAATGATGTTAATAAGTTAATAAGCAACAAATAAGTATATGAAGTGATGTTAATAAGTTAATATGCAGAAAATAAATATGTAAAGTTATGTTAATAAGTTAATAAGCAACAAATAAGTATATATAGTGATGTTAATAAGTTAATAAGCAAAAAATAAGTATATAAATGATGTTAATAAGTTAATAAGCAACAAATAATATATAAAGTGATGTTAATAAGCTAATAAGCAACAAATAAGTGTTTAAAGTGATATTAATATGTTAATAAGCAACAAATAAGTATCCGAAGTGATGTTAATAAGTTAATAAGCAGAAAATAAGTATGTAAATTGATGTTTATAAGTTACTAAGCAACAAATAAGTATATGAAGTGATGTTAATAATTTAAAAGCAAAAAATAAGTATATAAATGATGTTAATAAGTTAATAAGTCAAAAAATAAGTATATAAATGATGTTAATTAGTTAATAAGCAACAAATAAGTGTATAAAGTGATATTAATATGTTAATAAGCAACAAATAAGTATATGAAGTGATGTAAATAAGTTACTAAGGAAAAAATAAGTATATGAAGTGATGTTAATAAGTTAATAAGCAACAGATAAGTATATGAAGTGATATTAATAAGTTAATAAGCAGGAAATTGGTATGTGAAGTGATGTTAATAAGTTAATAAGCAACTAATAAGTATATGAATTGATGTTAATAAGTTAATAAGCAACAAATAAGTATATGAAGTGATTTTAATAAGTTTATAAGCAACAAATAAGTATATGAAGTGATGTTAATATGTTAATAAGCAGAAAATAAGTATATAAAGTGATGTTAATAAATTAATAAGCAACAAATAAATATATGAATTATGTTTATAAGTTAATGAGCAACAAATAAGTATATGAAGTTATGTTAATAAGTTAATGAGCAACAAATAAGTATATGAAGTGATATTAATCGAAAGACAATGGAAAAAGTGGCTCAGAAAGTTACACAAATCGATCTGGAATAGGATTGTCTATCAAGGTCTGGCTGCAACTGAAACAAAAGATCGAACTGAGAGATCGATATATTTAGATTTAGTTTGCCGACAATTTTAGCGTGGGAATGAGTAAGAACACTTTACAGACAGTCTTGAGTTTTCGACAGTTGAGGAAATTTTCCAATTTAAGACAGTTGCCGGTAGCTTTTTACTTGGATCAGAGCGAGAATGTTAAGGTACCGATATGAAATGGCGTCAACTGACGACAAAAGATATAGATGTCAGTGTTTAGAAGGTCGATAGTGTCACGCACAATCATAGTAGTACTGATGTAGACAGTATGTATCGGAAGCTGTGTTTAAGATTGTTTTATTCTGATAACGTCAACACGTACTTGCATCCTGGTAGACAGCTAGAAAAGAACACGAATGGAAAAGATACCGCGGCACAACAGCGTCACTGTCGGCGATTCTTCTCGAGTGCGGACACTTGATTCGATTAGAGAAGTAATAACTAAATTACTAGATATAACAGAAAGTAAATTTTTCGTCAAATAGAATATAACTTTTTAATTATAAACCGTCTAATTCGAGATCATACGATAAAAATATCGAAATAACACCAACTCTTCTCTATTTATCTTGCCATTTTTTTCAGTAATCGTGAAGTTTTCCTTTGAACCAAATTCGAGATGTGTTTTTTCTACAAAGTACAGTTCTGAAATTGCGCAACATTTTCTTTATTATTATGGAGAGTATCCTTTTTTACAAAGAGTCCCTACTTATCAGGGTCCGAAAGCCACCTAAGGATAAGGGTTAATGAATGTAATGTGATACTGTAGTGATCATTCATAATATAAACTGGATAGAATTTGGATTATTTAAGGGGACGGGTCAACAAGTACTTGTTTACATTGGAATGTAATCGACCAGGAAGCAAACTAGTGGAATAGTGTTCCATAAGCGGATAGTTCTAGGACAGAAGATTTGTTCATGAAACCCGCGTTTTTATTGAGGCACAAATAGAGAGTGTGAGGAAATTATTTTCAATGGTTACAGATAGCCAAGTGTTTTTTTTTGTGAATGTTTAGCAAGCAGGTACCACACATTAGAGCTCAAACGATCACTTACTATGAAAATAACCAAATAGCGGAAACAGGCTCGCAACGTCTCTTCTGTGAGAAAGAGGTTGCAGGGAATAAAAAGGGCTTTACCTAATAGGTTTCGGAACCGATTTTGAACTGAAATGCAAGTTTAGGCGCGCCGAGCAGATCCTGCCCAGATGTGGCAACAGTACAAAACATGGTGCGTCCCCAAGACGAGCGCCATTAGTTTCAATTGGGACCAGAAAAGGGATGAGCTATAATGATGAAATGAGAGAAGCTTGGTTTTCGATGCATTAAAATTAATCAGCCACCTTTTCCCTATTGTACTACATTATCAAGATAAGAAGAGAGAGAATCAGAAAGGCCTTTGAAGTGTTGCAAAAGAGTGTATTATCGCCTGCATAAATGTCTATGAATGATCTGAGAATATGATTAGGTAGATCATTGATGAAGTTCAGGAAGAGATTTTGGCCCAGGATGGAACCTCGAGGAATACCAGCGTCGATACTATGAGCTTCTGATTCCTACACATTGATGAATACATTTATAAGCCTATCTAAGATAGAGGATTTAATAGTTGAGAGAACATTTTCAGCTATTCCAGAGGTGGTAATCTTGTGAAGTAGACCTTTATGCTATACCCGTTTTTTTTTACAAGGTTGTCACCACTTATCAAGGCCCAGAAGCCACTCAGGGATAAGGGTTATTGCGTGTACAGTACATTAGTGCGGAGATTTAATAAAGTGTCTACTTAAGGGGGCGGTTCATCAGGAATTTGTTTATGTTGGACTTGAAGACATCCAGGTTGTAGTCAGGTGGGAAACAGGCAGACGTAACATAGTTCCACAGGCGTGCACCTAAGAAAGAAGCTTTGTTCATGGAATCTACGTTTTGATTTAGGCACAGATAAAGAGGGTGGAAAATTATTGACAGTGGATTCAGCTAGACGGGTGTTTTTCGTAAAAGATTGGCGAGGGGGAACCAAAGATTGGAGTTCAAACGTGCACCTGCCATGGAAGTAACGATAAAACAAAGATAGACTCACAACGTCTCTTCTGTGGAAGAAAGGTTGCAGGGAAGAGAAAAGGGCACCCCCACTAAGCAACAAAGTCTATCTTGTACTTGTAAAGGCAGGATAGGCTGTTTTTAGCAGCTCCTGTCCAGATATGGCAACAGTATTCCATCCTTGGACGTACTTGGCTTTTATATAGATATCAAAAGCTTTGGATATATAACGAGCTATTTCCGTAAAAGAAAAGTCCCTCTCAGAAGATTCGTTAATCCTGTGTGATATTATAGTTAGTGCATCAGCTGTATATCTCAGAACGCAAATCATATTGCACGTCATTGACCAAATTATTTCTACTAAGTTCGTTGACAACTTCCCTACTTATTACAAATTCCAGCAACTTACTCATGGCAGATGGAAGACTGATTCGTTTGTACTGGGAGGCAGATGACCATTCTCCGGACTTTTTAAATACAGGGCAGACTGATGAAGTTTTCCAGGGCGTTGAAGAGTATTTCACTTTAAGAGAATGTTTACAGAACTTTGTAAGTATGAGAGATAGTTCCGGTTCAAGCTTTTTGAGCAAGATTATTGGAACGCGTCAGTGCCAGTTGCTTTCCACCTTTTATATCCTTTGGCTCTCTAAACTGAAAAGCAAATTAAATATATATATATATATATATTTGTGTGTGTGTGTGTGTGTGTGTGTGTGTGTGTGACATGATATGGCACAATGGTCTTTTCATGAAAATAAGACCTTATGGTATTACTGAACGAAGACTTCATATAACTACATCCCTGTAAAATAAGAAAAGAATCCAGGTTTTTTTCCCGATGGTCGTACGTCAAATCAATATGATATAAAAGTGGAATTTCAAATCAATATGATATAAAAGTGGAATTTCACTGGTGGATCCTTGGACCTGTATTATTCCTGATATTCATAAATGACCACCATGATAAAGTTGTCTCTGAGATGGGCATATTTGTTGACGAAACGATGCTCTATAACAGGCACGAGGGATAAACGAATAAACATATATCTAAGGCCACCATTCGCCCATGTATGGAGTATTGTTGTCACATTTGTGCTGTTTCACACCTCTGGTCAGTGTTAAAAAGAATGTCGACAACCTGATAGGTCTTGAATTGATTCAACCTTTGTCCCATCGACGAAACGTTTCATCCCTTTTTCTGTTTACAAGTATTTTAATGGTGGATTCTCCGACGAACAGCAAGCTCTTTTACCCCCTCGACGTAATTATCCTCCACAAACCTGACAACTAGCAAAGCTCCACCCCTACACAGTAGACATCCCCAGATGTCAGAAAGCCTTCTACTTTAATAGTTCCTTTCCCAGAACCGCTAAACTTTCGAATTCCCATCCGAGTCCCTGCTTCCTCAACTGTGCTGACATGCAGAAGTTCAAGTGTAATAAAACAGACATCTTGCTGCTCAACCTCCTACATAGTATTCCTGCTACTTATATTCCTGATAGTAGGCCTCTAAATCAAATAGGCACTGTACTAGTTTGGGAAAAATGTAATAATAATAATAATAATAATAATAATAATAATAATAATAATAATAATATATGTATATATATATATATATATATATAAGTTTATTTTATATATAAGTTTATTTAATAATCTCAGTAAGATAAAATAACGCCTTGAATGCGAAAAACATTTTCAATACTGCCGTTTTAACTAAAAAAAAAAAAAAACTTCGAAATAGAAAATGTTCTGCACTACTTCTCCGCCCTCAAATTAGCATCAGTAGGATGGATATATTAAACTGAGCATTCTTGTTTATTGCGTTGGTCATCCTCCAGAATTCTGCTATTGTGAGAGACAGCTTTTCATTTTCACATGCCAACTTGTTTTGAAGGGTGCCAAAGCGAAGGCGGACGAAATCAAAATGAAAGAATATGTCGAATCTGATATTGAAATTCGACGCCATTTGCAGGCAGCCGCCATTTTAAAAGATAACGTTATGCAACAGAATCTAATCTTAGCGCATATCATAACGTTTTTTTAGGGTTTGATATAGTGGGGTAGAAATTTCACTGGCAATCAATGAAAATAAAACTCCTTTTTTGTATCTCGTTATTTTACATGTTTTTAATTATATTTGTTGTTTTTACTACGACAGTTTTTTTTCTACTTCCGTTTTATGTTTAGCGAAATGATTTCCAAGTCTTACCGGTGTTAAAGTAGTTTTACTTTGAAATGCTTTTTTTTAAAATGGTTTTATTTTTAATAAATTAGATTATAATGAAAATATGTGTTTTAAATCTTTACTTGAAAAGAAATAAGAAAATCAAATTTTGAATTTTTAAGTTAAGTCTAATTTCATGTTTACTTTCAAAATAAATTATATTATATAATAGCACTAGCATGGGTGATCTGCGTTTCTCGGGTGTTTGGAGGTGTGTTGAGTAAAAAAAAGTGGTAATAGGCAGGCAGGCTCGAACTCGTACCGAAGTAGGAAAAAAACGTGAAAAGAAACGTGACGTCTTTGTCGTTGCGTCCATCGCCAAACGGGAAGTGGCGAAGGTTTAAATTAAGGCTAAGCAATCGAAAAGAGGGGGTGACTTTCGAAAATATTGACGAAAAAAGCGACCACTGCTGGCAGAAAAGTGCCCAGTTGAGAGTAAATGAATTAATGTGTTTAGCCAATTCTTCGATATTTGTCGTCCGAAAGGTCAAGCTTTAAAACGATACCGATCTCGTAAAAATCTGTTGCCTCTATCGAAAATTTAAGGCATATATACATACTTGCATACATACATACATTTAAACAGACAAGTGAGATTTATATTATAGATTACGGGAAAAGACTAAAACAATATATTTTAATTATAACATATTTATTAAAATAAATCATTTCAAAATAAAAACTAATTGTTTTATGTAGAATTTAAGGATAAAATAGGAATTTACGTTATTATTGATCCGAAAGGAAATTTTCTCAGTATAATACGGACAAAACTTAGCTTTGTTTCTGCCTAATCGAAAGCAGAAGTTAAAGAGAAACTGTTTTAGTAAAAATAACCAGTTTAGTTATGAACAGATTTTCTTTCTAAGACCTTATCGTGTGTGGAACACAATATAACGGGAATGCTCCCATGCAGAGTACAATATTCTCGTCTTCAAACCCAATGTACAATATATTTATAAAACTGTTTTCATAAGTAATTGCAATTGGGTTCATCCATCAATTCATTTAAATCCTCTTATAACAATAGATTCCATTATTAACTATTATCTATTAGTCCTTATTCTCAAATGGCTTCTGGTATTAGAGTAATGCTTCATTAATAATAAGAATTATATAGATGTAAATACATCTATAATGGTTTTCTTTTCTACACATTAGATAGATACACAAATAAGGTATAGTACTGAATGTTCTGCGAAAACGTGACCTCCCTCTAGGCTGATAGAAAATGCCTCACACCAGACAGTATTCCGCATGTTTACAAAGCCACAATTTTCTCATCCATGGAGTATTGATGCCACATCTGGGCTGGCGCATCTACCACTAGTCTCTCATTATTTTCAATGCTCCAAAAAGAGTCTTAATTAAAATACATCCATCACTTTCGGCCACGCTCACACCTGTGTCGCATCGCCGCAATGTTGCCTCCCTGTATCTGTTATACAAGTACTTTAACTGAATATGCTCTGAAAAACTCATGGCAATTGCGCCTTCTAGACGTACATACTTCCAAATAACCCGACTAGCCGAAAAATTCAACTCATTGTTGAGGTCTCTAGATGCTGGAAAGCCTTCTACTGTAATAGTTTATTCCATCGGACTGATGAACTTTGGAATTCCCTTCCTGTGTTTTGCTTCCCTTTCCCTTGCTGTACTAACCTGCAATGGTTAAAATGTAATTTTCTGAGAGAAAAACGTTTAGTAAATTTTTGCAATCATCGGATCACATATTACAGGAATTTGTGTCAAGTTTTGTTATTTTTCTTTTTATACAGCAAAAACTCGCGGTTTCACCGTATATATATATATATATATATATATATATATATATATATATATATATATATATATATATGTACATGGTGAGTCACGGGAAACGAATGTTTTTAAGGGAAACAAAACAAACTAATCGGTATTTTAAATAAATAGGTTTAAAGACTACGATTTACTTAGATATTATTTGTTATTGTTTTTTCGATATGTTTTGAATGAATTTAATTATTTACGAAAGTGCATTTTTACCTAAATGCAAGTTTGGAATAATTTTACCTTTAACCATTTGGTACCCCATATGGGGAGCGGCATATATATAGTTTTTAAATTATAATTATCCACTGATACGTCTTTCGTCGTAGGCTAAATCTAGCGAAATTCGAAATCGGGACCCACGGTAACGAGCCGCTCGTCCATCTCGCCCAACTGTTTGGATATATCGCGATTTACTTAGATGCTATTTGCTTTGATTTTTGCAATACGTTTTGAATGAAGTCAATCATTTACGAAAGAGCATTTTTTCGATGAGATGTTAAAAAATATCGTTGTCCCCCGCCTCCCCTCGAATGACACAGACTTATACGACAGGAAATAAAGTTATACCCGCTCCCTCGAATTTGAAAATTAATACTTAGGAGGATATGATTCTGAGACTAAACAGACGCTACCGTTTTATTCTTGAGGAAAAGCCAGAAAAATTTTACGCCTACATAATCTCCATTTTTAAGTAAAGATTTCTGCGCAAAGGCAGACCGTAATATACGACAGATTATCGATCGGTGTGCATTAATATGCCATAATATATTGGTGCCGTGATTCCGAGAGAAAGAGAGAGAGGGAGAAAAGGTAGATTCCTTAGTCTAGGAACAGATCTGATGATTGTTGAACGAATAGCAAGTTGCTCTAATGGAATAAGAGTTATGTAATTTTTTTGTTTTTTCAGAGAATGGAGAAAACACTCAATACTTAGTAAGAATTCTTTCCAAAAACACGAAAAAAGAAAGAAAGAGTAAGTGAAAGAGAGAGAGAGAGAGAGAGAGGGAGAGAGAGTTGTCTACATTGTGCTTATGTGTGTGAAAAATTGTTGTGATAACATGCGAGAAATACCCTCCATAATAATTATTAACCTGATAATGATATAGTGTGGACCCAATCTCATCCCGGCTTTACTATTAAAAAACGCTCCGCTTAGGTTGCTCGACTTTTCAACAAATGCCTTAACGAATCGTGCTCTCCTGACTACTGAAAACTGCTTCTGTGGTACCAGTTAACAAAAATCCTAGCTAAAGAATTGACCAATTAAATTATCGCCTCATTAGCCTCTTCCTGCTTTTCGACAAAACATTTGTGTTCATAATTATTCAAGCTTTATCCCCTACCTAAACTTTAGGCCGACAAACAGTGTGATTTAGGCAAGCCCGTTGCACTACAGATATACTAATTGTAAACTCTGAACGTATATACCATGCACTGGATAAAGCAGGAGAGGCTAGGGCAGTAGCCCTCGATATATCTAAGGGTTTTGACGGTTTGGCACGATAGTCTTCTCATGAAAAAAAGATTATGGTATTACTAGACGAATACTTAATGTAATTAAATCCTTCTTAAATAAGAGAACAATCCAGGTTATTATCGATTGTCGTATGCCAAATCAATATGATATAAATGCGGGTGTACTTCTAGGCTCGATCTTTAGACCTGTATTATTCTTGATATTCATAAATGACTTTCCTAATAAAATTATTTCTGAGATGAGTATATTTGCTGACGACAACATGCTCTATAACAAAACAACCAATAGCGAAAGATACATTACCTAAAAGTACTTCGTTCAAACTCTTCGGCTTAACGTCGGCTTTACATCATAAACGCTCTGATCCCCATCTGGCATCAATCGAAATCGACTAGGGAAAGCTCCATGCTTTGATAAGCTTCTGGGCTTAACCTTTACCCCTGACCTGAAATGGAACACGTAAATTAAGTCTATTGCCAAGGTCGCTGGGAAAAATGGTAGGATCGTTCTATAGCTCCAGAAGAGATCTCACTACTGATGCAATTCTCTATTTATATAAAAGCCAAGTACGTCCAAGGATGGAATACTGTTTCCACATCTAGACAGGAGCTGCTAAAATACTCTATCCAGCCTTGACAGAGTACAAAATAGACTTCATAGCTTAGTGGAGGATGCCCTTTTCTCTTCCCTGCAACCTCTCTCCCACAGGAGAGACGTTGCGAGCCTGCCTTTGTTTTATCGTTACTTCCATGGCAGGTGCTCGTATGAGGTCCAATCCCTGTCCCCCCCTCGCCGATCTTTCACGAAAAACACCCGTCTCGCTGTAACCACTATCAAAAATTTATATGTGCCAAAACCAAAACGTAGATTCCATGAACAAAGCTTCTTTCTCAGAACTGCACGCCTGTGGAACTCTGTTCCGTCTGCGTGCTTCGCCCCTGACTACAACCTGGATGTCTTCAAGTCCAACATAAACAAATTCCTGATGAACCGCCCCCTTAAGTAAGACACTTTATCAAATCTCAAAATTAACGTACTCTACACGCAATAACCCTTATCCCCGAGTGGCTTCCGGGCCTTGATAAGTGGTGACCACCTTGTAAAACAAAAAGCTTTCACAGGGAACATGAACTAACAAGGTACATTGAGGACATTGCCAAAATTGCTGCAGAGAAAGTGTGTTCTCTCTACAGAGAAAGTTACTTATGCCTGAGAAAATACCATACCTCCATTCGCCCATGCATGGAGTATTGTTGCTCCATTTGGGCTCGTACATCTGCAACTTGTCTTTAATTCCTAAATATCGTTAAAAAAAGAATCGCCAACCTAATAGGTCCCAAACTGTCAGCTAGGCTTCAACCGCTGTCACATCGACGAAATGATACATCCTTCTGCCTGTTTTACAAGTATTTTAATGGTTAGTGCTCCGAGGAACTACAAGCCTTTGTACCCCCTCGACAAATCCGACAAGTAGCAAACTCCCACATCTACACATCAGAGATCCCCAGATTCCAGAAAGCCTTCTATTTTAATAATTTTTTCCCTAGAATATCATTCCGTCTAAAATGTTCAATAATTGACAGAACCTGTTTTGTAGCGCATAAACATTCATATAATTACAAGTTAGAAAAACATTTCATCCAAGGCATAAAAAATGTTAAACAAAATGTTTTTATTGCAGGCTTTAAAAATATAGGTACAAAATTCAATTTGAAATGTATTTATCTTCAAAGTGCACTTTTATAAATTTTACAAAGTAAGGAATAAAAATTTAATTTAAATTGAATCAAAAAATTACATTGGGTTTATTTTATATAATGTATATTCTGTTGCACTTTTAAAAAAATCATTGACAATTTTATATCTATATCATTAATTGCTACGTGAAAGATAATATTTTTAAATTGCTAAAGATAAGAAATAAGTTTAATGACTATGTCAACACGTGATAACTCCGCAGCGGTATCTTTAAAATTATTTTGGTACTAAATATCCTTGTTATAATTCCTTGGGGGTGTTTTGGATCAGAAAGATGTTTAATACATTAAACGGAAATTACAGTAATGTATTCTATTTTCATTTCATTCGTAAACAGGGTAGGGGAATTTTTTTTCAAATATCTTTAATTTCGAATTAGAGCCACGACTTATACTAAGTAAATATTAATGAGTCCTTTAACCCCCTTTTTATTTTTAATGGAGAGTAGACAACGCATTGTGCATGCGTTATCGGCAGCTTTCGTTACCCTCGCTTCTCCTTATTTGTCCGTCCTCATCTCGAATGAGTGATTTTTCTGACAAAGGGTAAAGAAAAAGCTGCTTTCCAGGACGGCAGTACTTCGGGAACAGTAGCCTGAGATGTCGGAAATCTTCTGTTTCTATGTCTATCCTTGTGGCCATGTCACTGGTAGGGTGCTGGAGGCAAACGTTTCATCTGGGCTGATGTTATCCACCTGATAGTCAGGGAACCGAACCTCGGATTAACCACTAAGGAGGCTGTCCTATCAGCAGGTGCAAAGTACTGGGGCTGCTGTATTGCCATCTGGTGAATGGATTCTGGACCATGTAGTAGTTTCTGGCAGAGCCCTATCGATGCCATACTAGTGGGTAATTGTTACGGCTTTACCTTATCATGTGCTACAAACCAATGCTGTCTTTCTCTCTTCTGCTTTCCATCTCTGTCCTGCTGCTCTAACCAAGTCTGTCGACCTGTTCAACAAATCCCAAATCCCCAACATAAAATATCTCCAGAGAAAAATCACGAATATACCTAGAACCCCATCCTCCAACGTAGACCCCTACTACCATGTCTCCTTTTCCAACATCAGGGGTCTACGTTCCAATCTTCCAGATGTTGAAACCCAATTACAAAAGACGAAACCGAACATCTTCTTCCTAAGCGAAACTAGCCTAGGGCCGACCACTTCCCTAGAGGAGTTCATAATAAAAGGATACTCTAATTTAACATCTAAATCTGACTCCCAAGATCGCCATGGACATGGAATATGTGCCTAAATTAAAGATGGCTTTCCGTGTGGTAGGGATATCTCCAGTGAAGACCTAATTTACCTTATATGTGCTTCCGGGCTGCGCTTGTTTACAGCACTGCATTTATATTTGCCCTCTATCGCCCCCACAACAGCGGTTTTACTCTCTTTATGAGCATATCTGAGAACATTGACCACATCCTGTCTGCTCATCCTTCGGCTAACATCCACATCTGTGGTGAATTCAATGTCCACAATGTGGAATAGCTGACCCACCCGAACAATACAGATGATGAGGGGAGGTTCTGGCATAATTTCGCCATTGCCTATGACCTCACTCAGATTGTTCACGAAGCTTCCCGTGTGCGCGATACTTCAGACCAATACGCTAGCCTTCTAGACCTTTTTCTCACAACTTCCCCTGAGCTATGTGCATGTTCCGTTCTATCTCCCCTGGGATCCTCCGATCACACAATTGTATCAGCTAAGATAAAAACGAAATGCAATAAGTCTTCAAACGTACCTTTACACCTTACTGTATATCGATACTCTACGGCTGACTGAGATAGCTTCCGTACGTTTATATCGGATCTACCCCTACATTCTATGTTTAAAAAGGATGTGTCCTCCATAGTATCAGACCTGACCGAAGTGTTAATTGTAGGCATAGACCGATTCATTCCATCCAAAAAATTTCAACAAAAACCTAACATCCGGCCATGGTTTTCCCCAGAATATGGTGCTGCCATCGCGTACAGAAATCACTTTTCCCTTGCTACCAACGTAATAAAAGTACTGAGACTAAAGCTGCTTTCAGGACTGCCAGCAACAGCTGTAAAAGAGTAATAAAAAATAAAAGAGAGCTATATGCTCAGTCCGTTAAATCCAAAGTAGCTGAGCAGCGGCTTGGTTCCCACCAGTTTTGGCAAATAACAAACAGGATCCTGAACAGAAGCGTGCGTTCTATCCTAACCATCACCAATGGACTTGAGGTCATCTCATCAGCATCAGACAAGGCCAAACTTTTTGCCAAGAACTTTGCCATTAATTCTACCCTATACGACGAAGGCCATCAACTCTCCATAGTTCCTCCTATAACAGACAACGCGCTATGCAACATACAAATATCTGTGTGTGAGGTCGCCAAACTAAGCAAAAAGAAAAAGAAAAATTCCAAGACGTGAATTATACTTGGAAATAATCATTTATTCCAGTACAACAACTGGCCCTGACGACATTCCAATTATAGTGCTGAAAAAGCTTCAACCAGAACTTGCCCTCATACTTGCAAAACTGTTTAAGCATTGCCTTAAAGAGAAGTGCTGTCCAACACCCTGGAAGACCTCATCAGTATGCCCTGCATTTAGGAATTCAGGTGATAAGTCGTCTTCCTCTTAGTACAGACCAATAAGTTAAGTGTGTCATGAGTAAGTTGCTGGAATCTATATTAAATAGAGAAGTAGTCAACCACCTCAACAGAAATAACTTCTTAGTGACATGCAACATGGTTTCCGTTCTGCAAGATCTACCGCAGATTATATCTCATAGGCTTAGTGAATCTCTCGACAAAGGCTTCCTCTCTAGGGCAATTGCTCTTGACATATCAAAAGCCTTCAACAAAGTATGGCATAAGGGCCTACTTTACAAGATTTCCAGCTACGGTATAACTGGAAATGTTTTCTCGATCAATAAATCATTTTTCTCTGATAGATTCATAAGAGTAGTGGTTAATGGGCAGAAATCAGGGCCCTTAGTATTAATGCTGGAGTCCCTCAGGGGTCCATCCCGGGCCTAACTCTCTTCCTGATCTACATCAATGATCTCCCAAAACACATACTTAAATCATTCGTTGACATCTATGCTGATGACACGACCATCTATGGCAACACATTTAAGGCCGTAAATGACAAAGTTCTCTCTGATTCTCTCTCCTCTGATCTTGAGCGCGTGGTACAGTGGGGGGGGAGAAGTGGCTGGTTACTTTGAATACATCTAAAACCTATCTTTACATCATCCACGCTCTGATCCCCATCTGCCATCAATTGAAATGGATGGCTCTCGACTAGGGGAAGCTCCGTTTTTATAAGCTTCTGGGCTTAACCTTTACTCCTGACCTGAAATGGAACACGAACATCAAGTGTGTTGTCAAGGTCGCTGAAAAAATGGTAGGATCCTTCTACCGCTCCAATGCTCCTACTGCTGATTCAATTCTCTATCTATATAAAAGCCAAGTACGTCCAAGGATGGAGTACTGCTGCCACCTCTGGGCAGCAGCTGCTGTTAACAAGAGCCTATCCTGCCTTGACAGGGTACAAAATAGACTTCGTAGCTTAGTGGAGGATGCCCTTTTCTCTTTCCTGCAACCTCTCCCACGGGAGAGATGTTGTGAGCCTGTCTTTGTTTTATCGTTACTTCCATGGCAAGTGCTCGTTTGGGCTCCAATCTCTGTCCCCTCTCGCCAATTTTTCACAAAACACCCGTCTAGCTGAAACCACTATCAAAACTTTTCCCCACTCTTTATCTGTGCCAAAACCAAAATGTAGATCCCATGAACAGAGCTTCTTTCTGAGAAGTGCACACCTGTGGAACTCTGTTCCGGCGGCCTGTTTTCCACCTGACTACAACCTGAATGTCTTCAAGTCCAACATAAACAAATTCCTGATGAACCGCCCCCTTAATAAGACACTTCATCAAATCTCAACACTAACGTACTGTACACGCAATAACCCTAATCCCCGAGTGTCTTCCGGGCCTTGATACGTGGTGACCACCTCGTATAAAAGCTGTTTGAAATT
Organism: Euprymna scolopes; assembly: GCF_053919585.1. NCBI lineage: Eukaryota > Metazoa > Mollusca > Cephalopoda > Sepiida > Sepiolidae > Euprymna > Euprymna scolopes. The sequence goes on along the minus strand of NC_136493.1, from coordinate 125,809,732 downwards.
TGTCATCATCATCATTATCTACAGTAGAAGTGTGAGTTTTATAAACAAACATTTTATTTAAAAAAAAAAGAGTCCAGGCGTTTGAAATACTGATCAGTTGGATTTAGTTTTCGTCTAATTCCTACGTTCATTCATTTGTGCAGTTGCAGACATTTCAACGAGTGACTGTCTCTTCAACAAATTGTATGTATTGGATTGTTTTTCTTTTTTTATTCACGTCAAACTCATTTAATCGTACCCATCACGATCATCGTCATCCTGATCATTGAGGATTTATGATTTTTGGAACGCTCCTTCACGTGTATTTTACATGTATATGTACGTGTGCATATGCATATGTATGTACATGCGTATATGTGTGCCTCTATGTGTGTATGTTTGCATGTGTGTGTACATCCGGATGTATGTTTGCGCGCATCTGTTTGTATGCATGTATGTGTAGATGCATGTGTTTATTTGCATGCGTATGTGCCGTGGTGAAGGCAACCTTTCAAGAAGAAGCAAATCTCTGATTAAAAAAACAAAGCGGGAGACCAGTATCAACATTATGCTGATCTGCAGTTTGACATGTTGCTGGCTATCTTGCTCTTGTTTGTAACTGGATCTCAACATTTTGAACAGAAAATGAGATTTAGCTGTCGTAAAAAGCTAAAACTCTGTAACATCATCTTTGTGTAGATACTCCTTCAGGCAGTTTTCTATAAAAATAGTCCTTTGGCGATGGAAAAATTGTAACGCGTGTAGTCCTGAAATGCTGGAAGCATGTAATAATTGATCTGCCATCATCACATGTATGTATGTATATGTGTATGTATGGCTATATATGTACATGTGTATGTATGTGTATGCATATTTATGCGTATATGTATGCATATATGTATGTGTGTATATATGTTTATGTGTGTTTGTATGCAATATATATATGTTTGTGTGTATATGTATGTATACTTATGCGTATATATACATATATATATATGCATGTGTATGAAAGCACATATATATATATGTATATATAGGTAAATGTATGTGTATGTATATGTGCATACGTGTATGTATTTGTATGTGTATATGTATGTATGTATATGTGTGTTTGTATTTGTATATGCATGTGTATTTATGTGTATGTATATATATATGTGTATATGCATGTATGCATGTGTGTATATGTGTATATATATGTATGTGTATGTATGAGTATTATGTATTGTGTTTGTATATATGTGCATATGTGTATATGTTTATAGATGTGTATGTGTATATATGTGTATATATGTATGTGTATATATGTATGTGTGCGTGTATGTATATATGTGTATGTATACCAATGACCGTCTTTAGTGCCATGTCTGCTTGAGCATGTGAATTCGCCAGCAGGGCTAAAAAAGTAATTTTTGGGGTCATGGACTTTCAGTGTCTGAGGGAGTGGCACTCGTCTAACAAGACGTTGCAATCATCATCATATATGTATATGTGTTTTTGTGTGTCCGTATATATATACATAAGTGCCACTCCCTCAGTCACCGGAAGTCTATGTGTCCGATGATGCTTTTTCAGTCCTGCCAGTGACTTGCACACCCTCAAGCAGACATGACACTGAAGACGGTTATATATATATATATATATATATATATATATATATATATATATATATATATATATTCGTACATACATACATTCACATACATACATATATACACATACATACACATACACAAACTTATAGACATATAAATATACATACACACATATACATACATGCACATATATACATATATATATATACATACACACATATATACACATACATATATATCCATACACATATACATACATATATATAATACATATGCACATACATACAAACATACACACACATATATATACATACATATACATAGACATATACACACATACATATATATACATATATACATATACATACATATACATATATACATACATACACACATATATATACACACATACACACACATACACACACACACACACATATATATATATATATATATATATATATGTATATATAAATTGCAGCTTCACGAATCAACAGAAAGATCCCTAAATTTAAGAGGATACATTTGGACAAGGTTGGATGAACATCGGCCAAAACGTTGTGCAAATAACAGTAAATATGAGAACATTAGTCAGAATAATCCCAATATTACGTACATATCAATATAATATTAGTGATGCGTAAAGTATACTATCATATATAAACTGAAAATTGCTATTTTAAAAACAGAATCATAACCAATTGATGAGGAGAGCTTTTATAAGAATCTGTCGACATTTAAAGACCTGCAACTTTCATATTTCATATTGTACGTTACCTTGAATAACAATGAACTGCATCTCCAAACCAGAAAGTTAGAATCCGTGGTTTGGGAGCGAAAGTGTTTATTACGTTTTATTACTTTTTTCCTCCATCATTCTGTACTTAATGTCGGCAGTCGCGATTTGATTATTGGTCACGTTCGCAGCGAATTCTTTCTACGACCGACCGGTTTATCAATGAGAATCGTGATAAATTCTGCGACTTTTACGATTAAACAAAGGCTGCAATGCAGAGTTTTTCGCTCATCGGATTCAATCTCTCCCGATCGCCTTCCCTTTGCATACAACGCAAACTTTACAAAAAAGCTATTGTTTCATAAGTTGTTATTATATAGAATTTATATATGTATATATATGTACATTTATGTATGAAGTTAAATATGTTTATATACATTCATATACATATTAACCTCACACACACACACACACACACATATATATATATATATATATATATATATATATATATATATATACACACTAGCAGGCCGCCTGGCATTGCCTGGTCGTAAAATATGAGTAAATGATTAATGCAAATTTCGTATTTATTATTATACAAGCCTGGGTGCCCGGTGTTGCCCAGGTGTTTGGAGGTGTAAAAAAAAAAGTGGTAGTAGGAAAGCAGGTCGAACCCGTGATGCGAAGGCCGTAAAGGAAGTGAAAGAAAATCTGACCTCTTACCCCTACTCCATGACGCGACCGGAAGTGTAAAGCGTTTAAATTTAACGTAGTCAATCATAAAAAAAAAAATGACTTGCAAAAATGGCGTTGCTTTTAAACCTCTTACGAAGGTCGTTTTTAATGTGGGGGAGAAGCAGCCCCCGCCCCCAAAAAGATGCACGCTGGCAATATCCAAATAAATAGTAATTATCTCAGTATGAATATTGACTAAGGAGCAATTACAGAACAGATACTACCCGGCTTGAGGATCAGGAATTTGCTTTCAAATAGTTTCGCTTTATTTATACGAAAAAGACAAACAAACAGCTGAGACGACGTGTCGGTGGGAATGTTTTTAAAAATCGATAAAAAAAAACAAATAAGAGACGATGCCCGTTTGCGAATCTGAGATATTACGATCTAGAAAGTATGTGAAAACTTCCTCCGGAATCTAACCGACCCGAAAACCCCAACGCAAAAAAGACGTTCGTGGACATACACAAACGCGAGAGCCCATTTTGCTTTTTATATATAATACTAGCGGGGGTAACCGGTGTTGCCTGGGTGTTTAGAGGTGAGTGATTGGACGGGGGGTGGGGGTAAATCAAAACAAAAGAATAACCCTGTTTGAATATTATATAAAAAACAACGTAAAATTTCTTTAAAATATCGTTGACCGGGTGTTTGTAGGTGTTTATGTTGGGGGGGGGGGGGAGGGTGAAAAAGTTTTGGTAGGTAGGTAGGATCAAAACCGAAGCCTTGAGAAGAAGGTGAAAAATAAAGTTAAAAAAAAACTGACACGTTACCCGCTCGGCCCGCAAGAAAGAGTAACTGAAACGCGTTTGAATTTATTTGAGTATTAAAAATGGAATTAACAGGTGCGCGCATTTAATGGGTCAAATTGAAAGAGCGCAGTTAACTTTTACTGCAGGGCATTTTTTTAGGTTGGTTTACCTAACTTTGTCTAGTTTTATGTCCCCAACGTGTTGGGGGAAAATCAGCTCCTCCTTTATTAAGGGAGTGTCCAAATGAAAGCAATTGTCTGACATGACGGTGAAAACCGACATCGACCAAACGTCTATCGCTTTCTGGACGTTCCCGGCCCGTTGGCTGGGAACCACTCATTAGTTTCACATCATTTTCGCTTTTATATGAAAAAGCCGAATCAACATGTGAGAAGCCAAAATAGCAATCATTTTTTTTAAAGTCGCTGTAAATAAATCTAGACGGGACGCGCGTTCGCCAGTCGTAGATATTATTGTCTAAGGGGTATATAAACACTTCAAAGCGATAGTACTCCCTCCCGGAAATCCCGGCGAAAAAAGCTTTTTTTGGACATACAAAAACTCTCGTGCGCGTTTTCCCTTTTATATGTAAAGATTATATTGGACCCAATATATAGTAATGATTTCAAAAGTTTAAAAAAAAATGACTCAAACACCACCACCACCAAAGGAGTTTGATAGGAAATTAAAAAAAAATATAAACACACACACACACACACACACACACACACACACACACACACACACACATATATATATATATATATATATATAGAGAGAGAGAGAGAGAGAGAGAGAGAGAGGGAGAGAGGGAGAGAGAGAGTATTGTGTTTACTATAACCATTGTACGCAAATATTACGCAGCTATAAATCATGTAGAATATCTGCATAAATATAATTACACATATTGGTAAACTAAAGATGATCAGCCTATAAGAAAAAAACTAAACCTAATAGGGAATTAATTGAAATGAATGTTTAAAAAATACCCATATTAGCTTGATTACCCATCTATACCAAATTTACATTTATTTAAATAAATAGAAAAAAGGGTTTTCGATATGAATATCAATACACAAAAAGTAAATTTATATATATATATATATATATATATATATATATATATATATATACACATACACATATATATTTGATAATATAAAGCTGAATGCCTGTGTGTGTATCTGTGTGTGTGTCTGGTCACGAATAGGCTCCTATATGGTTGACTATTTAAAAAAAAAACTGATTACATATAATGATAGAAGATGTATCGAGACACAGGAATGGGTATGTTTGATCTGGCAGAACAGTGGTTCATTAAAATTGTGGGGTCTGCGTTTTCGCCTGGTCCACAAAGTATGGAAATAAAATTAAAAAATTAAAAAAAAAAAGTTTACAAGTGTTTTTGATATATATATACATAATAATACTTTGTGGGGTCTGCGTTCGCGCCTGGCCTCAATAAAATGGAAATAGGCACAAACTTTGATAACGACTTTTCATATCTATCTGCGTAAGTATACTTTGATAATTATGTTTTAGTTTGAAGAAATATGATACAATAACATTATGGGGTATTCGTTCGCGCCTGACCTTCATAGAATGGAAATATGTCACAAAGTTTAACAAGGTTTTTTAATATAGATCCACAGAATATTGTGATAAATGTTTCAGTGTGAATAGGTATGGTATAATGAATTATGGGGTTTATCTATTTTATTTTTACTTTCATCATATTTCGCTTTGGTTTAGATACCCCAAATTCGAAGCTATCTCTTTACAAGCCTTAACGACGGGTACGTTTGCTAGTATATGTATATATATAGATATATATACATATATATATATAAACTGCATAAACAGAATAAATATTTTTAGCACAAGAATATGAAGAATAATAAAATCAAATAAATGTATTCATAAAATGGGGAGTCAGCTTGATACAAAATAGAACAAAAACAAGGAGGTCGAAGTCAGTTAAACTTTTCAGAAATAAAAGCTCCGCCATTGGCTAATGAAAACATTAACCCGAGTCTGGTAGATAAGATAATTTTTATTGGGTTTCTTGCCGAACTAAATAATATATATATATATACATATATATTTAGTGGAGATGATAATTAATAAAAACTGAAGAAAGTGCTCAATACTATTGTAGAGCAAATATGCGTTTTATTTTTTATTACTGTATCTTTCTACTAAGTTACATTATTGTTGTTTCGGCTACACGGCCGTTTTTTTTTTTTTTAGCGTCCTAAAACTTTTACAGAAATGTTCGCTATTTTGGGGTGAAAGAGTTGAAGAGTGAATGAGGTCAGGGGGGTTGCGAGGAGGGCAGAAGAGGAGGAGAGGAAGGGAACAAAGAGGGAAGGTGTGGGGGCGTTTGGTATGTCGATAATGTTTTAGTTTTTGGGTTTAAGGAACTTTTGGGGGAGGGTCTGGGAAGTTCATTTCTGATGTGGCTGAGGGCATAGGGATACATGAGGGGAAGGGGAATATGTGGCGGTGGGAGGAGGTAGGTTACTTTGAAATTCGAGTCTTAGTGTAAAAGTTTTTAGCGTCTCGTTGGTGAGATGATTTCTTGGTAAGTATGTCTTGAGTTGTTGGGTGTTCGCTTATGTTTGGAGGCGGGGGGACTATGATTCGGTTTATTTATTTTTATTTTTAGTTTTTATTTTGTTGTTAATTGTTTGGAGAGGGTCAGCTATCGGTCGCAGCCACGGGTATACACATGCGCACGTACACACATGTATACTTAAAAGAAACGGTCGCGGCTAGTATGTGTACCCGTGGCCGTTTCTTTTAAGTATATATGGCTAGCTGCCCCTCTCCAAACAATTAACAACAAAATAAAAACTAAAAATAAATAATCCGAATCATAGCCCCTCCCCGCCTCCAAACATAACCGTAAATTCATCCTTGTCTGTTGGTCTGTCAGCACTTTTCGCAATAACTACACCTTGGAAATTTTTGAAAATTTGCACAAACATTAAACATGATATGAGTAAAATGTTACAGAACGGATTTTCCAAGAAAACTCTGATTGCCTCCCTATGGGTATTTTTCGAGTTAAAATGGCTTCAATTCACACTTTTTTTTTACACAGTGATCACCACTTATCAAGGCCCGGAAGCCACTCAGGGATAAGGGTTATTGCAAGTACATTACGTTAGTGTGGAGATTTGATGAAGTGTTTACTTAAGGGGGCGGTTCATTAGGAATTTGTTTACATTGGACTTGAAGACATCTAAGTTGTAGTCCGGTGGGAAGTAGGCAGACGGAACAGAGTTCCACAGGCGTGCAGTTCTAAAAAAGAAGCCTTGTTCATGGAATCCGCGTTTTGATTTAGGCACAGATATAGAGTGGGGGAAATTTTTCACAGTGGATTCAGCTAGACGGGTGTTTTTCGTGAAAGATTGGCGAGGGGGGACCAGAGATTGGAGTTCAGGCGAGCACCTGCCATGGAAATAACGATAAAACGAGGACTCACAGCGTCTCTTCTGTGTGAGAGAGGTTGCAGGGTAGAAAAATGAGCATCCCCCACTAAGCCACGAAGTCTATTTTGTACTTGTAAAGGCAGGATGGGCTGTTTTTAGCAGCTCCTCCCAGATATGGCAACAGTATTCCATCCTTGGACGTACTTGGTTTTTATATAGATAGAGAATTGTATCAGTAGTGAGATATCTTCTGGAGCGGTAGAAGGATCCCACCATCTTTCCAGCGACCTTGGCAACAGACTTGATGTACGTGTTCCATTTCAGATCAGGAGTAAAGGTCAAACCCAGAAGCTTGTCAAAACAGGGGGCTTCTCCCAGACGAGAGCCATCCATCACTATTGATGCCAGATGGGGATCAGAGCGTTGATTCTTATTAAAAAAAAAAAAATATATATATGCCTTGGATTTTTATAAAACTTTCTGAAAAGTTGTAACTAGCTGATTTCTATATAATTTTGTTTTTTTATACTTCGCGATAATTCTTGGGGGTGCCCCAGGGGCTCTTTTAGGGATTATAAAAACACTCAATTTTGGGGACTATTTTACCATATTTGTCTAAAATCCTCTGCGTATGTCTATTTAGCAGTTTTGTATGGTGCTGAACTCAAATTTAAATATGTTAAGAAGGCCTTGAGGACTTTTGAGGTTAAATGGGAAGGGCAAAAAGTGGACTTAATCATTTCTTTTTTTGCGTTGTGCAGAACTCAAATTTACATATGTTATGGCCTAAAACTGCCCCGTTAATCATCATACAAGGTTTTACGTGATGGTTCTTTTTCCTTTCAAATATGAAATAAATTTATAATTCTTATTCGAGAAATAAGTTGTATATAAGTCATAAATTATGATTAGAATTATAGGGTTCTTCATGGGATCGAACTCACTAATAACGATATAATAGTTTGGCTCAATAACTATTACACAAATCTGAAGAATGACTATCTTGATGTGATTTTAAAACAATCGCATGAAATATTTATCTTTATTTTTAGCGTATTTACTTTTCCCTTTCTCTTTCGGCATATACTTGTTTCTTTCTGTTGCCCGTCGCTACTGCATTTTCCATCTCTCCTCTCTATTACGCAGGTCGTTTCCTTTTCCAACTTTACAATTTATTGCACTTCCCACCACAGATCCGCTTGGACAGTTAGTCATTCGTTTCAGATCACGTTCACCGCTCGCGGAATATCAACATTAACAGATTAATAAAGATACCCTTCGGAAAACAAACATAACATGCCTATCACCTAATCCTTCAGAATTGGTTGAAAACTCTGGCGGGAATCTCAAAAGTTTTACCATCAACATTTTAACAGAAAGCTGTCAAACTACTATTACAAATATTAAGGATCTTAATAAAAGTCACCATCTCTTTAGTTAGTTAAAAATATTTTTTGTTTACTTCTCAACGGATTTAAAGTATAGGAATACATTAGACGTTTTATCACGTTAAAAAGGGCAAACGTAATTATAGCCGTTTACCTAGTATTAATGCCGATGGTTAAAATAGTTAAATTTGCGTTCATTTCTGTATTAAATAATACTCCTTATTAATCTTTAACACTACATAGAACGGATACCATAATACTTTGTTCATTAAACCGTATTATAACAAAGGTTCATACAAACTTTCAGCCAGATCGTAGTTTCGAGGAAACATCTAATGTAAATGTGGTATTGTAGCGACTAGTCGCTATCAATTCCTATTGAACCTTTACTATACATCGAATGTATACCATAATACTTACTTCGATGAAAAGTATCATAGCAAAAGTCATACAAAATTTCAGTCAGATTCAACCGGTAGTTCCGGGGAAAATTTTTAAAGTAAATGTGATACTGGACCGAGTTATCCCCATAATCATTAATTGTGAATAAAACGGATACCATTATACTTAGTTACTATCATCCATCCCATCCACAACCATTGAGTCCCTGGAGGGGCATAGCCCATCTACAACTTTTTATAGATGCTTTTGTAGCGAGGAGTTCTTTTTACAGGGTAAGGGTGCTGGCCCCACGCCCAAGCCTCGCAGCGCCTAGCCTTTCCAAATGGTCCCCCATCTGGTACTGGCCAGGCTCAACGTTGCTTAACTTCGGTGATCTGGTGAGAACCGGTGTGTTGTGCCGCTACTGCACCTTATAATAACAAACATTCATAATTCTTATTGGCCTGATAGGCCCAGTAGTTACCGAGAAATGTTCTAGAGTAAATGTATTAATCTTTATTAATCTTTAATAATCCCGATTAATCATTAGCTATTCATCGAATGGATACCATAATACTAAGTTCGCTGCATTTTATTCTTAAACAGTCAATACAAAATTTCGGGCAGAATGAGCTAGTAGTTGCCAAGAAATAGTGAGCAAACAAAAAAAAACAAAACAAAGAAAAAAACACATGAAAACCAAGAGAAATATATTATTTCAAACAATCTGTTGTAGGCCGGAAAGATAACATTTAATAATGAACGAACGTTTTGACCACCCTCAAATATGTTAAATTGTTAAATGACATTGAAACTACATTTTAACAATCAAATTAAATTTAGTTCTTGCAGCTTGAATAATTCTTATGTCGCCATTTTGTTTTACAGACTCTTGATTTAACTTATACAAATATACATGGAACTAAAACAGTATTAGAATATGTATTTTTATGACAAGTAGCACCTTAACATTTTTTTAGTGTGGAGTTTCTTAAAACATAAGGTTTTCAGAAAAAATAAACAAGAGATACATTCAGGTCATTTATCGAATTGAAAATTTTTAGTATAACTATCGCATTTTAAATAATGTCATGCAATTATTTATTAATCATTTTCAAACTTGTAATGCATTCGGTTATGTGAACGACCTGTTATATATATATATATAACTATATATATATATATATATATATACAGGGTGACCCCAAAAACCAGGCCCCAACTCTAATTTGGCCCCGTTTCTCAGTGTTTTGCCCGAATGAAATGAAACTTTGATCATAACTAGCTTATATTCAAAACATCACTTCAAAACAAAAGGGCCTTTGGCCTTTTTTTCTCCGTTTTAGACCATATGTTCTAGATGGCCTCCATTTAGCTTTTGTTTTTTTTTAGGCCACCTGAATATATATATATATATATATATATATATATATATATATATATATATATATACACTAGCTGGTTGCCCGGCGTTACTCGGTCATACGATACCCTTAAACATGATATTGTAATTTATGCAGATTGCGTATGTATTGTTATAGGATCAATCTTATATTGATTATTATATATTACGAGGAATAATGTTCTCAGTGGTCTAATTTGCAAAAAAAATAAATAAAATAAAAAAAATAAATAAATAAAAAATAAGATGATGAAATAAAAAACATAATGAGAATGAATGGCCTGGAAAAGTCACTTTTGAATTATGCATAGTTTTAAATATGAAAATGAAGAAATGGTTTGCGACGATTTTAAATGGTACTTCTTCTTTTATCGTAAATTGAACTCGTTAATTAATGGAACAGGCGATCATTTGATCTGCTCTCGAATATACTACCACTGAACTATATCTACAGATAACAAAAATATGTTTTTTAAGAAGAAATTGTCCGCTGAAAATATTTTTATCTTCCTTTCCAGTGTAACACAAAATATAAATATTCCTATGGACAAGTTTTTCTTTTGATTCATGAGAGAAGAGACTATATTTAGCATCGGATATTTTCGATTTTCGATATTTATCGGATGAATTTCTATAGAAAACCTATCTATGAACATCACTAGACAAATAAAATAACTTTTGTGTGAATTTTGCTAAATTTAATATTGTTTACGATATTTTTAAAGAATCTGTACCTGAAAAAAAATATTTTTATTTATTTGTGATGACAAAAAACACAGAAGAACAGTTCTTTAACATAAAACCCTTTTTGCGTTATTGGTATTTTAACCGACTATTGTAAATTATCAGGGGATTGTTACCTTTTAGAGCCTTGCATTCGATTTTCTACTCTGTTGTTCAAATTGAGACTGATTGACAATAAGTACACTTTAAACATTTCACAAGGGATTTTCTATGATCAAGAAAAACTGTAAATCGCCTAATGATGTTTTCGCTCGAGTTTGTTGCAAAAAAACAAAAAAAACAATATATAACAAAGTAAAAACATCTATAGAATTGCAACGTAATAAGCGCTCAATTACTGTACAACACTTCGTTACAAATTGTTGAAAACACAAAAATAATGTTTATTACTTTGTACAGGGTGAATCGATAAAATGATCGCTCTAAACAAGACGACATGATTCCATTTCCTGTTTGTTTCCTGATTCCATTTCCTGTTTGTACACAAATGGTCAACTAGTTGATAGTCTGCAACAAAAAAGAAAAACCGGTTGTAACCGGTTTTTCTTTTTTGTTGCAGACTATCTACTAGTTGACCATTTGTGTACAAACGCCAAAAGCGACAGGAGCCTTCTATCATATCTGAAAGTGGCACAATGTTAAACGAGCGAGATCGGAGATGCACCGCGATATAACTCATGCTCTCTACCGATCCAAATTATGACAACCGAACCATTGCTCGCATCCTCAAAATACAAATCCGAACGGTTCAACGCTTGAGCGCACAGCTCAATGAAATTTCCGGACACTGTTATGGTTTTTGGCGTGGTTTCAAGTGAGGGCCACATCATGTCACCTCACATTTCAAAGTTGACTTAAAGTCAACACATAAGTGTACCTGGATGTGCTGAAGAATGTGGTGTTGCCCTGGTATAATCACGTGACCGCTAGCGGATCCTGAGTGTGGCAGCAGGACTCGACGTCGGCCTACAAATCCAAAGAAACCCAGGATTGGCTTCCGAAGTCGTACTTCGACTTTGTACCCTTTCTCTCACTGGCTCCCGTTCTTTCCCTGATCTGAACCCGCTGGACTACTTCGTTTAATCATATGTCGAGAACATCACTAACATGACCTCCTAAAAGAAAAAACCCAGTCTGATCGCCGCCATCCGCTGAGTATCTGCCGATTTGCATAGTATTCGCCGAGCTTCCGCTGGCGCTTGTGGAAAAGGCATACTCCCAGTTCCGGACACGTATCAAGGTAGTGATTCAGGCTGAATAGATTCCAGCTCTATTGCATAATCAAGTTACCTCAATTGATTTTTGAATGGAACTTTTAAAATAGAGCGTTAGTGTTGTGTTCTTTAGGGCGAAAACTTTATCGTTCCATCCTGTACGCATCTAACAATCTTACTATTGATCAACAAACACTGTTTTCAATGATGTTTACTTTTACTTTCAAATAGGAAAAAATGTATCAATTTATCCGAGAAATTCATTTAAGTGATGATCAGAATTCTAAGCTTGTCGATGATGAATGAATTCACTAGTAGAGATCTCGTAAGGATGCAAAAATTCAATTGTTGGCATTGGTTTAATCGATATATTTGTATTCAGACTTATTTCTGGAAAGACATTGGGGATTATGGGACAGCATAAATGGTGCCAACATTCTTTTTGCGGAATGAACTGGATTCGAACTTGTGATACCCAAATCGTTGGTCTTTATCGTTAACCACCAGATCACCGTCACCTCCAAAAGATATGAAAGGTTGGCCCAATACTTATTACACAAACAGACTCGAAGAATGACTATGTTGATGTGATTTTCAAACAGGCAAACGAATGAAATGTTGATTTTTGTTGAAGCTTACTTTCTTTCCCCTTTTCATTCGATATTTACTTGCTAGTTTCTTTCCGTTGTTTATCGCTACTCTCTCTCTCTCTATCTCTATCTCTTTCCTTATCTCGCAGGTCATTTCCTTTACGAACTTTACAATTTATTGAACTTCCGCCTACGGATCCGCTTGGACGATTTGTCGTTCGCTTCAGATCACGTTCACCGCTTGCAGAATATCAACATTAAAATATTTACAAAGAGACCGTTCAAAGAGAAACATAATATGCCTGTCATCTGATCGTACCACAATTAGCTGGAAACTCTGACAGGGAATCCCAAAAGATACTCTTAGAAAAACGCAGCATCTTCAAAAATCCTAATCGATTTGTTTGGCTAAAAAGTTCCTTTATTTTTTTTTGTAATTACCCCCCCCAAAAAAAAAACAAAACAAAAAAAAAACAGGAATATAAAACCACCTTTAGTAAGTATGTAAAATGGCATTAAAATAATGAATAAACATTTTGGCTAATTGCATATGTTTAATTGTTACTAAAATTACAACTCTATTTCTGATAATAACAACCTTATACACTAAAAAAAAAATCAAAGAAGATTTCAGGAACAAAACGTCGGTACAATGTGTATATAACAAAAATGACCTTAACGCTCTCTATGCATTTGATAGTGTTCAATCACGAAAGGCTACAAGTCGTCTACTAATGTATTGTCTCAAGATTATCGCGAAAGAATAAAATATAAAAAGAGGAAAAGTATCAATAATATCGCTACGTAATAGGCGATTAATTAATGAAAAATCTGTTATAAAAAATCGTATGAAACAAAGATATTACATTTGCCACCCTTTATGCGTTTAACATTTTTCATCATCACACAATGGGATATAATAACTATTTCTAGATTTAAAGATGGAGATTGATTATCTGTATTTTTTGGATTCTTCGGACTACTACTCCCCTCTTGAGATACAAATAATGTGTAGTAATAACCATGTATATATATATATATATATATATATATATATATATATATATATATATAGCTTAGTGCGTTAGAAGAAAAGAATGAGCTCAATTCTATAAAAGGAGGTTTATCGGGAGAATATAAAGCTCAACAAGTATCATTGGAGCTTATATAGGAGAACAATAGAAATGGTAAATGAATTCACAAAAAAAACTATATATTGGTAAATATAGATTAGTTCATTTATTCGACAAGGAAGTACAAACAATTAGTTGGAGGATAGAAGGGACTCTTTATGTCAAGGCATTTCGATGCCTAATGCTTCTCATCAGAAGAGTAGAAAAGATGCTAGGTAACATAGTGGGGATGCGGCGTCAAGCGTACGATTCATTAGGAACGAAATAGATCAATTAAAATTATAGATGACATATATATATAAATTTAGGTAGTTAAATTTTATGATTTGAAAAGGTTAATCTTCAAATAAAGAAGTTTTTATTGTTTGAAAACAAAGACTACAACTTAATAAATCTATTTCCTTAATCCATGAGATTTCGATGCTTATCTCTCTTCGCAGAGGAAAAATATTAACAAATATTTTTATTGGGTTGCACATTATTTGCTAAAAGCAATAAACAGAAAATTAAAGTTAAGGTTTTTGGATTTGCATACCAGTAGAAATATTTCATGTCATTATTCTGAAGTATATATATATATATACATATATATATATATATATATATATATATATATATATATATATATATATATGTATATATATATATAATGTATATATAACTTTATTAAACATTTCAAAATCACAGAAATACACACGTAATTCGCATTCATATTTTTTAAATTACTGCGTCTTACACATGTTTCGTAAGGATGCATAAACCAAACAAACAACATTGTAGAATTTTCATTAGTTCATCCAAGAATATATACACTTGTTCCTTGGGTCAAAAACAAAAGAGTAATTTTAAAATGATTTTGGAAAGGTTTAAAAGACATAAAAAATACCAAATCCAGTAAAAACAGTAAAAACATCAACCTATTATCGATAAAACATTGAAGATATTTCGATATTAAGAAGGAAGAAAGAAGTTTAGTTTGTAGACCATGAGAGGAATAGGTCCATTTTTAGCGCCATATTTAACTTCATACTGAGGTATTAACATTACTAGGTTTTGCGTATTTATACTATTAGGACGTGAAAAAATTAAGATAAAAAATAATAAAGAAACTTAAAGAATATAAGAATAATAACAATACACTCTAAAATAATTGTATGAAATAATTTGTTGAATTCTCGTAACAAATCTTTGAATTTCAATATTAAAATCTTATTTTAATCAAAATAAAAATAATTACTAAGAATATCATATCTGTAATTCAAACATAGTATCTAATTCGCAGTTTTAAGAGCGTTTTAAGTAAACGAATATGTATTATCATCAGTTATTTTTTAAAAATTAAAATTACGATAATCGATTATTAAAATTGCTTATCTCATTTGGATAATGAAATATAGGAATGATAATAAACTATTCAAAGATGTTAGTTGACCAAAATAAGTTGTTTTTATTTTATTACTGAAATTCAATGATTTTGTACTAGCATTCAACTAATTCTTTTATCCATCGTTTTTAGAGCGTATTGTTATTATTCTTATATTTTTATAGTTTCTTTATTATCATTTTTATCTTTATATCATTTTCACCTGCTAATAGTATAAATACGTAAAACCTAGTCATGTTGTTAGCTCAGTATGAATTCAAATATGGCGCAAAGAATATGCCTATTCCTCTCGTGGTCTACGAACTAAAATTCTGTCTTTCTTTTGTATATCGGTATGTGTTCAATATTTTATCAATAACAAGAGGATATTTTTAGTGTTTCTACTGGATTTGGGATTTTTGTGAGTTTTAAACTTTTCCAATTCGTTTTAAAATTATCTTATCTGTGGTCTGAAATCTTTAAAAAGTTGTTACAAACGTGCCTTGTTCAACTTGTACAAATCTGGTGAACCAAAAATGAATGAAGAAAAACGAAACAAAAATGGCCACCTTATCTCTTTATATGTCTGCAATGTTACCACCTGGTATGCAAATGAGATGCTCCTTGTTGGAGATAAAATAGGTCTGATTTTTTAGAGAGAGCGTTGATTTTGGATTTGGGTTTTGAAGAAGTGAGTTCGATCAACAGAAATGCTTTTGAAATTGAGATAGTAATAGCAGAGACTTGATTTTTGGGACTAAGGAATTTTAGGAGCTCTTACAATTGAGACTTGGCTAATTTAAACATATTGAACCAAAGAAAAATGTGTATATTCTTTGATGAAATATCTATGATGATTTATTTGGTTTATGCCTCCTAATGAAACACGTGTATGACGAGGTAATTTCAACAAGATGACTGTCAATTAATTGTATATTCCAGTGATTTTTAAATGTTTAATGAAGCTGCATATGCTCCGAAAGTGTAAATCCATTTTTATTGAACTTAATCAGTTGTTGCAATTTTAAAATAACCTTATTGAATACATACATTATGAACATAAATTTATTTTAGGAAAGCGCGCACACACACACACACACACACACACACACACACACACACACACACACACACACACACACACACACATATATATATATATATATATATATATATATATATATATAAGTGTGTGTGTGTGTGTGTGGAAATATACTTTCTTTATAATATATACCAATCCTTATTTAAGAAGCTCAATATAATTACAGAGCAATGTAATGAATTAAGGACAAAAGTCTATATTCCAAAGTTCATGATGTTAACCATCTTACAATTTATTCCTTGAAATCATCTGACATTTACAATTCTTGACAGTATCTGTTTCGCAGCACAAAATAAACCACATAATTATTATAGCAATCAGTGAATCTTTTTTGCCCTTAAGTGATCAGAAGAAATAGCAACAAGCAATACATCAGAAGGACAGAAATTCAAAATGGCGTAATTTAAACATATTATAAGGTATTTACAGCTTCTCTTCCAATTTTCGGATTTTTAATGATGTGAAAACGCACTTCATCTCCTTTTGATGTATTGTATGTTGCTATTTCTTCTGAAATTCCTAACATAAAGATTCCCGTGTTTGACATAGAGGTTTTCAAGTTCAACAAGATACATCTGAAGAGGTCAGAGTTTACGTTTTGTAAATAACACTCAAGATAAGAACAGTTGCTTGCAGAATCCAAATTATATGAAAAACGAACGGTTTTTGTTTCTTGTTTCGTAGCATATCATCTTTTCGGGGAGTATGTAATGTCGAAATTCAATACTTTTAAAACAATGCATTAGTTTATCCGTGCTCATAAGTGACTTAGTCCATAAAACATTGCAGTATAGATTACACTGTTATGAACCAACTGTAGATTTTACAAAATTATTTTATATTTAATAACTTTAATTAAAGTTTAATGCGCAAAAGTCTGGATTTTGCTCTAAAAAGAAACACTCAGTTCGAATGCGCCGTTGTCTGAGCAAATATCCTACTGTTGAGTTTATACTCCGGGTCCTTCTTCTTATACGGTCATGAGACTTCTCAGATGCACTTGTGATGTTAGGCTGCATAAGAATAAGCTTTAGTCAAAATCGGGCTGTTCCTGCTTTAATCAGATGTTTTAATTATCGATAATCGATACTAATCGAAAATATTTCGATGTAAACCCTACTTGAGAACACTCCCAGGCACGTAATGTACATTTGTGTAAAATTTCATGAAAATAAATCTAGCTGTTTTGGGATCCAGAGGGAATTCTTTCTCTCGCTCTTTCTCTTTCTCTCTCTCTCTCTCTCTCACACACACACACACACACCCCAACAAAGTGCATTTTATAGATATATATTTATATATTTAGGGTGTCGTATTAGTGCTATCTTTTCCGCCTGGACGTAGAATGACAAAAATATTATTTGTATGGAAACAAACCGGTCAATTATGATATCAGCCTATGGCTTACTCAGTGATACTCCTATAAAACAATTGTATTCGACAAGCATATTCTCTCCACTAGTCACATGCTTTGATTATTCATTGATAGATTAAATTAAGTTCCTTTATTTGATTCACATTAGTGGATCACTTCTACATTATTTACGCCTTTGACGCTGGAATTCAACAAGGCCAATAAATATATTTCATTGTAATAATCCCCGAATTTCTGTTCAAAGACAGTCATCGAAAAATTCAATAGCAGAAACTTCTTTCATTATAATTCGGTCAATGAACTTATGAATATCTTTTCTCATTTTGTTTCTATTGTGGTAGAGACGAAATACCCATTTCAGTTTTTTTTTTAATTTCCTGTTTTGCTAATAATTAATAATCTGTCTACAGTTTTTAGTGCCATAAAAACCCACTCAGACAACAATCACAGCATTGGAGACCATTCTTTATCTTAACGCCGCCATTCATCGTATAAGCTGGAATCTAGCGACTTCGTGAATGTCGGTCCTGAAAGTCTGATTCCTGTTCACTTTCGAATATGACAGCCAGGAACATCTGTATAAGATTAGAGAGATCGCCAACAGCGTTGTTCGACTGCGGTTCGCACGATGGCCGCTAGCTGATTTATTTATCTTTGTCGAAGCTGACACCCGGTGAGTCTGGAAGTTGGGGTGAGAGCGGGAAGCCCAAAATCGGTAATCATTTTTCCCTTTGTTTTAATAAAGATTGTCTTGGTCGAATTTTCTGCTAAATTCTCACAATAACACTCATGGTTTTTCAATTAATTAAAAATATCATTTTCTCTCACTTATATACCAATTATGTCTTTCGTGTACTATTTTAGATTTCTCGGTAAAACTTGCAGAGAATGCTCTGTTTTACGGTTGTTGTAAAAATGGATCGGAAATTTAAATTTCGTTTCGTTTTAATCTATTTTTTTAATTGTGCCCCCCAAGGAAAGTAATCGAAAGAATAACATTCAACAATCGTACTTTTTATATATATAAAAAACGAAAGATGTTTCTTTTATAAAAATAACATTTTATTAACAAAAACGAAATAATTTAATTTTTAAAAGGAAAAAGTCAATTTGATATACTTTTTTTGTATTTTTTTACGCAAGTCCAACTCACCGTTCACATTGGAAATGTCGACTTTTATAGATTTTCGGGTATGCTTACAACGAATAAACACTCAAACGTTCCCATTTTAAGAACGGCTTTCGGATAGATACCCCAACCTCCCCATGTAAAGAAGGCTTTCAGAGTAGACACCTCCAACCTTGTCAGTATATACGAAAACCTACAAAAGTTAACATGTCGAACGTGAACACTGAGTTGGACGTAATGTAAAAATGTACCGAATTTTAAACAGAACGAAATTTAAATTTCCGTTCCATTATTACAACAACCGTACAACAGAGCATTCTCACCAAGTTTTACCCAATTTCCTTTATTACACAGTGACATATGGAGTTGAAATCTTTGTATTATATGTATTATTCGCTCGCACGCTCGGCTTGATAGAAATTATAGTGCAGAGACCAAAGTCTTTGTTTGTGTTTTTTTTTTATAAAATACATGATATATCTAACACTTATAATGCCGTAGAGACAGTGCACCTGAAAAAAAAAACAAAAAAAAAAAAACAATATTGCATGGGAAGAAATTATCGAACAAAAGTTTGTATTATTTGGATTATTCGGGCGACTATTCTCATCTTGAGTGTTATTCTCACAATGTTTCGGCCGGGATAATCTCGGTCCTTCCCCAGCTGTTTTTTTTATTTTTTGAGAACTCCAAATGTTTCGGTCATTCTTAAGAATTTCGAACGAAACCTTTTACAAATCTACTAGGTAACATGCTCTAGTTTCGTCAGCGATGGTATATTAGAAGTCTTTTTCGTAATTCGCAATTGTATCCTTAGTATCGCCTGCATTGATGATCGGACCTTCAACTTCCAAATAATTGTTACTTAGATCTAAATGTTACTTTGTACTTTAATCGTTACGCTATTAGTCCATGCAAAGTTTCAAAAGATATCTCTGAAGAAGGTCGGAGGTTACATTGGCTGAAATGTTGTAAGAATAACACTCAATATGATAACAGTAGTAAGAATAATCCAACTAATCCAAATTATCAATCCACACCCTAACCCTAACCCCAGAAACTAAAATAAATAGAAATCTTTGATTTACAGTAGTTGTTTTATAGCACTTCCACCTTTGATCATGAAGTCTGCAAGTTGTCTAATGATGTTTCGGCAAGAGCTGATAATAAGATTTGAAAAAATATCAAACTTAAAAAAAATAAATAAATCAACATAACTTTCACGTAATAGGCGACCAGTTTATGTAAAAAAAAAAAAGTCGGTACAGTTTGTGTAAAACAAAAAAACATTCTTTCCACTCTTTATGCAATCCATATACTAGTACGCAGTGTTATAGAAAAAGAACTGCGTATTTTTTGTAATTGTTTGATTTTTTTCTGTTTTACGATCTTTTGGGAGAAACATGTAATGTTGAAACACGATACTCCATGGAAATTATTACTTGTCCTAAATATTAAATAAGTGTAGCTGCTAGACTCTAGAACAAGCGTAACTATAACAGAATTAGAGACACCAAACACTTTGGTCTGCCAAACACTGAAATGTAGACACGAAACTGATATATACATATCCAAGTGGTGACTATAATCTTCACTTGTTTTTTTTTTACAACTCGGTCATATAAACTTCTTTAGGATCTCATTATATTTTTTGCTTGACAACATGAAAAATTGTCACGGCACGACCACTCAATCACCTATAAATCTGGAGTTTAACAATTGACAAGATATTTCTATAGTAACTATAGCTGAAGACATTCGTTAACGTCATTCCTTATCTTGTGCTGTAAATGCGTGCAAGAAATCCGCCTGGATTCAAAATCAGTGAAGATTTTTTTAATGCAAATCGCGTTACACAACGTTTGCATCTACTTGATATAAGGAGCTACAAAATGCCACTTCCAGGTAAAAAGAAAGCCAACAATAAAATTTTGTAGATAAATTCCAGCGCAAAAAACAACAAAAAACAAAAGCAAAACTAATTATTCCCACTTTCATAACTACATGGATTATGATATCTAAGAAATAAAAGACAAAATTAGGGACATGAAAGTTAAGACGTTGCCGAAAGTAAATCCAACATCTATGTTATACTCACTATTTCCTATGTTTTAACAGTCCGCGTCACTATCAAATATAGAATTTATGCGACCCCTCGTAACTGTAGTGAAATGAAATGTTTTCAACGACTTATGAAATTATAATATAACAGAAACAGAATAAAAGCTGCAAAATATAAAATACTATACTTTATTTCGTGTTAAAACAGACAAACCTTATGTTGACTTAGAATTTATTGACAAATGGATGGTTTAATTAAAACTGTGCTTATATTTTCATTAAATGCTAATCCCTATTTATCCCTATTAATCTGTAAATGTGCCTCGATCGGATACCATAATACTTACTTCGATCAACCTTCTCAAAACAAAGGTCCATATCGGCCAAATCGGCCTAATACTTTTAAAGTAAATGTGATATTGTGGTGATATACGACTATTAATCCCTATTAATTCCTATCTCTGTATGCAAATTTTCAACCAAATCGGTCCAGTATTAGACGCAATGGAACGGATAGACAGGCAGACAGACAGATAAATAAGGGGAATTATATTATAGATAAGTTATTTACGTACTAGTTTAGTAAATATGATGACCTAATGTTCCGTGACGCCCGCTTTCTTTTTAAATAATAACCAGTAATTTAATTACACATACGCACAGACAGAATCCTTATTGTATTGCAGCGCGAGCCGTGGAATGAAGAGATAGATGAGAGTCTTTCAATGTTTACTTTAAAACCATCTTCGTTGTATTGGCTTCTTAACTGACAAATTCTAATTAAATTCACACAACGTTTACACCGAAAAAAAAAGTTAATTAGTTTTACGCGGGCCACGCGCAAATTCTCCTAAATCCCCGCTTAAGAACACACGGACTTTGATATTTTAGTGACATCATATGTTGATGATGACCAAATCGTCACTTGTGTATAAGTCTAATTTCAAAAGTAACAATTTTTGTCATTTCATCGACTTAGATACTCGTTGGTAAAAATAGAAAAAACATGCAGTTGGTTATACAAATATGTCGTTTATTTTTGTAAACTATAATTTTCAGTAACAGATTGACAAATCTAATGGCGGTGTGACGGGGTTAGTAGATGGTGTGTAGAAGACTGTGTTACTCACTCCTATCGTTATTTGGCCTAGATGTTATATAAAAATGCAGTCAATCGCTGACCAGAGATTTTGCATCCTAAAATTTGACCTCGCTTTGACGTCATCTCCCGGACCTTGTATAGACTTGTGACCGACTTTTTGTTCACTGTCACTCGACCAAACGAAGATTCAGTACCTAACCCTTGGTCACGTTTTCTGACCAAATCTATTGTTTAACTTCATTCCCGGGGATCTGCTTACGCAACACATGTGACGAGAAAAGAAAAAAGAAATGTCCTCGAACTGATTCGATGCCTTATCTAATTTATATAACTCACTATGTCTGCCTGTCTGTCAGTCTTTTTGTCGCCATATTTTCAAACTCTATCTGTATGGAAACAAAATATCGCAGAGCGGACCTAGGGGTCTCAAATGATTAGATTTTCTTATGGGTCGTTAATCGGCTAAAATAGTTTTTAAGGAATCAAAAAGGGAGTCAGAATTGAAAAAATTGTTATACATTTTGTACATTCATCTTAGTTTATTTTAATAGGTTCATATGTGTGTTATTTTGTTACAGTGGTAACGTCACCAGCTTTAAATGCTAAAGCTTTGATTTCGAATTCGATTCTAGCTGGTGCCACCCATATACTTTTTTATACTTTAGAAATCACGACCCTATAATAATATATACAAAATCTGGACGAATCAAAATATATTTTTGCGTATTTTACGACAGGGCAAAGCCGGGCGCTTTCTGCTAGTGATGTATATCGTTGAAATTGAATTGTTTTTAATATTTAAATAAATTAATGTCCATTTAAAACATTCTGCGCTATATTGGCTTTTTAAATTACAAGTTTGAGTTCAAATTCACACTACGCTTGTAGAATAACACACGTTTACACACACTTTAACATACACTCGGGCACTCGGGTCCCAACACGTTGTAGCAGAGTACGTCGCAATGAACAGACGACAAAAAATAAATTGACTCACTTTTTCTGTTGTAAAAGCGACATTTATTTCCGGGTACTTTCCGAATAAAACGTGATCATACTCCTTCTTTCTGACATCAGTCCTCTCGGAGAATTTCTTTTTCCTTACCGGACGTCACTTTGCACGTGACTCGGCATTTGCATGCAGCCGCCACACGCGCGTCTGTGCTCTATTATACGCTTACACATAGTGAAAAATCGGATTTAGTGCCTTTACTGTTTTCTTTTACATGGCATTGTTTTTCGCTTAAATGTATAGAAATATATTATATGTAGTTGATTTCTACGCAAAGTAAAATCACGTTGATGTGTCAGTACTCGTTGCATCACCAAAATTAAGCGACGTCTAGTCTGTCCATTACCAGTTGTATTTCTGTTGTATTTAAAAGAATGACGCTGCAATGATATATGACAATATAGCAATATATAGTTATGGTCGGTAACGGTTATGTTAGGATGGAGACGCACGAGTATTCGACGTGTTGATGCTTCTAGGGCCCAAATCATCAATAAACAGCAATACACTTTTTAGTTGTTATTATATAACCATTTGAAACCCCCACACACTCCTTCTTGAGACGACGTCATTGTCACTGTTACCAGATACCACATGCGTTTTATTCGGCCATTGTTGTTCCATTGGTTACCTTATTTCGGCACAACTTGATTAAGCCCGTGTAAACTTTTGCGGAAACTGATCTTTGCGATAACATACATTTTACAAATATAGTAAAATGTTTGGAAAATTGACCAAGTTTGTTGTTTCTTCTCCTATAGGCGCCTTGTATCGGGTTTATATTTTTTTTTCGAATTACCTTTTGATACATTTAATAATTATTTTATTGTTGTTTATTTGCATTTGTCGGCATGTGCACACTTTTGTCAAAATGATTTCTGGGCTTTGGTATTTAATATGATGGGCACCTATTCGACACGCTGGTAACAGCAATGTTTGTTTCTGGATCCCAATCCTAAGGCACCATAATGGATATCAATCTTGCAAGTATAAATGTTGGAGGGCTGAGGGCTGACTCGTGCAAATTTCGACTGAACTTAGATCTGCAGCACCTCGGAGTGGATGTCTGTTGCGTTCAAGAAACTCATCTCATTCCAAGTGACCATTTGAGTTCGCTGTCTTGGAGCTATAGCGCTTACTCAGCGTATTTTAATTCTCGTTCAAGAGGTGTTTCTTGGTTAGTGAAAAGGTCTTTGGATGCGTCGTGTAACCCATGATTCATGACGAAGAGTCCGCGTTTTTGATGTTACCATAAAAGGTAAGGCTTTTCATTTTATCGGTGTTTATGTGCTTAATAGCCATGGTGATTGCAGTTTTCCTTTGTTAGATTGAGAAGTTTATGAGTACCTCCCGATCTGTTTATTTTAGCGAAAGACTAGAACGCGGTCATGGATCCCGATTTAGATCGCTTGGGGTTAACATTTAGTGGCACTAACAAGGATCGGGGCGCCTTTTATTTTCGCGAGTTTCTTGATAAGTTTGTTCTTATTGACAAGTTCTGAAATGAAAGACCCTGTGATGTAATGTGGAATTGGACAGGTAGCCTCGACTCAGGAGCGGTACAACTATCGAGTTATATCTTAAGCGTGACCTTGTAGGAGTATTAGATTGTTCAAGTTTCCATAACATTGTTTACTCGGACCACCGACCTTTTCGCGTTCGACTAATTTTAGATAAAGCTAAGCCTAAGTTGGCCTGTTAGTGAGAGCTCAACACGCCGTTGTTCGATGTGCAGGGCTACCAGGAAGGGTTACTATTAACTCTGCAGCGGGAATTGACAGTGGCTGTAATTGTGAATAAGTGATGATGCGCCAATCTTAAGGATGCTATTAGGTCCTTTTCTGCCAACTTTAGCAAACTAATTAACTAAGAATCTAGGGCAGCTAAACCGACGCTAGAGTCTAGTTAAGATCGGGCGGGAGAGGAGAGGGATAGTGTTAATGTAAACATAATTATGTCTCCGCTTGCCTCCTTGACAGAAAAGAAACATCAAGCTCTAACGATTAGTACTAGGTGTAAAAGAATGTTCCAGGAGGCGACAAAAATGGCCGCGGAATTGCGTCCAGAGAGATTCCGACAAGCGGTCGATCGGCACATCACACGGGTCACACTGTCAGATGGACGAACCATGACCACAAACGAAGAAGTTCTGGAGACGTGTAGATATTTTCAGGAGCTTTTTACCAGGTAACCTAGTCTGTCATTTAAACAGTTCGATACCTATTTGGCTGACTTTCCTCGCCTTTTGGCGACTGAAGTGACTACGTGCGAAGTTGGTATAATCGAGGATGAGTTCATCGAGACCTTTAAGCGGGTTGGCGTTAACAAGTCTCCGGGGATCGCTGCCTTACGAAGTGTATTTGAGGATGTCGAACATCGTTGTTCCATTGCTGGCAGTTTTATTTAACTCATAGTTAAAAAAAGACTCAATCCCCAACTACCGTACCATGGGTATCCTGAAGCTATTACGCAAAGAGAAAAGTGATGGGGATGGGTTAGCTAATTATCACCCTTTATGAATGCTTAAGGCGGAGTTGAAGATTTTTGTCAAGGTTCTTGCCAATCGTCTGCAGCTTGTCCTGGCTTGCATGATTAGCCACGAGCAAACTTGTGCCGTAGAAAGGCAGGACCATTCAGGATCATCTGCATTGGGTGCGCTTGATCATAGAAAACGTCGACATTGAAGCCGCACTGATCAATTTAGGTCAGTCCAAATCCTTCGATACGGTAGACGATCGTTACTTGGAGGTCGTTTTTCTCAATGGCTGGTTTTGACCCGCAGTTTTGCTTGTGTGTTCACCTCCTTTATTCCAATCCCGCGATGCTGGTAGAAGTGAAAGAAAGGAAATCAAAGCCCTTCAGCTTATCCCGATCTCTTCGTCAGGGTTGTCCATATAACCGATTCTCTATGTGCTTGCGTTGGAGCCTTTCCTGCGTAGGCTAAAAGTGAATCCGATTCTACACGGTATCACTTTGCTGGGCCCTTCTACCACGGTAAAGTATTTCACCTATGCCGACGATGTAACACAGTTTATAACGAACAACGTTGAGATTAGTGTCGTCGGAACAGAAATTAAAATGTATGAGTGAGTGGCAGGAGCCAAAATTAACCGCGACAATTCTGTGGCTTGCGCATTGGTGCTGGAGGTGAGTCTCCCTTCAGGGGCCCTTTAGCTGGAGTGACGGGTCTTGCAAGATACTCAGCATCT
Source organism: Euprymna scolopes (assembly GCF_053919585.1). NCBI lineage: Eukaryota > Metazoa > Mollusca > Cephalopoda > Sepiida > Sepiolidae > Euprymna > Euprymna scolopes. Next base: position 125,783,290 of record NC_136493.1, on the reverse strand, counting down.
GGTTCAGTCCTGATCTTGAGTTGGAGAAAAATTGGTCTGCAATCTTGACAGAGGTGAGAGCAGTATCGTGTGTTTCACACATATATCATATCTTTATATACATGCTTTCAATCCTTCCACTCCCGTCGAATGCACTTCTCCATTTTCAACGGGTTCTCTTTAAATTCTTGTGACTTGGAAAAGCCCATATGGTCCGTCACGAGTTCTGTTATCTCCATCCTTCTGAAGGCGATCTGAGTATACAAAACTTAGAGATTCTTCAACACACGCTTCGGTTGTACCTCTTAGATCGAATGTTTACATAAGTTGATGGAGACGGTGGCTTCTGGAAAGAAGACACTAAATAAGCCTTTCCGGTTTTGAGAAGTGGGCACTCAAGTGAGGAGGAGACACACAGGTTATTCCGAGGCGAGTGCTCCTTCTATCGAGAGTGTCCTCACACTTTGAAACTTCTTCTAAAGGTGAAATAACGCCTATGTGACACCCTGCTGTTGTTTCGAAAGGCATATACGGTATTATTGAGGGAATTCTTTGGAGATGACATCTATTGAGAAACTCGCTTTGACGAGGCGGCAGCGTAGCTCGATTTGGCCTTGGGCGCCTGAGTAGGGGTGTTTCATTAACGACGACGCATCTTTGGCCCGGCTGGTAATCCGAACTGCGAAATAAGATTAGGGAAACGATGAAGATCGAAAATGTATATCTGGATATTGTTTCCGATTATAAAAAAATTATTTTATGGAAATCTAAAAAGAAACACATTGCATCTCTCTCTACGTTTGAGGTGAAATTCATTGCGGTCACACATACTAGGCAAGAAGCACTATATTTAAAAGCTATTGTAAATGAGAGTTTTAGACCCAGCATAGTTTTAGCGCAGAACACAGTAATTCACCAAAGATCTAAGCATATAGATATTAAATATAACTTCATAAAAAAATAAAGTAAAAATGAAATCAATTATTGTAATTACAGAGCATCGGAAGAAAATGTCTCCGATATATTTACAAAACTGACGACAAAAATAATAATTAAAACATTTTGCCGCTAAACGTGTCGGGATTTGATTTTAAATAACTTTTTACAAGCCCAGATATATATTAAAACTTTGTATTTTTTTACAATTACTTTTAACATGTTTATTTTAAGGCGTGCAAAAATTAAATTTGATTTTTAAACTGTAATCTTGTGCACAATGTGTACTTTCTAATTTACCGAAAATTTCCTATTTTTTGCTTTGTTTTAATTAACGAAAAATGAATTCCTTTTTTTCCATACACATATTACACATACACGCACACACATACACACAGACAAAACACACACACACACACACACACACACATATATATATTTATATATAGTAGGACAGAAACGCATAATCAAAATTAAAAAAATGGCTTCCTTTTGTTACATGCTCACCTTTGCAAGGTAAAAATACAAATCGATTTCTTTTATTTCTCTTTTTTACACACATAGTATACTTTGACATTCGAACAAGATGAAAAAATGGCTTCCTTTTTTCCATGCTCAGATTCAAATGACTTCTGTTTTTATTTTACATATTTGAATATATAAATATGTAATAAATGAACCGAAATACTTCTCCATTATATAAATAATAGGGAGTGTTGCAATATCTTTTATTCATAATGGTGGTTTGCTCCCTCAAAATTGTGAGATTCTATTTATAAACGCTGCTGCTAGGAACTGACGAATCAAATTAATTCACGCTCTGCTATCAGCCAATCAGAAACCAGAATTGCTCCATAAAAATTAAATATTGTTAGTATTGTTATAAAAGCCAAGTACGTCCAAGGATGGAATACTGTTGCCATATCTGAGCAGGAGCTGCTAAAAGCAGCCTATCCTGCCTTGACAGAGTACAAAATAGACTTCGTGGCTTAGTGGGGGATGCCCTTTTCTCTACCCTGCAACCTCTCTCCCACAGAAGGGACGTTACGAGCCTATCCTTGTTTTATCGTTATTTCCAGGCAGGTGCTCGACTGAACTCCAATCTCTGGTCCCCCCCTCGCCAATCTTTCAGGAAAAACACCCGTCTAGCTGAATCCACTGTGAAAAATTTCCCCCACTCTATATCTGTGCCTAAATCAAAACGCGGATTCCATGAACAAAGCTTCTTCCTTAGAACTGCACGCATGTGGAACTCTGTTCCGTATGCCTGCTTCCCACCGGACTACAACTTGGATGTCTTCAAATCCAATGTTAACAAATTCCTAATGAACTGCCCCCTTAAGTATACACTTCATCAACTCTCCACACCAACGTAATGTACTTGCAATAACCCTTATCCCTGAGTGGCTTCCGGGCCTTGATAAGTGGTGATCACTGTGTAAAAAAAAAAAATTCCAGCGCATAATTCTTTCCTGTCAACACGAGAAAGATTTTTTGTTTTTTGTGTAATGTTGTGTCCGTTTAGCTGTGATCATAGCGTAGTACCTGTGTTAACTGTTTAAATGTTGGGGCCAATGGCGCAAACAACAACAACAACAACAATAATAATAATAATAATAATAATAATAATAATAATAATAATAATAATGATTTGAGCGACGGCGGGTCGCTGGATCGATTATTCTGATTAGAAAAATAAACAATTAGATTTGGAAAAAGTGATTGACAACTAAATAACAAACAACTACTAAAAATGTGATTTTAGAAAATACAGGAAAACATAATTTTTTACTAGGATAAACAAATAATCAGATTTATGTTACGTCAGCGGTTGGGGTTTTAGACACGTGATGAGATGTAGATTTGGGGAGATTCTAACCAGTCGTTAGCTGAACGTCAGAGATAATGGGTGAGTCGAGGGGGAGTTGGTCTCTCAACGACGCAGGGAGCGGCGTTTTCTCAGACAGCCAAGATATGATGACGCTGTAATCTCTGAAGATGCCTGCCAGAATCATGAAAATAAATGTTCGTATATAATGCAGGTATGTGTTGTGGTATTTACAGCTGTAAAAAAGAACTATTTCTCTACAACTTTTTCGATACGAGCACATCAATCGTTTCCTATTAGAACTGTTGCATAAATGTTAAAATATACACACTAGACGATCAACTAAATGATACGACGTATATACATACATGCATTTAAAACCCACTATTCAACATGTATGTCATTTTGGAACATATTCATATACGCACGTAACGTAACATTTGGCTGCAAAATCATAAAGTTCAAAACCTATACAAAACAGCTGCCCACCGAGAATTCTTCATCTCCAGGACTTTTATAGAATAACTACCTATCGGAAACTCTTCTGAAATTAAATATGGCTTCCCATTCAAAATTTTACTTCCATAAACAGACAATAGTACCAATGATTTTAAAAGGGATCATTAGTTGTTTAACATAAAACACTGTATTGAGGATTTGAAGACAAAACAGTATATTAAATTCTGGCGTCCAGCAGTGTTGATCAAACACCATCAATATCCAACAATAAAAATTTACCTAAAATATTTAATAATCAATATTCATACAATCATTACCAATTGAACTTAAAATAAAGGACCAGCATCCAATAGTTACATATAAGCTACGGTAAACCAAACGAAAGAAAGTTTTAAATTATAAATAAACTGTAGATAATAATAATAATAATAATAATAATAATTATTATTATTATTATTATTTTAATAGTGAATCTAGGTTTTTCCTCCAAAAAAAAATAAAGTTAACCAAATTATGCCATTTTAAAATATATTTCTTACCTGTATACTCCGTCCATTTCTCCACAAATGTTTGTGTCTTTTTACTGTTTTTATAAAGTGTTTTGCTGAATACATTCTATTACTTATCATTCCATTACTTTGTTATTAGTATTATTGTTATATCTATATTCTCATTTACTTGTATCATCTCTGTAATTATTAGTTATTAAAAATATATAAGATATATATAAGAAGTATGAAAACAAATTATTAAAAATAATATAGCTATATACATTTTTTATACACTAAATAGTATTGCTTACATAAACAAACATAAGTGCCAATATATTTATAAGGAACACTATTTCGGTGATTTTAAAACAAAATAGTATATTAAATGATGGCTCCCCAGCAGTGTTGATCAAACACCACTTCCCTTAAAACACATGAACAATATTATTTTAATACTGAATTTAGTTTTTTTCTTCCAGACAAATTTGGGCTAACTATTTCGTGTCATTTAAAAAAAAAATTCTTACTTGTATCCTTTATCAATTCGTCCACGAATTTATGTGTATGTTTACAAAGTACTGTTTTTATAAAGTGTTTGGTTGAATGCCTTCGATTATTTATCACTCCATCTTCTTTGTTATTAGTATTATTTTTTTATATTTATACTAGCATGGGTACCCGGCGTTCTCCGCGTGTTTGGAAGTGTATGCTGAGCAAAAAACAAAAAAACAAAAAAAAAAAAACAAAAAAACAAAAAAACAAAACGGTCAATTTTTTTAACTTTAACCCCTGTTATGACCTCTTAAAATTTATTGTTTTGGGCTCAAGTTAAGTTATTAAGTTAGATCCATGTCCAAGGAACCTATATCTAAAATGTCAAGTGTTTAGACCCAAAATTATCGGAAGAGTTTGGTAGAGTTCTCAAAGGTCAAATCGTTGAACTTTGACCTCTTAACAGCCAAATCTCTGGCCGAAAACCGATCACATCGATTTTCCCAAATCTCAGTACCCTGTATATCAAATTTCGAGTCGGTAGACTGAAAATTGACAGAGTTATTGCGAAAGAAATATGTACACAGACACACAGACAGACATACACACAGACACGTTCACTTTTATAGATATACTAGCATTTCGGCCCGGCGTTGCCCGGGTGTTTGGAGGTTTATGCTGAGCAAAAAAAGTTATATTCTTAGTTACTCGTATCATCTCTGTAATTATTAGTTAATAAAAATATATAAGATATATATTAAAAGTATGTAAAAAAAATATTAAAAATAATATAAATATATACATTTTTTACTATTATCATATATATATTCTAAAGATATGCTTTCCAGCTGACTACAATATAGTTGTCTTCAAGTCTAACGTAAACAAGTTTTTGATGAGCCGTTCCGTATAAGTTAACAAATTTACCGAATATTCATTACTAACGATTACTATATTGTTCGATCGTGAGCCCCCCAGCTTGCGAGCTTTGGGGAGTGTGAAGCCACCCTTTACTTGCCATTGCTCCCAGGTCCACTCTGACCCGGAGTGGTAGTACCTGTTAGGGTCCCAACTATGGGCTAAATAGAAACCGATTTGCAAAAAAACAAATATTATAAAATTTTCTTTAAAATCACCGGATTCGGCATTAAATAACCTGGAAAGGGTTGATATTCCGTAAAACAAAAACAACCAACCAACTATATTGTCCAATTTCTACTGTACACTCTTTAACCCTTATCTTCGAATGGCCTCCTGGCCTTGATAAGTGGCGATGCCTATGTAAAAATATATATACATTTTTAGATATATCCTACATTACTCATGTGGTTGTGAATGTTTTCTATTAATATACTTTGGTTCATGTAATATGATTTCAAAGTATCATAATACCGAGTTAATGCTTTATTTAACTGTTTAATCATTCTTATTACTTAACTAGATACTGGGGGGTATAGAATCTATCAAATTTAGGGTAACAGAAGCTATTCTCAAAAGCTAGGACATAAAGCTACCGTAAAACATATATATAAAGCATGTGTTATTTTTATGTGGCATACGAACTATTTTAAGGTGAAAGGAGTTTCTTTTATCGAACATTTTATATATAAATATTTAATCCTAAATTTTTATAGCTAAATCCAGAAATCTAGCGTTTGTTCCTATATGTTCGCCGTCTAATTCTAACCCCTTAGTATGAATTGAATGTTTATATTTTTTTCAAATTCCTCCTTATCATTTATACATATATAGTCGTCTATAAATCTCCGTCAACCCTGATAATTATGTTTAACATATGTCATTTTTTTTAATGATTATATATATATATATATATATATATATATATATATATATATATATATATATATATATATGCCCAGATAGGTGCAAGATCTTAAGCCATAGGAATGCCTATATTTTGAACAATTATTTTATTTCTTTTAATAAAGTAGCTTTCTTCAATAAGATGACATAAGTATTTTTAAACTACTTTTGGGAACACTAGTCTCACTTTATTAGTTGTTGTTTTTCATCTTTTATTGGTTGTTTTTTTTTGTTGTTTGTTGTGTTTTCACGACGTTTTGGCCAACTATTCCTCTGGCCTTCGTCAGGTGGAAACCGCGACGGATAGGAACCTCGAATCTCCTAACTGCATTCTCAGCAATCATTGCCATCCGTAGTTGTTGTCGTCTTACCACGTTTTGCCCAAGTAAACCTCTGGCTGGCTTTGGGTAGGATTGAAAACGCTATCTTCAGACAATGTCCATCCGGAACCGTAGAGATTCAACGTCTCTATCAACTGCGCCACAGGCCCCAAAGGGCGATCGAGGTTGGATTCTTTGATCTTATAAATCCACGTTTATTTATTATTTGTATATTTCATAGTAAGGTCCGTACCGATTGGTATATATATATATTATTCTTTAATTGGAATTCATTTGGGCCTAAACGTGGTAAGACGACAACAACTACAGATGGCAGTGATTGCTGAGAATGCAGTTAGGAGATTCGAGGTTCCTATCCGTCGCGGTTACCACCTGACGAAGGCCAGAGGAATAGTTGGCCGAAACGTCGTGAAAAAAACAAGAACCAAAAATAAAAAACAACAACTAATAAAAGATGCAAAAACAACAACTAATAAAGATGAGAATAATAGTCCGAAATTAAAATAAATTAATATATATAATGCTCATCTCAAAAATGAATTCCAATTAAGGAATAATATATATACTAGTTTCACTTTTTTTCGTTTTACACCAGAAGGCTTTTGATTTTGAAAAGTCTACATATTTATTATTGCCGCCTGCAAAAGCTAGGCCCACAGTATTATTTAATTCTGTAATTAGTTCTTTATGTGGTATTTTTGTATATAAACGACTAGAATCATACGTTGCTACGAATTTAACTTTTTTCGAGAATTTATGCTATGTAATTTTAATTGTACTGGGTACGCATTATTTCCTTTACTGATAGAAATTTTTTATTTGATTAATCGTTAGCTTAAATATTTAGATATATCGTGATGCAGCTCTTTGAAGCAACGATAAAACGGGTGCGAACTGTTCTTTTTTGTGCACTTTAAGTGATCAATAAATACATGCAATTTTTTAAAATTTTATCCTCTACTTTTAATCCCAATTTTTCACAAATAATTCTGTTATTTAGAAGAACTACCGATTTCATTATTACTTAATTTATAGGCAACTGAATCTTTACCGATAATTCCCACCTCTAACAATAAACGTTTTATATAAACCCTTTTACATATAAAAGCTACATTATTTGCTGCTTTATCAATGGGAACTATTACAAATTTATTTTGAAGTATTTGTTTGTTGGTGTTTTTTTTTACGGCATATCAACCCTTTTCGGGTTATTTAATACCGAATCCAGAGATTTTAAAGAAAATGTTTTTAATAGAATATATTTGTGAAGTCGGTTTCTATTTAACCCATAGTTGGGACCTTAACAGGTACTATCACTCCGGGTCAGCGTGGACCTGGGAGCAATGGTAATTAAAGGGTGGCTCCACACTCCCCAAAGCCTGCAAGCTGGGGCTTCACCACTGGATATAGTAAGGTCATATCCAGGACCATGAAGTATTTGAAGTTCCATAGGTGTTTGTGAATTTTTAAAGAAGATGATTAGTTTTTTTTGTTTTTTTTTTAGAATGTTTAATTTTGTAAAACTGAACCTTTTTATGTACGAAATTTAATACATTATTTTTCCACACGTCACACACAGATAGTAATAATTTATCTTTATTTGCCATGGACATAATAAACTATCTAGTGCTTTACTTACTTTGTTCACACATTTAATATAATTTAGGCATTTAGGATCTCTATAGTTTAGACCTTTACTAAGAAGTTTTCTTAATTTATATATTTTTTATTATTTTTAGATTTCCTGTAATTTTATGTCCTATGTCATTATTACAGAAGGAAGATGACTTGCATTCACATTCTGGTTTTTGATCATGGATCTTTTAAACCTACGCATTTCAGGTGCAAACATTATTACCTACATATATATGTTATGTTGTAATTATTACAAAGCAAGTAGTACAAAGCAGTTTTTAAATATTAAACAACTTGGGACCGTCAGAACTTACATAGAATCGACCTGACTTAATATCACGTGTGTATCATGCACAGCTAGCTGAACTTTTGAAAGACATTAAAATCAGACATGTACTGGAAATTTTATTTGCAAATGTATATGTTATTGAATTTCAAAAGAGAGGGCTACCACACTGCCACATTATCATAATATTACGAGATCAGGATACGATCAGACCAGTTCATCAAATTGATGCAATTGTCAGCAGAGATATCAGGACCTGGAAATCAAAAACTTCGTGATTTAGTTAAGTCTTTAATGGTACATGGTCCAACCTAAATGTAATTGTTTCAGTATGTGATAAGACGTTTTTCACTAATGTGTTAATTTCCACGGGTTCTGCTAGTTATTATTATTATTATTATTATTATTATTATTATTATTATTATTTATTGTTGTTGTTGTTGTTGTTGTTGTTGTCTCACAAGGAGCTTTTACACATGTCTTAAGAGATCTTTCCCTGAAAACAGCCTGTGGTGTCCCTTGGAAGCTGAGAGACAACAAGTCTCCCAAGGCTTCCAGTAATCTCCACCTCTTTCGATAACATTTGCAAATAAATTTGCATTATCGCAACAGCTGCTTGCCATTAATTTCTCGTTGGCAGCAGCTATTGGTCTTTGGTGGGGTTTTAGTGGCAATAAGCATCCCCAAGGTTCCAATTCTCTTCGCACTTATTCGGCTAAGGTCTGGTAAGTTCATCGGTCTTTCTTTCCTCCTTGACTCTACTTGGTTATTTGGTTTCGCTCTTTTTTGTTGGTGGGGGTGGTGATGTGGCAATGGGGTTAGGGTTGGGTTAGAGAACTTATAGATATGCGGTTTCAGTGTTCCTGGTTCCATGTAGTGTTTCATGTTTTGCCTTTGAAGCAGTTTTTCTGGCCCGCGATTGTTGCTCCTGTCTGTTAGTTTCCACATTCAAGGGGTTTTCTTAACATTTCAGCTGTTTTCATGATTGTTGTTCGTTTATTTTTCCAGTCATTTCTTGGATTCCAATTTCTCCCATTTTTTTAAAAATATTTTTCGGGATTGTTCCTAGTGTTCCTACTATTATAGGTATTATTTTGATTTTCTTCATCTTGCATATCCCTTTCAGCTCTCTGGCTTGCTCTGTGTGGTTTATATAATTACGTATCGATTATAACATTTATATATTCATACAATTGAGCTAATTCGTATTTTCTATATATCATATTTGGTTGTAATAATATTTTAGATACTATTTCATTATTACCTTTTTCAATTTTATTCAGAAATATTCTGATATAATTGAAAGACTTAATAATTTTAGTAATTATAATTTCACTAGCTTTTTCGAAAAATAATTTCTCGCAGGTTCTCTTTTATTTCTACTTACCAATGCCATATCCCCAATACCGTACCTAGGCTAAACTGGATATAATCATCCCACATTTTCAGAATCGTCTTGTCTGTTTTTTTTTTCTCTAATTTAATATTTTTAATTATTTAATTTTTCTTATCCTGACGCATGTAACTATATATTTATCTACTGAACCAAATCCATTATACGCTAGCTTTAAATTTTTCAATAATTCTCATGGAGAAAGATGATTGGATACATGTTTCTTTAAAATGCACTAGGTCTATGTCAATTCATGCGTTTACTTAAAGGTAGCACACTTCCTTCTACGTTTTGCAAATTGCAATTGTTATAGAATAATTAGTAAATTACATTTTGTGACTTATAACAAGGACTAAGACAACAACATGTTATTTTCATTGTTTTGGCTCTTGAGTATATATCCGACACAGGCGTAGTTAATCAACCGAACACCACATCACTCTATATAACAGCATATAAGATAACAGCGGATACACACTCGAGAGTCAAAACAATGAAAAGAATATGATGTTATCATAGCCCTACTGATAACTTAGTATATGTAAAGAGAGAAAAAAAGAGAGAAAGAAATAGGAAAATAGAGAGAGATAAGAACGATATGAAACCACAATATAGACATATCGCTATGTAGATAATTTCGGACTAGACAGGCTTAAAAAAAGACTTGCAGATTGATATCAATAGTTTGCTTAATATATGCGACTTGTTAGATCTCTGCTTAGAAAAGAGTCATAAAGGAAGCAATTCTTTTACCAACGCTGGCAGATATTTGAATTGGTATTTGCTATAAAATATTAAAAACAAGTTCTGATGATCAGGCAATCAAGAACCTTGGAAAACAATGGTTAAATGTGATGTACATTTAATCTAGGCACCGCCAAAAATGGCCGAAAAATCAAGTTGTTGTTGTTTTTTAAAACGAAATTACATTTATTAAAATCCATTATTTCTGAGTAACCTTTTTTTTCCAGAAAGATAAAACCCTGAATTTTATCATATACAAAAACAGAATAATGTAAAACCTTTTCTACTACTTTTAATTAAATTTTAAATGTTAAATTTTCCCAAAAAGTTAACAATTGACATTTTTTGTCTTGCACAAAAAACGTACATAAATATTTAAAAAAAGAGGGTTTTTGAAATAATTAATTTATTTATTTATTATCTAACTAAGATTTAGGATGATTTTCTAAGAGAATATGCAAAAATATAATAATATAAGTACCTGAATTTCAAATAATTCCACTTATTCATATAGGTAACCAAATATTTCGCGTCGATCTAGAGTCTAGATCGACACTGTTTACGTTTGCGTTTGATAAGAAGAAAACTATGGAAGACCAAACAGGCCAAAAAAACTTATTTTTCAGTGACGAAAATTTCAATGTATTATTAAGCTGAGGCTGGCCAGTACCAGATGGGTGACCATTTGTATGAGTTTGGTTTTTAATGTGTATGTGTGTGGGGGACAGACTCCCCAAAATGGGGGGGGGCAATTTAAAGCAGAATAAAAAAAATTATTTCAGCGCATTTGGTCCACCGTAGTCGAAAGGCGGCAAACGTTTTCAAACGGGATCGAAAAAAATGATGCTATTTTTAACACAAAAGGCACAATATTTATCGAATTCTTTTTTGTATCGATTATTCAAAGCATGCCCTGTTTAATAATGGTCATGCATTATTCGGCTCGCTAAAAAAAATTGTTAATTTATTTATCAAAAATTTTAAAATAGCTTTTTTCGTATAAATATTAAAAAAAAATTTTTTTGTTTTGCTTAACTTAAATTAATTATTTTACTTAACATATTTACCGAATTTTACACTTCAAAACTCAAAAGCGGGATAATTAAACACAATCGAAGTTCTGATATTCAGACGTCAAAATAAGATATGCAAACAATGTTTTTTTTAATCTATAATTCTGTCCCTTACAACAACACAATATGTTTTGTTCAGTTTCAGATGATTATTTTAAGCATATTTGGAACTCCCTAAAAACAAGGGGGGAGGGTTGTAAGCAAAAAAAAAATATATAAATATTGTTTATGAAAAACAAGTACACTGTTATAAAGTTCATTCTTCTCTTAATAATCGCTGAAAATTTCGTATTGATTGGATAATTACCTGATTTTTGGTAGATTTTTAAAAAGACGGTCCGTAAAAAAGTACTGAGCTGCCCCCCCTCCCAGTTTTGGCGGTGCCTAATTTAATCTAAATAAACAACAAGAAGAAAGCCAACAAAATCGCAGTCTGTAACCTTATTCAAATTTTTAATTGATATTGTTTTATTTTCTGTTATGTCTGAGTCTTTTGTTATAAAAACGTCTTCATTCTTCGTCTTACTGTCAGGATTGAATATTTTCAATTCAACTGCTCAATGTAAGGAAATCACTCTCACTCCTTCTCATACTCCCTTGCCTCGTCTACACCCTCTCTCTCTCTCTCTCTCATTATATATATATATATATATATATATATATATATATATATATATATATATATATATATATATATATATAACTACTTAATTTACTCACATAAAATTAATATACGAAAGTATAGATTTATGCGTAGGTAGAGCTAGTTAGCAAGTTATAAAATGTATATGGCGATTAAGCTACACTGAATATTCCGCATTTCATCCACTCCGCATTTCATCCACTCTAGAATTCTAGGCGCATAAGCCTGAATCCTAGAGTGGATGAAATGCGGAATCTTCCGTGTAGCTTAATCGCCATATACATTTTATAACTTACCATATATATATATATATATATATATATATATATATATATATATATATATTGATCAACATAACACGAATGTTTGATTTCCATATTTTAATTTGCTAATCTCATATCCGGACTCAACTAGGAATTGCAAAATCCCTGATTTATCTATAAAAGAAAATGTATTTTATTTTAAGATTTGATTTGCATGCATTAACTTGACGCCATTCTTAATAGATTGGTGGCTGATACATTTTCTAGTGACAATTAATTTGCTTAGAGTTGTCTCAACTTTGTTTTTCCATCACAAGTCAACCAGTTTCAGTGAAGTAGATGTGAATACACGAGAAAATCGAAAATAAAACAAATAAATCGTTGAAAGATCGCATATGCTATGAAAGAATATTCTGGTGGCAAAAGAAATACTAAGATAATCAAGATATCCAGATTTTCACGGGCTTCAGTCTACGAAATGGATGTCTATTATTTTAGTTACTTTCTTTTGAAGAGATAAGACACAAAGTCAGAGTTGTATTTGATAAAAGTGTTTCTGTTGATTAAACAGCATTCGAACTTCAGTGGGTGTTGTTGACCACTTAGTCACTCTCACCTCCATAGGGATGTCCATTATCTGCCGCCGTAATGCTGATACAGGTTAATTTGTAAGAATATTTTATTTTACATTGCAGTCTTTTAATAAGAAAGACCATTTGCAGACGCATTTAGTCGCTAATAGCTCTACCATCTAAAATGCAGTATAGATAGTATTAGGTTGGTGCAAAAACAATGTCGTTTTTTATCATATATATATATATATATATATATATATATATATATATATATACGTCAAAAACCGACTATTTTTGCATCAACCTAATATCAATCAGTGTTTGTTTCTTGCCATGCGCACACTTCCGACTGACGAGTAGAATCGATTACCAAAAGCAAGTCTATATTTTGTTCTCTTCGAACGATTCTTTTATATGATGGCATCCTAACTTAAACTTTAAGGAAACCCATTAGTTTTTCTATTAATCATTTAATTTTAAAGTTAATGTGATTCACATAATTAAAGTATTCTAATTTATAAAACTCACTATGTCTGTCTGTCTGTCCTCATATTTTCAAACTCTATGTCCGAAACTAAAAGTTGCAGAGCGACGTTAAGGGTCTTAACTGATTGTATTTTTTATGACCAGTTATTTTATGGGGCTGTAGCCGGTTAAAATAGTTTTTAAGGGGTCAAAAATGGGTCAAAATTTAAAAAATCGTCATAAATTTTGTGCATTCATCTTAATTTATTTTATAATCAATTCATATGCGCGTCACATTGGTACAGTGGTAACGACATCAGATTTGAATGCTACAGTTTTGCGTTCGGTTTCGATTCTAGCTGATGGCATACAAATACTTAAAAAAAAACATTTTTTGAAATCACGACTCTATAATAATATATACGAAATCTGAACAAATTTAAATATCATATTTAAGCGTATTTTACGACCAGGCAAAGCCAGACGTTCCTCCGTTAGTTAAATAAAATACAACAAAAAATTGAATTGGCACACTCTGATGAGCAAATGATTAAATAGTTACGATAAACAAAATATTTCAACATTAAAAATGTTTTCTTTATGCTTTTGGTCCACCATATGTTTTTGAAGTGGGCATAGCTTCTGGTGAAGACCACGTGTCCTTAATTGAAAAAGTGAAAGCAGGTTTTAAAATTATAGCAGGATGAAACTTAAATAAATCTGATCTTTTAATTTTTTACAGATAATTTTGTGAATTATTTAATAAAAGCTTAAAGAAAAAAAAACAACAAAAAGGTTTCTTGCATTTTAAATTCACGCTTCATACATGACATTTCTTAGCTCTTTGTTGCTATGCATTGGACATATCTGTGGCGTCGTCCCTATTAGAACAAGGATAGTGTATTTGGCTATTACCATCAACATTAAATATAATTTGGGTATAAAAAGCTAATGTTAGCAAAGTAAGAAAATGAATGATATATACAGATATGCATATAGAAAGTATATACATGAATCATTGACGGAATAAAAGGGTCACCAGTTAGCAAGTGCTAACTAAAAATTAAACATATTTCTGAAAATAAAATAAAAATTAGAAAAACGAAATTTTATGATAAAACATTTTTGCATTAACAATTCTTTTATTAAAGAATATGAAAGTTATTTTCAATATGTAAATGCTCATTTATGAAAATTCATTTTTTTATTGGAGAAAATTGGGTTAGAAGCCACACGTTTAATAATTGTGTAGGTCAATATGTTTATATTGTGAATATGTGTGTGTAAGTAGAATACATATGTGAGTATTTGGCAGCGTGACATTGTGTATGTGTGTTGGTTTACCTTGGTCTTGTTAGTGCATAGCTAGCCACGAGTAGCAATTCGTTTTTTTTTTCGCCTGACTTTTGCTAGTGTGCTAAAATATGCAAGCTTTAGAAAGAAGACATATGTGTGTCATTAAGTCATTTACACCCACTCGGTCCAAAGTCATGTCTAATGCGACTGGCTGAAGAATTCTCTATCTGTTGGTTGTTTATTTCCTTGTATTATTTATTAGTTTCTAAGTTCATGTCGCCTTACTAATTTAAGTCTGCGACTATTTGGGAGTTTAAAACGATTTTCATTGGTTGAAAATATTTTGAGTTAACATGTTCATCGTAAGACTTCCGTGTATTTCTCAGTGAAATAAAATAAATTACAAGTAAGCGTAGAAGAAAGAATGTAGCAATTAGAGCAATTTGTTTTTAGCGTTCGTATAAATCACTTCGGGATTTAAATGCCACGCATCTACGTAACTATTAGTGAATTTTAAAACGTCTGCCGGTAATTACAATCAAGTACGTGCGTTGTGTGCGTTATCTTTTTTCATAGTGTTTAAAATCAATTTCTTTAACTGGAAACATGGTGCAAAAAGTGAAATATTACTCTCACATAGAGTCGCGAAATTATCAGCAATTTAATTACTGACACCTGAAAGTACCCTGTATCTCTATAGCGCCACCATTCGCCTATGTATGGGGTATTGCTGTCACATTTGGGCTGGCGCATCTGCTACTAGTCTCTCGCCCCTAGACAAGGTTCAAAAGAGAGTCACCAATCTGATAGACCCTGAACTGGCATCTAACCTTCAGCCTCTGTCTCATCGACGAAACGTTGCATCCCTCTGCCTGTTCTACAAGTATTTTAATGGTGAATGCTCTGACGAACTGCAGACACTTGTGCCCCCACAACGTAGACACCCTCGACAAACCCGACAGGTAGCTAAATCCCACCCCACACAGTAGAGATCCCTAGATGTAAAAGATCTTTCTATTCCAGTAGTTTCTTCCCCAGAACCGCTAGACTCTGGAATTCCATTCCAGGTCCCTGCTTCCCCAACTGTACTGACATGCAGAAGTTCAAGTGTAACGTGAACCGACATCTTGCTGCCCAAATCCCAACATAGTACGCCAGTAGTTGCAGCCCCTTATAGTAGCCCCCTACACCACAGTGGCAATGTGCCTTGTTTTGGGTGAAAATGTAATAAAAAAAAAAACAACGACCCTTTTTTTTGTACATGTCTCGCTCTTTTTAACTAAAATTTATTTCACATCTTTTAAAATAAAATTTATTTCACATCTTTTAAAATAAAATGTATCTTTATGTACGGACACTTTTATAATACGAGGGTCGTCCCAAATGTAAATGCATCCTATTTTTCGACTAAAATATGATGAAGAGATACGAAACCGGGAATGGTACCATTAAAACAAGCGACATTTTGTGATCCAGATGAAGTGGTGGCTATGCATGGGCGTCCGGAGTGCGGCTTATAACTCACATTTTGTCGCCATTCTGAAGTCGACCAACGCTTCTCTAAACTATGCTGGCATCAACTGCATCACGTATAACGTATAATAAGCGTCGATGAATGTTGATCAGTTCAAATGTGTTCTCATGGAAGAACTCATTGACGCATCTCTTGTTCTGACGCAAATCTATGACAGGAGGACGCTTTCTTAGAGTCCTACACAGTCAATATTTGCAACATAGAAGTGAAACTTTCAAATGATGAATGCATAAGTTCAGTCATCATAGCAATGTAATTTACAATCCCCTCCGATCCATTTGGGAGAAGTAAAAAAACAGGAGGCATTATTTTTTGGAACGCATTTCTTAACTTCAATAAAGGAAAACCAAAATGTCACTAAAGAAGAATTACATATATTAATAATAATAATAATAATAATAATAATAATAATAATAATAATAATAATAATAATAATAATAATAATAATAATAATAAATCATTATAATCTTAAACTTATAAACAAATCTGTAATTGAATGTTTTAAATTTTGATTTACGACTCAATTGTTATTATTTATATTATCATTTTTCTTGCTGCGAAAATTATTTAACAGAATTTAAAATGTTCTAAACAATAATTGTTTCTACTTTTTATACAAAAATTCATTAATTTTTTCAATACTGTTATACTGATCGCGAGAGTCAACAGGAAAACATTTAGTAAACCTCTTGTGAACCTGAAAAAAAATTCATATGAAATATTTTAATCTCGTTTGGCAACGGCTAGCACTAATCACTATGATATCGGCAGAAAAAAAAGAGATTCAATGAAAATATCTGCTCTTTATAAAGACGACGGTTCTATATGCAGTTATTCTTATAGAAATCGATATTTTAAAACGCAGAACCATTTTCGCTTACAACAAAGCTATAAAAAGTTTAATCGTAATTACTTTCCTATACTGAGTTCGTATTAATGGTTTTTATTTTTAAGTTTCAACTTTTTATTTTTCTAGCGATTATGCACTTCTCACGCTAGAAGCCGGAAATTAATTAGCCTAATTTGCTTGATAAAGGCTATTTATGAACTTTTCGTGCGTGTTAAAACCTCTGAAACTGCATTTTCAACAAGTGACTTTAATCCTTGCACAGTCTGTTTGATCAGTATAGAGACGAGTAATACATGTTATAAAAGATACAATTGCAATTATGTATTTTTTTAAATTACATTTTTCCCCCAAACAAGGCACATTGCCACTTTGATGTAGGGGTTACTATCAGGGGCATAAGCTGTAGGGGTACTATGTGGGGAGTTGGGCAGCAAGATGTTGGTTCACTTTACACTTGAACTTCTGCATGCCAGTACAGTTGGGGAAGCAGGAATTCCAAAGTCTAGCGGTTCTGGGGAAGAAACTACTGGAGTAGAAGGCTCTCTTACATCTCGGGATCTTAACTGTGGATTATGACAGAGGAAACAAAGCAAAGAAGATAAATACATATAACCTATCTGCTGCCATATGTTATCGTGGACGTCTAGTTGGTATTCGTGACGTAGTGCATTTGGAGATATTTCAGGGCTTATCATTTCATTCATAGCCCGCGTTCAGTGTTAAAATACAATGGGTAACCAATTCCACGGTTGTTACCTGCATAATTGAGAAGAAAATATTACGCAATCCCACACCCCACTTCTCCTCAATCGGCACTGCTTGAATTCAGTAGCAAGGGGAACTCCAGGACGATGGAAACAATGCCGAGATAAGTGGAAAGCACATCCATAATTTACTATTCACAAATCGTGACGCATTTTAGTACTGGCCAGATTAAACGTCGTTCAACGTCTTAAGACCACTCTATGGTTAAATGCTAAGACCGCTTAGAACACCATTGCCTCCCTTGACAAAATACAAATAAATATTCGAAATCTAGTGGTCGGTGTTCTCTTTTCTTTCCCGACAGCCACTCTCCCAGAGAAAAATGTTACTAGTCTTTCTCTAATTTATACTTATTTTATAGTAGGGGCTCGACCAAGTTTTAATCTGTGTCCCCCTTGTAAAACATCTATAAGATACCACTCGTTTATCTACAACTACTGTCAATAATTCTCTTTTTCTCGCTATGTACCTAAAAACTAAACGTCGCGTCTATTAGCAAATATTATTTCCTGGAACTGCCCGTATACGGAACAAAATACTTTTTTTTATCTGTGTGTGGGTCGAAAACTAAACGTAGCTTCCGTAAGAAAAATTGCTTTCTTAGAACTATCGATCTGTGAAATGCAATACCGCGGGACTGTTTCCCAGCTGACTCTAACGTAGTTGTTTTCAAGTTTATTATTAACAAACTTTTCTTGAGCAGTCTTCTTAAATAATCAAATTCCACCAGATTTCAACCATCATTACCAATCATCACATTACTATCTGATCGTCTACCTGATAAAACGAGACAAGTGGTTTCTGAGTCGATACATGGAGAAGCATTTAAAAAAGAAGTCTATCTCTGTTAGTTAGAAGTCTAATAAATGAACACGGACAAATAATTCGGACAACTTGTATCTTTATTGATCCGGTCTTCGTCTGTGTCATGGAAATGAGACAACTCTAATTTGCTTCAACTACCCATCTTTATATTCTGTTGTGTGCGTTGTATTCGTCTCGCTTCCTATCAGTTTCTCGATTAGAATATCTTTTATTAGAGTCATGTTCTCATCGATGAGTGAGCAACAAACCAAATAAAATATTTTTATACATGCATATAGGATTTATAATACTCTATTTATTTTTATGGACGCTTCTTAACGTCTTTGCCGCGTTTCGTGTGTGTCTGCTTCGTCTACCGATCATCGATCTCAACTTACATTTCACGTAGAAGAATAAAACTCCTTATGCACGAAAGACCCGAGAAAGACGTTCGCTGAGTTTCTTCAAGGTTATATTGGAGAGAATGAACATGAGAGAGAGAGAGAGAGAGAGAGATAGAGAGAAAGAGAGAAAGAGATAGAGAGATAGAGAGAAAGAGAGAGAGAGAGACAGAGACAGAGAGACTAATGACTAATGCTTTAGTTTTCAAACTTACTTTATATCCAGCAAAATGAGTGACGTGCAGACAAGCAAACATCGGTAACATTCAACTTATATGATTTCTACATTATTAACGCGTCTTCCAACGGTGAGACTGGACTAAAATCATATGGGTACTTGTGCAGGATTTGAACCAGATGTAACTAACTATCCGTACGGCTTTTCTCTGGACGACGTCTTACGCTTGGGTTAGCTTGTAATTTGACGTAAGACGCCGATCAATGTACGACACAGGAGCAGACAATACTTGGGGAAAATATTTGAAAAATAAAAAAAAAGAAACATCAATGGAACCTGCCGAGAGTTTCTCGACCGTTGTCCTTTCACGCTTATATAGAGAAAGAAATTTGGTAATGATCCTTGTGTCTCCATCTTAAACCATATCTCTGAAAGCTATCCGGTTGGCGAAGTTTCTTCCACATCCGCTGTTTCTTCTTACCCCTACTTTTGGCATCGCTGTCTCTTCATACCCAACTTTTGACATCGTTTGATTCGATCGAAGAAAAGGCTACCTAATCATAAGAGAAGATCTCGGTTGTCTTAATTTAATTTTTAAAAACTCGGTTAGCTAGTCCCACCCTACAGGGGAAACATTTCATGAAATGAAAAAAAGATAACAAAACAAAAAAAAGTTTACATTAGTTACAAAATAAAAAATACGCAAAAAGTAATGATATATAAAAAGCATATTAAAAAAAGTTTTTTTTTTTCTTTTAAAACATTGTTAAAAATATGGAAAACACAAAATATAGTTTTCTTATTAATTTTGTTTGACCCCAAAAATTGGTTGAAAACAAAACAAAACTGAACAACTTATTTTCTCACTTAAAAAATTGTTATAAGATTAAAAAAAGAAATTGTTACGGTAGGTCGATGCTTTTTTATTGTTTATATATGTATATATATATATATATATATATATATATATATATGTAGTCATCGACATACAGTCCTGTTTCGTTGTATCACAACTCACCAGGGCCGCTAGATTAGAATCTCTCCTAAGCCAAGGATTGAACCTAGAACTGTCGTGTTGACAGTCGGCAGTTCTCCCACTCGACCACAGGAGCGACGCCCGTAAATAACTCGTCGGAATGTCTATTTAAATAGACATCGGCCACCACTTTTACAGTGCTCAAACCGGCTGTTTGCAAACAAACTCACCTGACTCGTCTTTGTGTACAATTATGTTTGCAACTTGGTTATCCATGGCATGTATTAAGAGTGACCCTCGTCAAAACCCGCAATAAATAGCTCTATCGCTGCATACTGGTGTAGGTCCCTTGCTATGTAACTTAAGACCGTCAACGATGTCACGCATCACGTAATTCCTGAGTTTTTGTCATTTAAACTCTTAAAACCTAATATTCTGACTTGAGTTCTGACTGATTTTTATTTTTAAATGGGAATCAGCACTTATCGAGGCCCAGAGGCCGATCGAGGATAAGGGTTAAGAGTGTACAATACTCAATTGGACAATATAGTAATCATTAGTAATGGATATTCGGTAAATTTGTTAACTTAAGTGGAACGGCTCATCAAGAACTTGTTTACGTTGGACTTGAAGACAATCAGATTATAGTCAGCTGGAAAGTAGGAAAACAGAAGACAATTTCACAGGCGCGCAGTTCTAAGAAATTCTTTTCATAGCTATCAATATACATCACGACTATTTAACATTTAACGAGTTTGACTTTTTATTGTTTAATAAGAAAAGTACTAGACGTTATATATTTCCTGAATATAAAACTAAAGCATATCCTTCTAAAAACATCTATTGATGTGTTACAGACTAGTCTACACAACATATGAGATGTAGGTTTAGGCAAACACCATGTATTTCTTTTACACTTACTTTCTCATGCGCGTATATTTTAAGAGATGTAGTGATATGGTAATACGATGTAGAGATTTTTTATATATCCAAAATCTATGCTGCTTGAATGAAATCCCATACTTCTGACTACTGAACTAAACGAAATGCATTAAACATTTTTAAATAGTAGATTTTCTCGTTTGAAGTTTATTGTTACATCAATTGCAATTACAAATGAGATATCTGACAGACATTTATAGTTGAAAAGAAATGTTTCTAGTCTTTTCTGTGTAAAGAGCTAAAAAGAATGAAAGATGGTTATTGCAAAGACACGATAAGCCTATTGACCTTGTTTTGAAAAAAATCAAAGCTGAAGGTAGGAGGAAACGCTTGCGTATGAAGAGAGTTTCACAGCATTGAAGTCCTTCGAAAAAATGCTATTGCAATAAGAAGCTGTATTACAACGAGGTAACAAAACAACGAATTGATAGAGACCACTTAACCAACTAATGAAAGGACCCGATACAAAGGTAGCAAAGAAATAGATCAGACAATTATAGAGAACACATGCCACAATATTATTTATAAAAACAAACTGAGACTAAACACGAGTGAGTGTATGCATAGAAATAGAAAGGTTGGCGCCAATTAAATTACAAATACGTTTCTGAACTTCAAGAAACCCCAAATGATCTAAAGCTGAACAAAACTTTCCTAAGATAAATTCATGCCCTAGAACTGCCGGCATGTAGAAAACATTATCGCAAGGCATCTTCCCTAATGACTACAGGTTTATTAATTTTCAATCCGATATAAACAAATTTTTGTTGGATCATGCATTTAAATTACAAATTCTGCCCAATCACCACCATAATTAGGAATGATCATGGTGTTTCCTCACTTTGCATCCGAAACTGCTTTACCTTGTATCCTCAAGTGGCCTTTAAGTCTTGATAAGTAGTGATACCTTACAAAGAAAAATCGAAGCTTGAAAGAAAAAGCTCGCGTGAAACCATCGAGAAGTTTATTGGAGGCTGGCTACACCGTGTACATCGCTACGCAACTGCTTACGGAAATAACATTGACAATTTTCATCTAATATGTGTGTAGTCTTATGTTGTACATATTTCCTGGCTTTCTCTGAAGTAACTTGTCGATCAAGAATGCACCGTATCATTAACGAACACAAAAACGCAACCTAGCTTTATATTCTAATACATAAACGGCTATATATCTGCCTGTATGTCGATCTGTCTGTCTTCGTATTTTCAAACTGTTTATTTTAAAGAAATGGTGCAAAAATGGTGCAAAATTGAAAAATCGTTAAACATTTTCTACATTAATTTTGGTTTATTTTTAATTTGGAATTTTTAATCAGTTTATATGCGTGTTATATTGGTACAGTGGTAACGCCATCAACTTTGAATGATACAGTTTTGGTTTCGATTCTAGCTGATGGCACCTAAATAATTTTTTTTTTGAAAACACGACTCTACAATAATTTATGCGAAATCTGGACAACGTGAATGTCATATTTAAGCATAAATTATTACCTCGAAAAGCCGGGTGCCCCATTCCACTAGTATTAGATATACTATTTCTTTCTAATCACCAGTTTAACAAGATTACGTATACCGATGTTTTTTGTTGAAGTGAGAGTATAGATCAGGCAAGAAAGTTAGTGTAATAAGGTTTATTAATTTTCAATCCGATATAAACAATGAGCGCAAACATGCAGAACGCTAGAAACGATATAATATAATCGGGTAATCTAAAAAAAATATATCGTACTTAATTCGCCCTATCGTTTCTAGCGTTCTGCATGTTTGCGCTCATTTTTTATTGTTATAAAAAAACAGCGATGCATAACGTAATTTGTGACGTTTCTTAACATGTGGTGATAACGGTGAGATAAATTTTAGGGAAAATATGGTATTATTTACTTTTTGATATGTTTTAAAATTAATCACCATAAATTAAATTATTATAAATCAGTGTTACGCTAAAGCATATCGTTTTAAAAACATCTATTGATTTGTTACATATATTCACAGAAGTGAAATACTGACTTCTTACAACTAAGCACTTATATCAGCCTAGTTCGGTAGTAAGTATCTACAGTAGTTGACATTATCTAAGATATAGCGTATTTCACACATATACACATTCCATACTTTCGTATTTAGAAATATTATATACGACGGGCATTCCAAAAGTAATGTCTCGTATATTAGCATTCCGCACAAATGGATCGGAGAGGGTTTCAAATTGTACTCTTATGATGACGGAACTCATGCATTCATTCTTTGAAAGTGTCATCTCTCTGTTGAATATATTGACATATGAGATTCTAAGAAAGCAACTTCTGTCATGGACGTGCGTTAGAAGCGTCATTGAATTATTGACAAATGTGCATTAATAATGGTAGAGCCTACGTAGAAAAATAAATTCTGGGGAACGAAATGTTGCTCGGTTTGTTGGTCGGTTTACCACTCTTGTCGTAGCTCTTCTAACATTTTAGTAAAAAAAATAGGAGGCTTTACTTTGGGAACGCCCAGTTTATTATATGAGGCTCTCGGAATTATATGGTACTAAGCGTCACTTATAAAAAACCCAGGAAACTGATTGGAATCAGGCGATTCCATTTTGGAGTTTGTTTCGAAATGAAATGTAACGCCTAATCATGTCATTTTCATTTCTACAATGATGATAGTTGTGATGTAATGATGATTATTCTGAGAACACTTACAATGAAATGTGTTGTAATAAAATGTAATAAAGTTAAAGACACAACAAACAACGTCTTATTGCACTTACATTGCTTCTTAGTCATTCTGCACTGATGTTGGTGTACAAGATAATATATGAATGCATTACCGTCATTTGGAATATCAACGTCATCAGATTCTTTACTGACAACCGCAGTTGCTTGTGAGGTCCGGTTTTCTTTCATGTCTTCATGAACATCTTTTTGTTCATCTAGAACGTCAAAAGAGATGAGGCACGTGCAGAGGATATAAAGGTGACAAAAACCTCCACATAAGCCAGTTTGTCTTTTTTACAGCGGAGGTGATGTTGGGTATCTGGGCGAGAAAAGCACGGCGGAACTTTAAAAGGCGGTAGTTTCCAGTGCCAGTTATTAGATGAACACTACCGAAAAATGTATTTCATCTTCCATGTAATACTTCTTATATCTCATACTGAACACAAACTACCTGGCCTGAGACAATTTGAATGGTGAGCGGGACTTGCATAACGTGATGTATTTTTGAAGAACCCCAACGTCCAAATAGTTGTCCGTCTTTACCAAAATTACTTTAACTGTGCATGTACACATTCCCCGATAGCATCACAATATTCCTTCACGCTAGTGTAGGGCGTTGGTACATATCCACAAATGTCTGGTACCACAGCCGTGGTGTAAGCGTAGGTAAACATCTCTTACCTCCAACTAAAAAAAAAATAATAAAAGGCATCAGCAGTTAGTAACATGAAGACCAGTTTCTACATTTATAATAACATTTTACTTAACAATAAAATGCTAAAAACTTGTTGATATAGTACGGCTTCCGAGTTTAAATGATGTGAACGAAGCCAATTCAAGGTTAGTTCTGTCCAGCAACAAAGAAGGAATGCCAACTTCTAAGGTTAAAATGTTTTCATTATTATTATTATTATTATTATTATTATTATTATTATTATTATTATTATTATTATTATTATTATTATTATTCATATCCGATACGTAATCCCTTTTGTTTCACATTACAAATCCACGCATTAATATAGAAGGGAAGACTATTTTAAAATATCTCCTTAATTGGGAATGGACCAACGGGCTTATATTAAGTAGATATTAATAAGTCCCTCTTACCTTTTTTAACAGAGAGTAGATAATGCACTGTGGGTGTGTTATCGACAACTCCAGTAACTCTCGCTTCTCTTTTTTTATCCCTCAGTCCTCATTTACAATTAGTGATTTTTCTGACAAAGGATGAAGAAAAAACTGCTTCCAGGTCGGTAGTACTTCGTGATCAGTAATCTGAAATGTCGGAAAGTTTCTGTTTCTATGTCTATCAATGTAGCCATGTCACTAGTAAGGGTGCTGGAGTTAAACGTCTCATCTGGGCTGACGTTATCCGCCTAATATTCAGGGACTCGAACTTTGGATTAACCACTAAAGAGGCTGTCCTATCAGCAGGTGCAAAGTACTGGGGCTGCTGTATTGCCATTTGGTGAATGGATTCTAGGCCATGCAGTAGTTTCTGGTGTGGCCTCCTGATACCCTACTAGTGGGTAATTGTTACGGGTTTACCTTATCATGTGCTACAAAAAATCCTGTCTTTTTCTCTCTTACTATCCCTCTCTGTCCTGCTCTAACCAAGTCTGTCGACTTGTTCCACAAATCCAAAAAACCTCAACATGAAACACCTCCAGAAAAAAAACACACGAATAAACCTAGAACCCCATCCTCTTACGTAGACCCCTAGTACCATGTCTCTTTCTCCAACATCAAAGGTCTACGTTCCAGAGGTTGAAACCGAATTACAGGAGACGAAACCGGGCATATTCTTCCTAAGCCAAACTGGCATAGGGCCGACCACTCCCCTAGATGAGGTCATAATTAAAGGATACTCTAACTTAACATCTAAATCTGACCTCCAAGATCGCCATGGGCATGGAATATGTGCCTACATAAAATATAGTTTCCCGTGTGGTAGGGATATCTCCATAGAAGATCCTAATTTACCTTATATGTGTTTCAAGGTTGAACTTGCTTACACCATCGCATTTATATTTGCCCTCTATCGCCTCCACAACAGCGGAGTTACTATCTTTAAGAGTATATCTGAGAAAATTTATCACATTCTGTCGGCTAACATTCACATTTGTGGTGACTTCAATGCCCACGATGTGGAATGGCTGACCCACTAGAACAAGACAGATGATGAGGGGAGGTTCTGTCATGATTTCGCCATTGCCTATGACCTCACCCAGATTGTTCACGAACCCACCCGTGGGCTCGATACTACCGGTCAGTATGCAAGCCTTCTAGACCTTCTTCTCACAACTTCCCCTGAGCTATGTTCATGTTGCGTTCTATCTCCACTGGGATCTTCCGACCACTCGGTTGTATCAGTTAAGATAGAAATGAAATGTAATAAGTCTTCAGACGTACCTCTTCACCGTACTGTATATCGATACTCTATGGCTGACTGGGATAGCTTCCGTACATTTATATCTGATCTACCTCTGCATTCCATGTTTAAAAAGGATGTGCCCTCTATAGTATCATTATATTATAGGTATAGTCCGATTCATACCATCCAAAAATTCCAACAAAAACCTTACATCCAACCATGATTCTCCCCAGAATGTGCTCTGCCATCGCGCACAACAATAACTTTTCCATTGCTACCAACGTAATAGATGTACTGAGACTAAAACTGCTTTCATGACTGCCAGCAACCACTGTAAAAGAGTAGTAAAAAATGCAAGATAGCTATATGCTCAGTCCGTGAAATCCAAAGTAGCTGAGCAGCGGCTTGTTTCCCACCAGTTTTGGCAAATAGAAAACAGGATCATGAACAGAAGTGTGCGTTCTATCCAAACCATCATCAATGGACCGGAGGTCATCTCGTTAACATCAGACAAGGCCAAACTATTTTCCAAAAGCTTTGCAGCTAATTCTACCCTATGCGACGAAGGCCATCAACTCCTCGTATTTCTTCCTATAACAGACAACAGGCTATGCAACATACAAGTATCTGTGCGTGATGTCGCCAAGCTAATCAAGAACCTTGATTCCAGTAAAGCAACTAGCCTTGACGGTATTCCAATTATAGTGTTGAAAAAGCTTCAACCAGAACTTGCTCCCATACTTACAGAACTTTTTAAGCGTTGCCTTAACAAAATGTGCTTCCCAACACCCTCGAAAACCTTATCAGTATGCCATGTATTTAAGAATTCAGGTGATAAGTAATCTTCCTCTCAGTACAGACCAATCTGTGTGTCATGAGTAAGTTGCTGGAATCCATATTAAATAAAGAAGTAGTCAACCACCTCAGCAGAAATAATCTTAGTCACATGCAATATGGTTTCCTTTCTACCAGATCTACCGCAGATGTGCTAACAGTTATATCTCATAGGACCAGTGAATCTGACAATAGCTTCCTTTCTAGGACAATTGCTCTTGATATATCAAAGGCCTTCTATAAGGTATGGCATAAAGGCCTACTTCACAAGATTTCCAGCTACAGTATAACTGGAAATGTTTTCTCAATCATTAAATCATTTCTCCCTGATAAGCTCATAAGAGTAGTGGTTGATGTGCAGAAATCAGAGGCCCAGAGTATTAACGCTGGAGTTCCTTAGGGATCCATTCTGGGCCCAACTCTCTTCCTGATCTACATCAATTATCTTCCAAAACATATACTTATATAATTCGCCGCCATTTATGCTGATGACACGACCATCTCTGGCAACATATCAAAGGCCGTAAATGACAAAGTTCTCTCTGATTCTCTCTCCTCTGATCCTGAGCGCGTGGTACACTGGGGGAAGAGATGGTCGGTTACTTTTAATGCATCTAAAACCAAGTTCCTATGTTTACATCATCAATGCGCTGATCCCCATCTGGCATCAATTGAAATAGATGGCTCTCGTCTTGGCGAGGCTTCATGTTTTAACAAGCTTCTGAGTTTTACCTTTATTTCTGATCTGAAATGGAACACGTACATCAAGGCTGTTGCCAAGGTCGCTGGAAAAATGGTAGGATCCTTCTACCGCTCCAGAAGATATCTCACTGCTGATGCAATTCTCTATCTATATAAAAGCCAAGTACCTCCAAGGATGGAGTACTGCTGCCACATATGGGCTGGAGCTGCTAAAAAAACCGCCTATCCTGCCTTGACAGAGTACAAAATAGACTTTGTGGCTTAGTGGGGGATGCCCTTTTCTCTTCCCTGCAACCCCTCTTCCACAGAAGAGACGTTGCGAGCCTTTGTTTGGTTTATAGTTACTTTCATTGCAAGTGCTCGTCTGAGCTCTAATCTCTTGTCGCCAATCTTTCACGATAAAAACCCGTCTAGCTGAAACCACTGTCAATAATTTTGCCTACTCTTTGCCAACATCAAAACGTATATTCCATTAACAAAGCTTCTTTCTTAGAAGTGCACCCCCGTGGAACTCTCTTCCGTTTTTCTGTTTCCCACCTGACTACAAGTTGGATGTCTTCAAGTCCAATATAAAAAAATACTGATGAATCGCCCCCTTTAGTAAGACACTTAATCAAATCTCCAATACTAACGATTACTACAATACTATCCCATTGATTACTGCACACGCAATAACTCTTATCCCTGAGAGGCTTCCAGGCCTTTATAAGTGGTAAAAAATCATTTTTTGTGTGTCGATTAAACACGTGAGAGAAAAATTAAGTAATTAAATGTTCTACAAGATGTTCATGCTTCTTGGGAACAGTGTCATGGAATTAAATGTGAAGTTTTATAGTCGTTAAGATTTTATGTATTTCTTAAAATAGAGTCTGATACGACTGCAGTAAAAACAACTGTGCCAAAAAGAGAGTCAAAAGACGAACTTCCTCCAACTGAGGCAATCATGTTTTTTAAGATAAAAGTAAAAAAAGGGTCATTTTTTTTTGGGGGGGGGGAATAAATCCAGTGAGATTTGTGAGTTAATATTAGCTCCGAAAACATATTTTTTTCCTGTTTTTTTCTATGTCGCTTAGCCTACGGCCAACGTCCCCATACCAGATAGATTACTATTTGGCAATACCAGATGGTGTATATAGGAAGACGTAGACACTTCTTGTATTCCATCTGGCCTTCAGCTGTCTCAACCTTTTCTTGCTGCTGAATCAGGCTGGTTGGGATGATAGTTAGTCTTGCTTTGCGGAAACCAACTCCACTTTAAACAAACTTTCAGCACGTGTCAGCCATCATACCTATGATGATTACGTGGTCTTCGTCGTTTCGACGAATCAACATGATAATTGCAAAGAAGGAGGCAAGATGCCTTACATGACGTCATAAAGAACGTGGAAGATATAAAAATTGGTCTTTGTTTTTTAGCAGCGAACGTTTTAGGCAGCGGGAGAGGAGAAGAAGGTTGGAAGCTGTTTAATCCTAACAAATTATCAAGTTCGGTTTTACAAGACTAAGACCTGAATGATAAAAAAAATGAATAAATCTATGAAGCGTAAATAAACATACAGTGTGTTTTATTTATATATTATTTTATTGTTGGATCATGCATGCGCGGTTCTATAAATCCAACTAGGCTTATCCAGTAGCCCTCAATCACTTAATGTGAACGCCTCCTGGTAGAACCAGGTGAACAAAGACGCGCCCCTTCCCCTTTCAGAGACCAGCCAGCATCGTAGCAACGCATTTAGTGCTTAATTTCCTGTGCACATAAGCAGAAATATTTTTTTGATTAAATAATGTGTCAAAAGTCGGTGATATGTTTTCCTTCCAGATATTAACAGACACTTTGATCTAAACGTATGGGTTAATGAGATTTTTTTATATGTACTATTATTTTTGTATTTATTGAGTCGTGCCCGATTCTTACCTAACCCTAGCAATCATGTCCTGTTTAATTAAAAACTGATTTTGAACATTCTTATGACACGTAATAATTCCCCTTTTTTTATGTCAATCATATGTATTTATTTTAACAACACTTTGCATATATTTATTATCTTGTGTCTGCATAATATAATTTTAAGATTATTCACTTAATAGGTATTTTAAAACTAGATACTACATAAGAAATTATGTTTACTGTTATTTCACACTAAACGAGATGCAATGCTACTTTGACGTAAAGAGCTACTATTTAAGACCAAATTGACAGGAATACTATGCGCGAAGTTGAGCAGCGAGATGTCTGTTCACATTACACTTGAACTTCTGCATATTAGTTCAGTCAGGGACCTAGGAAAGAGATTTCCAATATTTAACAATTCGAGAGAAGAAACTATTTGAGTAGAAAGTTATTTAGGTTAGTCGGAGCATATTCCATTAAAGTACTTGTAAAACATGCATATAGATGAACCACTTTGGCGATGGAATAGAGGTTAAAGTTTAGTTGCTAGTGTGAGACATATTAGGTTAGTAACTTTTTTTTTAAATCCTGTCTACCTGTCTAAGAGCGAGACACTAGTGGCAGATGCACAAGCGCAAATGTGAAAATAATACTCCATGCATGGAAGAATACTGGGATTGTATATGTATAGGATATTTTCAGGTGTAGGTAACCTTCTAATATAGTATAGAGAGCCTATCTACCTCGCTGCAACCTTGGCAATAACTTCAATGTATTTGAATTATTTCATGTTGTCTGTGAATGGTTATCCGATGTATTTGAACGCAGTACTTTCAGATAGTGCATAGAAAGGGTTGCTTGTAAATTTGTACAGGAAAGAAGCTTAGTCCTGGCAGCATTGAATGTTTCCGTCAATTTACGTTCCCATTTTACTAGAGACTGGAGGTATTCTTCTAAAGTTTAGCCTTTTCTTTTACATAAGAGTTCATTCGTTTTCTACACGGGTCGTTCAGAATTTGGTGTCACCAGCAAGTATACCAATCTCAAAAACAACTATGTATGCATGTGAGTAATAATAAATGTATGAAAATCAATCCTTGTTGATCACCTGCATCATTTTGTTTTGATTTTTCTCTTAGTTTATGGGTTTCAATATGCTTATTCATCCAGTAATATCACAATTTTATTTTCATGGGAAGACCATCGTGCCCAACCGTGTCAAAGGTTTTAGATATACAGAGTGTTAATGAATTACAGCAACCAACATTTGCACTGAAGTTCTTGAGTTGGAAGCAACCGTTTAGTTTAAGAACAGTTTCCGATGGTTAGTTGTCCATACTAGTCTTGGAGGTGACCGCTTCTAAGTAGACAGTTCTTGAGTTGGAAGCCACAGTGCAAAAGATTCCGTCCGTGTTGACACGAAGAAAGCACATGTGAGGTTGCTATAGAAAAGGTTTAAGTTTTATGGAGCAATTCTGTTTCTGATTGGTTGGTAGTAGAATTTGATTATATTTGATTCGTCAGTTCCTAGCAGCATCGTTTATAAATAGAATGTCTTGATTTTCATGGACCATACCCTTCATTAGGTCCAAAATATTGCAAATAAAGTACATTTTTTGTAAAATAAAACACCATTTTTTTGCTGAGGGGACAGGATGGTCTGCTTATGTTATGGACGGTCCCGTTCAATTTTGTTAGTGAAATGAATTGAATGGTAGAAGGATTAAAAAGAAAACCTGTATATATCAGCGAAAGGATGTTGATTTATTTACATAAATTTACAGCAGAAATATTAAAGATAGAAAGAATAAGAGTTCGTTGAGAATAAGAGTTCATTACTTGCGATTGAAGAGACCTGACGGGTTAGTCAGGAGCGCTGGTTGGGTGGCCGATGCCCCCACCAAGAGCGACTCTTCGTTATATGTTGACTACTTGAGGGTCCAGCGCGAATGAGAGAGAGAGAGAGAGAGAGAGAGAGAGAGAGAGAGAGAGAGAAAAGAAACAGGAAATCACGTGGCTGTGTCGCTCTCCGGTAAACAGAGTAAAAGGGTGACAATCTAATTAGCCTTGAGTTGGAAGCCATGTTTAGTTTCAGAACAGTTTCCGATGGTTAGTTGTTCTCTACAAGTCCTGGAGGTGAGTGGTTCTCAGTAGACAGTTCTTGAGTTGGAAACCATGTTTAGTTTCAGAACAGTTTCCGGTTGTTAGTTGTTCTATACAAGTCCTGGAGGTGAGTGGTTCTCAGTAGACAGTTCTTGAGTTGGAAACCATAGTGCATATGATTATTCCTGTGTTGACATGAAGAAAGCTCATGCGCGGTTGCTACAGAAAAGGTTCAATTTTTATGGAGCAATTCTGGTTTCTGATTGGTTGGTAGCAGAACGTGAATTAATTTTATTCGTCAGTTCCTAGCAGCATCGTTTATAAATAGAATGTCCCGAATGTCAGGGACCATACCCTTCATTAGCTCAAAGATATTGCAACATAAATGAAGTACATTTTTGTAAAATAAAACACCATTGTTAAGCTTACACTCTTTACGTTCTTTTTCAGAAATATGGCTGTCGATTGAAATAAAAAAAAGTGGTGAAAGTAATGTTGAAATTGCAAAAACAGTTAAACATGAACTATTCAACAGTTTTGAAAATTCCTAAGTAGTTTAAGGAGACCGGCAACACCCTCGACATGGAAGTGCGAGGAGAAAGTTGTAGTATTAGCAATCCTCTTCTCATCAAATACACGAGAGATAAGCTGCGAAGAGAAACTCTCGCCGAAGTCGCAGGACATTTGGCTGTTGCAGCTGATGTGAGCAAATCCACCTTTGAGAGACGATTTTGGACCAAAACCCTTTAAGATGCTTCATCTTTATGAGCTGACAAATCGTCATGCGAAATGAGGGCCCAAAAATGCAGGAAAATTTTGAAGGCAGGTTGCTCAAACTGATTTTAAAAGATGAAAAGCAATTTGGCATTCAGCGAATGATAAGCTTTCAAAGTAATAGATTTTGAGGCTTACCTGTCAGCCACTGAAGGAAGGGTTGTCACCAGATGTTAGAATCCCCTATTAGTAATGGTTTGGGGAAACTGTCACAGCAACCAGGAGATCGCCCTTCTTTTTTCTCAAATCTGGAGTCAAATTTAATTTCCAACCGAAGATCGCGGGCTTTTTGGAGGATTGTCTGCAACCTTGGGCTAATCGGCTCTTCCAAGGCGAACTATGGAGCCTTCAACGGGATTCTGTACCCTCTCATGGCTCCAAGTTCACTCAATCTTGGATTCAGAAGAAAATCCCCTTCATAAGTAAGGAAGACTGGCCAGCAAGGAATCAAAGTTTGAACCCTTTGGACTATTACATCAGGCCCATCTTGGAGAATAAGGTCCACTACTAATCTATCTGTGGAGGCATTTAAAGTCAAACTGGAATGAAACCGTTATCCCTCAGCATTTGTATTTCGTCCATAGCCAAAATGGGGACAGCTGTTTGTACTTCGTTCATAGCCAGATTGTGGGCAGCAGTTAAAAACAAAAGACGAAATATTGAATATACTGAACAACAATTTTTTTTTTACTTTTTGAAT
Source organism: Euprymna scolopes (assembly GCF_053919585.1). Taxonomy (NCBI): domain Eukaryota; kingdom Metazoa; phylum Mollusca; class Cephalopoda; order Sepiida; family Sepiolidae; genus Euprymna; species Euprymna scolopes. Next base: position 125,750,029 of record NC_136493.1, on the reverse strand, counting down.
GTTGTCGGTATTTCTACAGCTGATTAAGATTTTTTTTGCACTGCTAAATCAGGAAATAGCATCCGTTTCTCTTTATCAGGTCAGGTTTGTGGGCTATGTTTATTTGCAAAAATAAGACCTTGTGACAAAATTGATTACATTTTTGCGGCATTATCAGCTCATTTCTGTCAATACACATCATCCTACATCATCCTAAATGAGATTTCTTTGAAAATAAATGTTTTTCCAGCAATATATATTTATTACCTGATTGAAAAATTGATTACTGAATGGTGGACATTGATAAAGTTCAGGAAACGTAAATTGTATGTTGCGTCACCATTGTTCAAACTTCATGGCATCAACTTACGTTTCTTCGAACTCCTGGAATGCTTAGGCGGCAGAGAGGTCTCTCTCTTCAGAGTCAAACAGTAGTCAGCTATCATGACTGCGTCCCAGCGATCCTGATAACTGGTATCCATTTCTTTCATCTCCTTATCGAATCTCTCCCCCTGCTTGTCACTCATTAGATCCAGTTTCTCATAAAACAGGTCCATATGTGAAAATAGGTAGTGCATCTTGATGTTTATGTTGCAGCCTATGTATCTAACAGCAGTAAACATGCTGTTGACCACTCGTGCATAATTTCTTGATTTATTGTTACCAAGAGAGTTCTTCCCTGCCAGAAAAATGGCTTCCAGATCCACTTCGTTCATTGAGTTTTCGAACTCTAGATCTCTAATATGCTGACGGATCTTAAGACCATAAGAGATTACAGTTTTCAACTACTCCATGGTCAATCCCGGAAAAGTCTGGCACAAGTAAGTGAAACAGTCACCATACGTGGCAATAGCCTTGGTAAACTGCTTGATCAAGCCAAGCCTAATGTGCAACGGTTGGAAGAATATCCCGTCTCTGCCCACCAGAGGGTAATGTATCACGTACCTTTCTTTGCAAAGCACGAGTTCCTCCCGCACAGACCAGTTCTTCTTCGTGTAATGCTGAGCACGGTCCCTATTTTCATACATGCACAGAAAACATGGATAATTGGTGAAGCCAGACTGAACTGATGACCCAACAAAAAATTTACCATCTTCAGGTCAACACTAATAAACCACTTCTGCTGATCATAACCAATTTTCCCTAGCACATACTTCATCGCTTCATACTCCTTTTTCAGTGTAGTAAGGCGAGCGATTGCTACAAAGGCAAACGTGTTGCTGTTGTGTAACAGAACACATTTAAGTGATCGCTTGCTGCCGTGAATGAACAGTCTCCAATCTTTAGGTTCATACTGTGGCACCTCAAGCTTGATCAATATCTGCACAGTACACCAAGTCCCTTTTTTAAAGAAAAAACGAAGGTATTGTTTTTGCCTATTCCGGAAGAAGGTGATGCGAGTATGGCCAGAGATGAGATTATTTTCCTTCAATCTGGATGTCAACAGTTCGGCAGAGTTCTTTGATAAGCTGAGGTCGCGAACTAGATTATTCAACTCCTTTTCGGAAAAGAAGTGATTTCTTTTAAAACTGGAGATATCTTCGTCACTAATGTCTTGAAGTTTTCTGAAGATAGAAACTCATATTGATTGAAGATCAGGACATCTGAGGCTGCTCTTTATCTTTCTGTTGATCCCAGTCAAATCAACAGCGCAGAAGTAGCAGTCAGTGACATGGTTTGTCGGCTCAATTCAAACCATGGGAATTTCAAAATTCAGACTCCTCTTGCCATTGGTTCACCCATGATGCATGCGTTGCACACCATGTGTGGCGCTCAAACTTTATCCTGCTAACCAATAATTAATGCCAAAATAAGCACAGTAAGCACACCTTATGAAACTTGCAACTATTAGGAGCAATGATGTAGTTTCCACATGTGTAGCAAAACACGTCGACTTTATTTCTGTACGATCTTCAGAATGAAGCCATCTCATTCACCTGCAAATCAAAAGTAGGTAGACAGAAGGTAAGAATACACACACGTCGCCATGATAATAAAAAAAAACAGAATTGCCAGATTTCACAAGCAAAAAATTTAAAGTAAAAAGTCAATAAATAAATTAAAAACGGAAGCTTTTAAAAGTAGACCCAGTCCACAAGTAAAAAACGTATTTCACATGGAATTTTACCCCAGCCAACTTCTTCTTAAATGCCCCACACATGTGTAGATGTGAACAAAAACGTAAAACAACTACATATGGCAATGTGATGTCTGGGCTCAGCACATCAGATTCACCCTAAATCATCTGAAAAAAATTGTTGTTGACCAGTGATATATATATATATATACTTATCAAGAAATCATCTCACCAACGAGACGCCAACAATCTAAAGCTTAGGAGTCGAAATTTAAAGTAACCCCCTTCCTCCTACCTCCACATATCTCCCTCCCTCTACATGTATCCCTATGCCCTAAGCTACACCAGAGATGAAATTTCCAGACCCCCACAACCACCTAATGTCCTTAAACTCCCAAACTAAAACATTACCGACATACTAAGCACCCCTTCCTCTTTTTCCGCCTTTCTCTCGCACCTCTCCCCTGACATCCTTCACCCTTTCATTCCACCATAAACGAACATTTCTGTAAAAGTCTGGGGAAGCTACATGACGGCCAAAAAACGGTCGTGTAGCCGAACCAATAATGTAACTTAACAGAAAAATACGGTAATAAAAAATAAAACGTATATTTATTGGCACGGTAAAATAAAAGTTAAATTTTGTCTAATAAATTCTAAAAAAGGGATTAAATTAAAGAAAATAACAAAGTATATTATGTATTTTTAACTGGCCTTTCCGATGCAGCAATCGGATTTTAGAAAAAATAAATAACAAAGGAACAACAAACATAATTGCAAAAAACCCTTGTTCAAAATTATTGGCACGGATTTGTTTTTCTTTTAGTATCAGTATAATATCAATCAATTTCCGGTTTACGTGCTTTCTGAACTTTTTTATAGCCATATTATGCTTGTTTAACGCTAATTCAGTGAATATTTTTTTTCAGATAATTTTTAGATAGCGATTTATTTAAACTATTATAAGTGACTAAATTATAATTTTCAATCGCCATGGTTAAAACTAAGGAACACAGCGAAGACGTCAGGAAGCTTGTTGTAGCATGCCATACCAATGGGGAGGGCTATGATAAGATTTCAAAGAAGCTAAACCTTCCCAAATCCACTGTTAGAGCCATAATAAACAAGTTCAAATCGCAAGGCCACGTTATGAGTTTAGAGGGTAGAGGGAGAAAAAAGATTCTTTCCCGAAGAGATGAACGGAAAATTGTTCGACAAGTAAAACAAAACCCAAGGATCTCTGTTGGGGAGATTGTTGATGAACAGAGCACCTCTGGAGTGAATGTATCTCGACATACAGTTGGTAGAGTTTTGAAGAGAGCTGGTTTAAAAGCATGTCGTCCGAGAAAGACTCCCTTATTGAAGCCTATGCACCTGAAAGCAAGGCTAGCCTTTGCAAAACGTCATATTGATAAAGATGTCGCATTCTGGAAACGTGTTCTATGGACTGACGAAACGAAAATAGAGTTATTTGGCCATAATAAAGTGTCTTATATTTACAGAAAATCTGGCGAAGCTTTCCTGCCTACGAACACATTACCCATAGTGAAGCACGGTGGAGGCAGTTTGATGTTTTGGGGATCCTTTGCGGCCTCTGGACCAGGGCGACTTGTTAAGGTCACAGGTAGCATAAAAAAGGAAGATTATGTTAAAATATTGGATGAAAACATGAAAGACTCTGCTAAAGAGCTCTTACTTGGTCGTCGTTGGTGGTTCATGCAAGATAATGACCCAAAGCATTCGGCTAAACTGACTAAGAAATGGCTTGAGGACAATCATATTAATGTTTTGGAGTGGCCATCACAAAGCCCAGACCTTAATCCAATTGAAAATTTATGGAGAACATTAAAATTGAGGGTAATGCAAAGGAAGCCTAAGAATCTTATTCAATTGGAGGATTATTGTCAGGAAGAGTGGGCTAAAATTACTACTGAAGAGTGCAACAACTTGGTTGTAAACTATGAAAAGCAACTGAGGAAGGTAATCAAGGCCAAAGGCTATACAATTGATTATTAAATAAATCGTGGCAATAATTTTGAACAAGGGTTTTTTGCAATTATGTTTGTTGTTCCTTTGTTATTTATTTTTTCTAAAATCCGATTGCTGCATCGGAAAGGCCAGTTAAAAATACATAATATACTTTGTTATTTTCTTTAATTTAATCCCTCTTTTAGAATTTATTAGACAAAATTTAACTTTTATTTTACCGTGCCAATAAATATGATCATCACTATATATATATATATATATATATATATATATTCTGAAAGCTTTTTCTTTAACCTGTCTAATCATATACTACAATGCAGTTTTCGCGTTCTAGTATTTTGGGTAGAGGACAAAAGATCGTTGCCTTAATTCATGGACACCTTGTATTTAGGGCAACTACCCTATCATTCCCTGCCTTATCCAGTGTACGTTATATTATTTTGAAGATTATAATTAGGATCTCTGCAGCAGGATGTTCTTACTTAGATTTATACTGTCGGTCGAAATAAAATTTATTATGTATGAAGCGGTAGACTAGTGATTGATTAAGGACTCAAATATATTGGCGGAGAGAGGAAAGAGACTAATAGAGCAATGTTTAAGTGGGTCGTTTTTTTTTCAATAGAATTCTTGAAAATGGATACAACAGAAGCAATTCTCTAGCGGTCAGGACAGTAAAATTTAGTTAGGCATTTTTTTTTAAAGTTTGGGGAGACCCGCTACATGTTTGATAATATTGTATAGATGAGAGCATACTTGCACACTTTTGAGATGTGTAGCTTTTAACGTTATCAAACCTTGGCCTTCGGGCCCAGATTAAAGTGTAATATCTGTTCTTCAGATGCTGCACTTCTATCTCTGGTTCTCTGTCAGTGGAGGAGTAATCTTTCACGACTGAGACAATTTTTATTTTTGTTTCCTTTCTCCACATTAAAAAAACGACCCTGGTGTGGAACTCCGTCCCGTGGGGAGGCATTGTAAATAGGAATAGGGTAAGAGATGATTTTCAAATAATCTAGTGTAACTACGATGTCTGCATGTAAAAAAATAAAAAAAGATCAAGTACCGCTTCTCTTTTCCCGAATATTTGCTCTGCGTTAGTAGTTCTATTCCCCCCTCCCCGAAGAGTTATTTGATGTAAATTTCCTACCCAAAGACAAACTGTGTGTGCTTGTGTTCTTTATGAGTGTGGCGACGTCGGCGGATCCGGTGCGAAGGTGAGGACTAATCGCCACCATACACTGATTATCTATATCTTGGTGTATTTACTTTCTCTTTACTTTTTGACGGTTATGTTATGATGGAATTTAATGACTTAATTGAATGAATGATACGCGAGAAGCTAAGAACATTAGAAAATAAGAAAGTGAGATGTAGGCGAGTAGGAGGAAGCTGAATGAATGAGGTGAAGTGTATGTTGCTAAGTAATAAAAATGCCATTTAAAATTAAAATTTAAGAGACTAATGGTTTCAGCAAATTCTGCCACACGGGAGTAGAGAGTGTTAGCCATCTGACATCCAGTTGAATAACTCCCCTGAATATTACCTGCTGTACAATGTGACACAATGGAGTGTGTAAATATTCGAACTGCACGATTTGTAAAAAATTGAATATCGAACATACTGGAAAAGCAGTTAGAAATAAGCCATCTACCATCAACTATGACTATGCAAGTAGTACAGTTATGTACTTAGAAAAAGAAACTATTTAATTTGACATAAGGATATAGAACATAATCTGGCATAATGATATACAAAATAATTTTGCATAGTGATATAGAAGATGATTTGACATAATGATATCAAATATTATTTGACATAACGATATACAAAATAATTTGACATTTTGACATAGAATATAATTTGACATAATGTATAGAACATAATTTGACATAATTATATAGAACATAATTTGACATAACGATATAGAACAATATACAATGGAATGATATAGAACAATAATGATATCAAATATTATTATAATAATATAAATATTATAATAATATATAATGATATAAATATCATTATAATAATATAATAATGATATAAATATTATTATAATAATATAATAATGATATAAATATTAATATATAATGATATAAACAATAATATAAATATTAATATATAATGATATATTATATATATAATATAATATTAATATAATATATATAATATCAATATAATATATAATATAATATTAATATATAATGATATATATATAATGATATATATAATAATATAAATATTAATATATAATGATATAAATATTAATATATAATGATATAAATATTATTATAATAATGATATCAAATATTATTTGACATAACGATATACAAAATAATTTGACATTTTGACATAGAATATAATTTGACATAATGATATTGAACATTATTTGACATAATGATATATAACAATATACAATGGAATGATATAGAACAATATACAATAGAATCTGGTATGACGATATCTTAGTAGAGTTCCTGCTAATCCTGAGTTAGACACATATTGTTACAAGAACAGCCCCCCATTTTCTTGTAAGTAAGTAAAAATGAGATAGGATAGACCGAGAATTCGAACCTGGAAAGCTAGGTTTTGAATTAAGATTCAGAAAGGAATTCCCATTGTTAGTTTTAATATAAAACAGCAGATATGTTTGTTTGAAAAGAAATTCGATTGTTTAGAGATGTTATTGTAAAAAGGAATTTTGATTGTTGAATTCTTTTTTATGAAAACTGAATTAAAATAAGGTTACCTAGAAGCGAACAACAGAAAATGAAAAACATTGAAAAATAGGTTAGACCGAAAATAGGTTAGACGAATTCGATTTGCAAAATGGTATAGACATGTGAGGAACAATGCATGTGTTAGCCACGTGAGTTCAGACCACGGGATCGATCAGGCACGTTTTTGGCCATGCGATGACGTCATGATTGAGAGATGAGTTCTGAATATAGGGCTAGTTTTAGACAGAGAACAGAAAAGACCGAAACAGAGTCGTACAGACGGAGAACAGGAGAGAGAGAGAGAGAGAGAGAGAGAGAGAGAGAGAGAGAGAGAGAGAGAAAGAGAGAGAGAGAGAGTCGAGTCTGGATCGAATCCCCCTTTGGAAGCGAAGAGTTTGAAGTTATAATTATGCGATGACTTTGAATTTCTGGATGTCTTTATTGACCGGTCGAATGAATAAAAGAAACATAATATTTAGTAATTGCGTCTTGTGTTGTGTCATTCTCAACAAACAAAGATAAAGTGAAATTGTATTTATATGAACTTTGTTCCCACACTTCTCTTGATAATGAACATTGTATAAACCCCATCTTTTAGTAATGTCTCACCATCATCTTAAAAATGTAGCTCTCTCCATTATAAGCAATGAATGTTCCCCCCTTGTGTCATAAGAACTGATAACCCTTCTACTCTTCTAATATATGTTATAAGAACCGATCCCTCCTCACATAATATATGTGTTAAGAAGAAATATGTTATAAGAACTACAGACTGTAAACTGTATAAATGCCTATTCTATTCTTCCATCCCCTTCTCATCGTGTATAACATGTCTCTGTCTCTGTATACGAATGTACCCGATATGTCTCTGTCTCTGTATTAGAATGTACCCGATATATGTCTTTTCAATATGAACACTCAACTATATATTATTTGTCTCCTAAATATGACTCTTATGCAACAATATGAGACGGAATAGGTAACAACATAAAACGAAACTGAAATCTTAAGACGATCTCCATCATTCCAGTCATTATAAGAGAAACTGGACTCTTGAAGAAGAATGTCAAAACCTACTAGACAAATATACTAGTTACATTAATCCCTATATACGACGGACGTCCCAAAAAGTAATGCCTCCTGTTTTGTTTTAAATTTTATCACGAATGGATCAGAAGGAATTTTAAATTGCATCGTTATAATTACTGAACTTATGAATCAATGACCTGAAGAAAACTAAACATTATCAAAGTTTACTTTGAGTCTATTCTTCCTTCCACTATTGTAGGTTTTAGTAGCAGAAAAGTGAAAAGCTCTATTAGTGACTGGTGTAAAACTTTCAATGCAGAGACACTTAGTTATTTTTAACACTTTTTCAGCTCAAACCAAGAGTAAAATTATTAGAGTTTAAGACTTTCCAGCATCTAGTGATTTTGAGAGTGAAAGGTTGTGATTTTGTCGCTCGTCTGGTTTATTGCGAGTATGTAAATTGAGGAAACACAAATGCGATGAGTTCATCAGAGCATATCCTATTAAAGTTCTTGTAAAACAATATTGTGGTGATAGGACAGAAATTAGGTTTGACCGATAATGTAAGATCTATTAGATTTTGGGCTCTTTTCTGTATCCTACGAGGGAAATAATAGTGGTAAATACACAGACCCAGATATGGCAGCAATACTGTATAGATGAACAAATGAAGACTAGTTGCTTTGTAAAGATATAGGATACCATTCGGTGTGAGTAATTTTTATAAACGGCGAACACATCTTTTTAGCAGCAGTGTATTTTTAGTAGTGTATTTCAATCTATTTGTTACTTGCTGGCAGCTCGCTTTTGCCCGGTCGTATAACACGCTCAAACATGATATTTTAATTTATACAGATTCCCTATGTAATATTATAGAATCAATCCTCTATTGATTATTATATATTACGAGGTATAATTTTCCCTATGAAGGGTGTTTCATGCAAAGTTCTTTTCCAAATACCATAGACAAAATCACATTACCTTCCAGGTTGAAAGATGAGAACGAAGACTTACAATTACATGATGATATTTTTCTTCCAACTGGATGAGACGATGATCAGGAATTCCACTGCCTTTCGGAGTTACGTTTTCTAGTTTCCCTTCTGGTCGCTTCCAAAAGTGTTTCAGTTAACTCAGCTCTCCTTTCTCCCGAGTTTCGTAGCTGTGAATCCCAGCGGTGTCTCTCAAATCTCTAACTGTCTGATTCAACTGACTTTCTGAATATATTAAGTAAATTATCTTTCTTTGTGACGTGAAAACGTGCTTCAGCAACGTGAATGTTTCTCATGTGGATTTGTCATATTACATATGTATCCAAAACGCCTCAGCAACACAAAGAAAATTCCTAAACTAAATTCCATTGTTCTAACTCTGACCTCTAGTTGTATCATTCTTTAGTTATTTCTAAACACAATGGTCAATTCACTCAATTCCTGAGATTGCAATATGTATTCACTTTTAACTTTTGAATAAAGGGTTCGATTCTAATCTTCTCTTTTTAAAAACATATTTCCAAATTTATTTACGTCATTTCTCTAATTACCAGGATCTTTCCCCTTCCATATATAACACTAATTCGTAAAAAGAAATAAAAAAATAATAATCATGATGTCTTTCATCAAATTCCGTCTGTGTTTGTTTACAATATCACGTCAGCTGATATTTTGTCTTGACAGTGAATTCCCCGGAAAAGTCACTTTTGATGAACATTTAGTTTTAAAATATGAAAACTAAGAAATGATTTGCGGCGATATTAAATGGTACTGTTTTATCGTAAATTGAACTTATTAATAAGAAAATTTAACAAAATATGGCGAGGAACACCCATACTTTAACAGGGGATCATTCGATCCGTAATTGAATACACTAACACATATCTATGTCTTCAGATAATAAACCTGTTTTTAAGAAGAAATATTGTGTTGGAATTTTATTATTTTTTTTGTCGGTATAACGTAAAATATTCCTCTGTAAAATCATTCTTTTTTATCTATAAGATATAAAAGCTATTTTTAAAATTAGACCTTTTCGATTTACGATACTTATCGGAAAAATTTCTGTACAAACATGTCTAAGAACACTGCCTTTGTTTGAAATTTGCAAAAGATAGGCTCAGTCGTTTCGGAACCTATGAGGAAATCACACATACACAAATTGACTTTTATGTTAGAGATTAAAAAATGATAATAACTATCATTGTTCGATCAATATTACGTATGAGGAGAGACTGACATTTACAAACTTTCAAATGTAGCTTCTGTTTCCAGCTGAGATAAAGAATAATTACACAATTGCCAAAAAAAATCTATCATACTCTTCTAATTTGTTGATCTGATTAATAATTGGTGGCTTTTAAATCTTTAATACAAAATATCTGATCGGTACTTATCTGTTTTACGACATAATCTCAGACAACTTCGCATCAGCATCTCATACATAAAAAGTAAAAACAATGACAGTATTATAATAGTATATAACAAAATATTTAGATATTTGACCTAAAGGAATATGTCCTTAAATACGGATGATAGTAAACTACTTACACCAGAAATTATTCTAAATATTAACAGACCAGAATTCGTGTTGTGTAGTAGTGTTTTCATATTGGAGATGATGGCACGGAGTTCATATTGGGAACATATATAGTGGGACTCATATTGGGGACATAACGGGTCCATGTATAACAGAATACAAAGATAGTGATGATGAGAGAGAAGACATTTATATATATTATAGTTCTTTTAACACATATTGGAGAAGGGGAGACATTACTTGTGATAGAGGAGATTAAACGCATAATACTTGGAAGGGTTTACACAAGAGTTTGTTAAAATTGATGATAAACACATTACCTTTTTCTGTTGTAACTTAATGACGACACGAGACAACACGTACAAAACATAATGATGACTGCTTTATTAATCGGATCGACCGGTCGATGAACGTCATGAATTCACTTGTTAATCTTCTACCCTTTCGCTTCCAAGGGATTAGCTGACCACGGACTGCCAACTGACTGACTCTCAACTCTCTCTCTCTCTCTCTCTCTCTCCGACTGACTAGCTAACAAAAATTCTAACCCATAATATAGAGAAATGTCCGTTGTCTATGACGTCAGAAGTGTGTTTTTCAAACGTGGCTAATTTCACGTGGCTATGCATATGTTTGTCCAAAACACACTTCTGCAACAAAAGAATCCTCTCCTAACCTATTTTTAAAACCTAACCTACTTTTTAACAATATATTTTTGATTTACATTGTTTATTCTTTTACTGACATATTTAATATTCAGATTTCTAAAGAATGGACAATCAGCTGTTTTTTCCGATATAAACAATATTTAACTATTCTGACAGAATTTAACAATAGGGTAATTTCTCACATTCCATTTCTTAACTTTGCCTACAGGGTCCGATTCTAGGCTTATCCTAATCTCATTTTTACTTATCTAATACTCTTCTTATTTACATTGAAAGGGGACAGCCTTTTCCATGTAACATTCTCTCAAACATGAAGTATAATTGCCATATCTGAGCTGATGAATCTATCACTAATCTCAAACTATTTGACAGGTTAAAAAAAAGTTCCAAATCTAAAAGGTTCCACAGTATCAGTCAAGATCCAAGCTCTGTAATATTGTCGCAATATGCTTGTTTTACAATGAAATATGCTCTGATAAATTCATATCACTTTCAGCTATTCGACATAAATACTCCCAACTAAGCTGATAAGCAACTCCAACGATATCAAAGTATAAGTCGCTAGATGCCGGAAAACTTTCTACTTTAATAGTTTCTTCCTTAGATTGGAAAACCTTGGAATTACCTCTCGGTTTCTTACTTCCATGACTGTAATAATCGGTCGCAATTTAAATGTACTGTGAACAAGCATCTCGCTGATTAACTCCCCACATCCAGCTGTTCAACAAGAAACTAAAAGAAATTAACAAGATAACCTGCACAAAAAAACAAACAAAAATAATAAAAATAAACAAAACAAAAAAAAAACATTAAAATAAAACAGAAAAACAAAAAAAAAACCCAAGTGAAAGCAACTAAGATGAGGCTCATCCATAGTGAACCTAGAAAACGCAGATTGTTTAAATAGCCACTCGTAACGGAGTGAGTAATTTTAGGAATCATCCATGTTCCTAGCCTTAGACGGGCTATGCATGAGCAAAGCTTCTTTCCAAGAACTTTCCGTCTTTAGATTCACCACAACGGGACTGTTTCCCTGCTATTTACAACTTATTGGTTTTCAAACCGAATATCAACGAATACTTGTCAAAAGCTGTCCCTATAATTTACTAGTAACTCTGGATTCCAATATTTTCTCTTTTAGTCCTCACATTCCATAAGCGATGGTTCTCATAAAAGAATTTTTTTTTCTGAGTTGAGATCTGTTCGTATAGTGTTTATCATTAGCTAGTTTTTTTGTTTTTGTTTTTTTTACATTGAAGTGGTAAAAAAAGTGTCTTGTCTGCAGCGATTCCAATAAAAATATTCAGCGTGTTACAATGTACCGATGCATCCCAATGCAGATAGAAGAAACGAACGATGAAATTAAAGATATCAAACATTTCTTACCTGGTGTTCTAATGCCAGAAAAACAAATAAAATGAACAATTGAGAAGCTATCTATAATAGAAAAGGCAAAATGTGTCCACGAAAGGATTTTGGTGGGAGTTCTCGCGTCAGTTACTAAATTGGAGAAGTTTTCTTTTCACTCCCTAGATCGTAATATTTCCGATTGGCGAATCGACATCATCTCTATTTTTTATTTGATCGAGTTTTAAAAAAATCCCTGGTTTCCAGTGTTTGTTTATCTTCTTTGTATAAAAGCGAAACTGATCCAAGCAAAGGCACCTGCCTCCTGACCTTCCGGGCCGCGACATTTTGAAGGCAATTAACTTTGATCAATGTGGGGGGCACCCTTCATATTAGACAATTGCTATTCATTTGGACTGACAGAGCCCCCCCCCCTTTTGGGAGGGGGCTGGTTTTCCACAACATTGTGGGGGAATGAATACAGCAGAAAGCTGAAAGCTTAACTGGCCTACAGCCAGCTTATTCATTTCACTATCCGCTATGGTTGACATCGCTAAATTTGAACGCTTTACACTTGTGCTCGCCTCATGGCGTAGCGGTAAACTCTCACGTTTTCTTTCACTTATTTTTCCGCTTTCGCCTTACGGGTTCAAGCATACCTGCCTACTACCACTTTTTTCTCCCCCCCCCCCAAACAAACACCCGGGTAATGCCGGGAACACCAGCTAGTATAGCTGTATAGTACTTTTCCCAAGTGGCTAACATTACACGCTAGTATGATCTCTGGCCTAAGTAGGGACATTGGATCTTGCCAAGAACCACATCAATACTTCACATAAATGTTTATAAAAAATGATTATTTAGCGATTGAAGAAAATGAATTATATATACTAGGCACCTCCAAAAATGGCCGAAAAATCAAGTTGTTGCTTTTAAAACGAAATTACATTTATTAAAATCCATTATTTCTGAGTACCTTTTTTTCCAGAAAGATAAAACCCTGAATTTTATCATATAGAAAGCAGAATAATGTAAAACTTTTTCTACTATTTTTAATTCAATTTTAAATGTTTAATTTTTCCCAAAATTTAACAATTGGGTTTTTTGTTTTGCACAAAAAACGTATATAAATAGTTAAAAAAAGGTTTTTGAAAGAATTATTTTTTTATTTCTTGTCTAACTAAGATTTAGGGTGATTTTACATGAGAATATGCAAAAATATTATAATATAAGTACCTAGATTTCAAATAATTCCACTTATTCATATAGGCAACTAGTTACTTCGAGTCGATTTGATTACTGTGTACATTTGTACTTGATAAAAAGCAAACTACGGAAGACCAAAAAGCCAAAAAAAAAACTAACTTATTTTTCAGTGACGAAAATTTCAATGTATTATTAACGCTGAGGCTGGCCAGTACCAGATGGGTGACCAATTGTATCAGTTTGGTTTTTAATGTGTATGTGTGTGGGGGCCAGGCTCGCCAAAATGGGGGGGGGGCAATTTAAAGCAGAATAAAAAAAATTATTTCAGCGCGTTTGGTCCACCGTAGTCGAAAGGTGGCAAACGTTTCCAAACTTGATCGAAAAAATAATGATATTTTTAACATAAAGGGCACAATATTTATCGAATTTGTTTTTGTTTCGATTCTTCAAAGCATGCTCTGTTTAATAATGACCATGCATTATTCGGCTCGCTAAAAAGAAGTTGTTAATTTATTTATCAAAGAGTTTAAAATGGCTTTTTTTGTATAAATATTTAAAAAAAAATTTTGTTTTGCTTAACTTAAATTAATTATTTTACTTAACATATTCACCGAATTTCACACTTCAAAACTCCAAAGCGGGATAATTAAACACAATCGAAGTTCTGATATTCAGACATCAAAATAAGGTATGCAAACAAGTTTTTTTTAATCTATAATACCGTCCCTTACAACAACATATGTTTTGTTCAGTTTCAGATGATTATTTTAAGCATATTTGGAACCTCCTCAAAACAAGGGGGGTTTGTAAGCAAAAAAATATATATATATATATAAAAATATTGTTCATAAAATACAAGTACACTGTTATAAAGTTCATTCTTCTCTTAATAATCGCTGAAAATTTCGTATTGATTGGATAATTACCTGATTTTTGGAAGATTTTTAAAAAGACTGTCCGCCAAAAAGTACTTACCAGCCCTCCCAGTTTTGGCAGTGCCTAATATATACGAACGTGTATGCATAATAAAATGGAAATATAAGAAACATTGAGATAACAGAATGGTCAGTTTATAATAAAAACATAACATAGCTTGCTTAAGAGAGTCCCATCTACTCTCGGGATAAGGACAGACCGTGCCAGTTTCCCAACCGGCTATTTTCCTCGCGATACATACAGCGCCTCGCCTTCCCAAATAGTTACCCATCTGGTACTGGTAAGGAATGACGTTGCTTAACTTCGGTGGTCTGGCGAGAACTGGTGTATTAACGTGGTTGTGCCGTATTCATTAGATGGTAAGTGGTAACTAAAATATAAACAAGGTTTTGTAAATGAAAAATCGGGAAAAACGAAATTTTATAACAAAACACTTTTATAAATGATATACGAATATAAAAATGGTCATTTATTGAAAGTTGTCTTTAGGTAAAGAACGTTGAGAAAATAGTCACAAGTCAAAATATTTATAGAGTAAATATTATGTGTGTGTAAGTAATATGCGTATATAAGTATTGGCGGCGTGGCATTGTGTATATGTCTGCCCTTACCGTGTTCTCGTTATAGCTTGTATAGCTGTGAGTTGCAGTTAATTTCTGTTTATTGACACTCGTAAATATGTAGGAATTAAAGTTTGTATGTGAGTCATTGAGTCCATTCTGACTTCCGTTCACCGGCCAAAGGCGATGGGGTTTGTTTGGCTGTTTGCTTTATATGAGTTTCTAACTTCGCGCCGACTTACTATTTTTACATAGACGTGTTACCTTTGGGGTTTGAAACGAATTTCATTGGTTGGAAATAATTTGAGATAATACGTTCATATAGAAGCTCATCTGCTTTATACAGTGACCAAGAGAGCGAATCGAGACGAGGCAGGAATTGAAAGAGGGTAACTAATTCAAACAATTTGCTTTTTAACGTTCACTTCGCGACGCATTCGCTGTATTACACAAGAAGAATCGACTCTGTCTCCAAATAATCAGTCATAAAAGCATCATTTGTCAAATAACTAGTAGTCAATGTTTTTCTCTTGTATATATTAGAGGTCGCATGTAATAAGGTCAGAGGCTGCGTCAACCGAGGTGTTTTATTATTTGTTCATGAAAATGGCCGTTTAAATGACGTACGAATTGGCAGTAAACACACCGGGTTAGAAAACAATAATGTTTTCATCACGTCTAAGAAGTCAATTTTCTACCAAATAATTAAGTTACGTCTGTAATTTCTTTTTTCGGAGCGACACAATCACGTGACACATTATTTAAATATGGTGGCCATGCGCCAATTTTCCCTTTGAAATCGCCCTGTCGATCGCCAACAACAATAACCGTCAAAGTAAATGGCCAGAGTAAATGTCGATACTATAATGTCGTTACTAAAGCGTAACGCAGAAAGAAAAGAGAACCATTTCGTATAATTGTTTATACGAAGTCCATATCTATCTCCAGAATAAACCGCGTTAAATTCCAAGGGAAATAATTCTTCATTCATTTTATTTCTCATGTTTATAAACGGCTGAGGATAATTATAATATTATTTATAATAAGAACATATATAAGTAAAATGGAACCTCTATTTTCTAAAATATTTATCCGGCGATTTCTGTTATTATTTATAATAAAAAATATATATAAGAAAATGGAACTTCTATTTTCTAAAATATCATCCGGTGATTTCTGTTTTGTTTTGCGTAGTGCTTAGCAGAGGCTACGACGAGCGTTCCAAAAGTAATGTCTCCTATTTTTATTTCTACCCGATCATAGGGGATTGCTATTTGCATTGTTATAACGACCGAACTACTTAACTACGTAACGGAGGGAGTAATTTGTAGAATCATCATTATGTCTAGCCTATAGCGGGATGGGATGTACTTCCCTGTAATTTGCAACTTCTCGGTTTTCAAACTCAATGTCAACAAATACATGAAATAAACCGTCCCTATACTTACTAGTAACTTTGACTTCCTATAATTTGTTCTTTTAGTTTTCGCATTCCATGAGCAACGTTTCTGGTTAAAGGAATTGTTTACTGGGTTGGAATCTATACGTATAAAATTTATCATTAGCTAGTTTTGGATATTGAAGTGGCATATATATATATATATATATATATATATATATATATATATATATATATATACTAGAATTTCAGCTCGGCGTTACCCGGGTGTTTGGACGTGCATGTTGAGCAAAAGAAAAACGAGGAAAAAAAAAGCGGTCAATTTTTTCAATCTGACCCCTATTATGACCCCTTAACATTTATTGTTTTGGGCTCAAATCAAGTTAGTAAGTTAGATCCATGTCGAAGGAACATATATCTAAAATTTCAATTGTTTAGACCCAAATCGGCGGAGGAGTTTGGTAGAGTTCTCAAAGGTCAAATCGTTGAACTTTGACCCCTTAACAGCCAAATTTCTGGCCGAAAATGGATTACAAAGATTTATTCAAATCTCAGTATCCTCTATACCAAATTTCGAGTCTATAAACTTAAAATTGACAGAGTTATTGCGTAGGAAAATGTACACATACACACACATATAGACACGTTCACTTTTATATATATACTAGCAAAAGTACCCGTCGTTCCCGGGGTTCAAAAATAGCCTACAGAAAATGAACTCTGATTTATGAAAGTATGATAGGTTATGAAAAGGATGGATTGTAAAGAGATAGCTTCGAATTTGGGGGTATCAAAACCAAAGCAAAATATGATAAAAGTAAAAATAAAATTGATAAACCTCATAATTTATTATACCACACCTATTCACACTGAAACACTTATCACAATATTCTGTGGATCTATATAAAAAAACCTTGTTAAACTTTGTGACATATTTCCATTCTATGGAGGTCAGGTGCGAACGAACACCCCATAATTTTATAATACCATATTTCTTCAAACTGAAACATAATTATCAAAGTATACTTACGCAGATAGATATGAAAAATCTTTATTAAAGTTTGTGCCTATTTCCATTCTATGAAGGCCAGGCGCGAACGCAGACCCCACAATTTTATTATACCATCCCTATTTAAGTTAAACCATACTTATCAAAGTATTATTATCTACATCTGTATCAAAAATACTTGTAAACGTTTTTTTTTTAATTTTTAAATTTTTTATTTCCATACTTTGTGGACCAGGCGCGAACGCATATCCCACAATTTTAATGATCACCGTTCTGCCAGATACAAACATACTCATTACTGTGTCTCGATACATCTTCTATCATTATATGTAATAATTTTAAAAAAAATAGTCAACCATATAGGAGCCTATTCGTGACCAGACACACACACAGAGACATTCAGCTTTATATATATATATATAATAACAAATTTCTTAGCTAAAGAGATTTCAATATAAAATGCTAAGCGTATTCCAATGTACCAGTGTATCCCAACAGAGATCCAAGGTACGAACGATTAAATTAAAGATGGCCAAGCATTGTCTACGCCATGTTAAAATATCAGAAAAACAAATGAGATAAACAATTGAGAAGGTATATAGCCCTATAGTATTTTGTACAGGTGGCTAACATAACAAAATATCATCTCTTTTTGCAGATATTGTGGCTGTGAGATTATGAATGCCATCTCTCTCATGGACGTGCACCAGAATTTTTTTTTGAATTCTTGATAAATGTGTATCAAGATTTGTAGTGATTATGTAGAAAAATAAATCCTGGAGCGAAAACAGTTATTCATTCTTTTTGTACGAACTCTGCTATCGTAACTCGTTCACTTCTGAAGTAAAAAAAAAAAAATAATAATAGGAACATTTACTTTTAGAACGGCCCTGGTACAAATAATGAGGGAGACTACTTGAGAAGTCTGTGCATCTTACATACACGGTGAAACGATAAATTTGTCGCTCTAAAGTAAACGACACCACAGTTTTATTTTAAAATTTTGATTGAAAAAAATCAATCCAGGTAACTTTATTATGTAGTAGAGCTTACATCTCTTCAATGTAGCAGCCGTCAGCCTCAATCACGGCCTCGATACGGATCCGGATCTGGGAGCGCGCCTTTTTCACAAGCGCCGGCATGAGCTCAGCGAATATGGAGCGAATATTAGGCGAATGCTGGGCACTTACTCAGCGATCAGACTAGCTTTGGTGTTGTGGGAGATCATGTTGGTAATGTTCTCGGCGTATGACTAAACGAAGTCGTCCAGCGGGTTCAGGTCGGAGAAGGACGGGGGAGGGGCAGTGACAGAAGGGTACAAAGTCATAGCATACTTTCTGAAGTCAAGCATGGATTGTGGGCCAGCGTCGAGTCCTGCTGCCATACCCAGGGTTTGCCAGCGGCTACCTAATTACACAAGGAATCACCAAACTTTTCAGCACATCCAGGTACACTTTGGTGTTGACTTTCAAGCCGACTTAGAAGATATAGTTGGCAGGACGTGGCACGTACTTGAAACCATACTGAAGACCATAACTGTGACCGGAAATTTTGTTGAGTTATGCCCTCAAGCGTTGAACCGCCCTTATTTGCATTTTGAGGGCGATGGCAATGGTCTTGTTGTCATAAGTTTGATCGGTAGAAATTGTACAGCGGCGCATCTCCGATCTCGCTCATTGGACATCGTTGGACATGATAAAAGGCTCCTATCGCTCTCGGGATTTGTACACAACTGACCAACTAGTAGACGGTCTGCAGCAAGAAAAAAAAGCCGGTTTTTATCTAACGGAAATGAAATCTTGTTGTCTTTTCTATGGCGACAGTTTTATCGTTCCACCTGGTGTAAACGTGCATGAGCAGTCAAGGAAGAAAAGAACAGGAAGGAGATTCCCAAATTTAGCAAGTCGTTAGCGAAAACTATTGGAGTAGAATTCTTCCCGCCATCTAGCGGCCCTAACAGAGATGAGGTAGGATTGTGTTCCTTGTCGGTTTTGTCTGAAGTATGTACGTCGAAGGAGCACTCGGAGTTCGTGAGAGAACATTCCATTCAATTATTTGTAAAACAGGCACAGAGATGCAATCTTGCGGATATGGTACAGGGGTTGGAGCTTAGCCGATCGTGCGGAACTTATTAGATTGGCCCCTCTTTTTTGACTCTGCCTAAAAGAAAGAATCTAGTGATTGGTCCACTAGCTGAGATTTGGAAATAATACTGCATGCATAAGCAAATGGTGGTTTTGTAGATGTATAGAATATTTTTAGGTGTGAGTGATTTTCTACCACGGTAGAGGGAAAACGACTTCTTTGCATCAGCGTTGCCACTCCACAAAGTGTATTTCATTTTTCAAATTCATGTTGCCCGTGAATATTAAATGAAGAAGTTTAAACAATGAGCTCTTGAGTAGAATGTTATTTTTCATAGCAATTGGTGGTTGAGATAACTGTTTGCAAGTGCCAAAGGAAGGGAGCTTAGTCTTAGTAGCATTAACTGTAACCATCCATTTACGATCCTATTCCACTACAGATTTAAGTTTGTTTTCCAAAGTTTTATAATGAGACTTGCAGAGGAACTCATTTTTATATAATGGACTAGTAGGGATACAAGATTTTTTCCGGAGGCTACAAAAATCAAATTCGAAGTTAAATAGTGTGCATCTTTACATTGAAAATTTTATTTCCGTCTCTCTATCTTTCTCTCTCTCTCATTCTATCTATTTATCTCTTTCTCTCTTTCTCTCTCTCTCTCTCTCTCTCTCTCTCTCTAACTATTTATTTATCTTTTTATTTTCCGTCTCCCTAATAATTCAATTAAAAATTGTATTCTTAGTGTCGCTTATATAGAAAATTGGGCCTTCAACCTTCAAAAGCGTGTCATTTAGAATTGAAATCTTCTGGATGTTTAATGTCCAATCTTCAGTGCGGGCGACACCAAGAATGCAATTACATAATTATCTAAGACTTCTACGCGGTAATACCCGACGAAACGAAAGCATACATACTCGCTTAATTATAAATAGGTTTCGAAATTGCATGAATATTCCCAAACTCAACGGAAAGGTTTCTGGGTTCGTAAAGATATACCTTCAAGATGTGTTATTCATAATCTCTACTGTTATAAAAAACAGAAACTGCGTATTTGTCTGTGTGCTTCTCTGTGTGTGTCTGTGTACCTGTGTTAATTTGTGTGAGTGTGTATGTGAGTAAGAGTTCGTTCCGTATGGACTCCGAAATGGCTGGGTTGATTTTTATCAAATTTCACACAAATGTATTTCATGTATCTGGCAATGTTCTTAAATATGTTTTGTATCGGAATTTATTCGATAAGTATCGACAATTAATACTGGAAAGATCCATGAAACAAAAGAACAGGTAATTTTGACTAAAGTTAACACCTTATACAGCTTAACATAACAAGCGCATTTGAGAAGTTTTAGTAACACACAAGAAGTAAGGCATGACGTATAAAATAAACAATAGGTTATTTGATAGGACAGGGCGGCGTTCGAAATGAATGTTTATGTTTGAAGCAAAATTGAAGCATGATACTTGACTTTTTCATTTTAAACTTTAATACAAACAATTATATATATATAAATAAGTTTATAAAGTAAGCATTAGGTTCTTACGTAGTGCAATGTACACTACAATATATTGTAGACTAAGCAACTGTGAGGAAGAGATGGGACTTCAACTGAATGTGGGAATCAATTGAAATCCTAGGAGTTATAATATTTCAAATGTATTCTTTGTCTTGCATAGAATAATAAAAATATTTTTATTTGAAATTTAACCATTTCACGTCATAAATTTTTATATTTATTGAATGACTAAAATTTGATTTATTTGCTCTATCTTGTATATCGAGCAATTTTTTATTTAGATTGGATAGTACGTATAGAATATAACTGCCAATAATATTTTGTGATACTTATAATCACATGTTTCCTTACCAGTTGATTGTTAGATAGTTTTATTCTTAAGTGTGTATATATATATATATATATATATATATATATATATATATATATATATATATATATATGCATACAACTTGCAGTATTGTAGTTATGTTATATAGAATAGCACTAAAGATGTGGTTATCCTAAAATAAGAAGTACAAATAACGTATTCAAAAATAATTGACAATCGTTACATAATAGTTCCAGCAATGGACATATACAGTATGGACTTTGAAACGTATAATAAACTCATTTTGAATTATTAAAAGGCAACGAAAGAAGTTTTTTTATAACATAATCTTATTAGCATCTAGAATATGTGAAACAAAGGGACATTCAAGATAAAGTAGAAATATATTCACTACTTAATCCACGGCTTCAACAATAAACCTATTATAAGCTTAATTGCATGATGTTTTTCTAATTTAGGTAATATTAGTAAAAAAGATAGTTGACAGAATTATACCTACTTTAAAATCTAAAATCTAACATAACCTTCGGATTTCTTCTGGGGATGTTATAGTTTGCTTACAGAAGACACCATAATACACAAACAGTAAATCATTATGCGTACATACGCAACTTGTAATGTTGCAGTTATGTTATATAGAATGGTACTAAAGATTGGATTATTTTATTTTTACATTCTACATAAGCTGTATAAACTCATTTATAAATCCATTCACATAAACCTTTTTAATACAACACCTGCTCTTCACAAATGGATACCTATTTAGAACTAGCCAAACAAATCACGTTGGCACACTGGTTCATGGTAGATTACGGAAGTTAATAATATTGAGCCGGTCAGTAATAGATGAATGTACATTTGGGGACACCGAGCTCTATATGTGAGAGAACGTATAAACCTCTTTGTCAGAGTTGCAAAATCTTACATTGCCTTCCCTGGTCGGAATTTCTTTTTCTCGTTACGAGATTATCACGGCTTATAAAGAACCAGAAGCCACTCGATGATAAGGTTAAGGACTTTCAGTCATGTTAACTTAAAATGAGTGCTTTATGTAAAATGTTTGGTAAAAAATGTGCTGAAGTTTTATATTAAGTGCCAACCCCTAGCAATCACTAACTCTACACAGAACAGATAACATAATACATACTTCGATGCACCTCATCATAGCAAAGGTACATATAATATATGCTATATAAGCCAGATCGGCCAAGTAGTTTTCGCAAAATATGAAGCGGACAGAAATACAGGCATACATACTAATAGAAATATGATATAGATAAATACATACAAACCCCGAATTATAACAATGGACGTCATTAGTCATATTTAAACGTAGTGATATATATTTGTTGATAAACTAGGTGAAAGGTTTTACTTATAATTACAATAATGTTTACAACCTTATTTTCGAAAGAATTTTTTCTAGTTTTTTCTATTTTTTCTATTTTATTAATGTAATGTTACTGGAACATCACAAATATATAAAAGTGATATTATGCGATGGGTATGTCTGTGACAGAGGATAAATTTGTGATTTCAATTTATCAAAATTACTGATTCAGAATTATATTGCTCGGTCGTAAAATACGCTTAAATATAATATTTATTTATTCAAATTTCGCATTTATTATTATAGAGCCAATTCTTCATTCAATTATTATATTGTACCTAATCTATAAGAGTAATTTCCAAAGTAAAAAATATATGACTTGGCTTCCATCAGCTAGAATCGAAACCTAACATTTAATTGTTCGTCAGTATTCGCTACTATTTTATCTAAAGGCACAATGATATTAACATTTTTAAAATTTGCGCATGCGTATAAGCTGAATTAAGCCTGCCAAGTTCAAATTTATCAATTTTGACCCCTTACCAGCTATTTTACAAATTAAAAACAGATTCGAATACCTTATATATATATAACGGTTTAAAATCTATAGATTAAAACTTGGCAGAGTAGATGGTAGAGAAGATTATGCTCACACACAGACACAGTCAATTTTATTTATATATTGTCAGGCTCCACAGCGCAACCCAGTCGCGTAATACGCTTAAATACGATATTTTAATTCATGCAGATTTAGTATTTATTATAATAGAGTCAATACGCCATTGATTATGATATCATACCCAATATATGTTAGTGATTTAAGAACTTTTAACAGTATACAAACTTGGGTGCCATCGGCTAGAGTCGAAACCAAAACGTTTAGCTCTTCAGTCTTATTTGCTACCATCTCAGCTAATTCCACATGCAAATTAATATTTGTAAAAATTTACGTAGTTAAACTTATAAATGTATATTTGCGCATGCGTTGAGCATACATATGAGGTCGACTTTTACCTGTCAAGTGTTATTTTTTAAAAACAAAACTGAATTTGTTCCACGGGTTCAAATTCCCTACATATCAAGTTGCTAGTCTGTAAATAAAAAAAAAATTGACAAATAGTTTTGTAGAGACCGTTACACACACAAACAAACAAGGTCATTACCTATCTATCTATGTATCTATGTATCGCTCTCTCTGTCTCGCTCTCTCCCCCTCTCTCTATATATATATATGCGTGTGTGTGTGAAAGAGAGAAAAAGACGGATAGATAGATAGATTTACTTAGACGTTACAACAATGTTTTCAGTTTCCATTAACAGTTCGATGTGGTTATTGATCTTGCGAATGAAATCACGCAGCGATTCTGTCATGACTCACGGTCTTTGCCATCGATCAAAATCAATAAACTTTGCGTATCTTGCGTAGTAAAAAACACAAGAATACTTAGTTTTAAGATACATCCATCCAATTAGCCCTTTTATGCTGTAAATTCTATTTTAAACATTAGCATGACCGGTTGATGAGTAGCACTCATTAGATAATGCATATAATAATCTAAATGTCCTTTTTAAATCTTGAAAGACGAATAAAAAGAGTATTTGAAACTTTAGTGTGACAAAACGACAATAGTAGGAAATATAACACTAGTGGCAAACCGACGAAAAGAAATATGATTAATTAAAATGTAAGCGTGAAAACCGAGGAAAATGCAAGTGAAAACTGAAGCACAATAAAATCAACGCAAATAACATGTAAGCATGATAGAAAGACACAAATTATATTTTGACCATAATCTTGATAGACGAACGAAATGCTATTAAAAACGTTTTTACCACAGACCCACGATGATGCTTTGCAAATTGAAATATGAATTACAAAGAAAATGATATTTCAAACAGAAGCATGACAGACGAACGAAAAATTTGTTTAAAACTGAAGCCTAACATCCCGACACAAATCATATTTTAAATTTCAGCAAGACAGACCGACGAAAATTCTATTTGAAACATATTTACGAGAACTGTCGAAAATGCTATTTCAGACTAACGCAAGGCAGACTTACGAAAATGAACGAAAATGCTATTTTATACTTAATTATGACAGACAAATCGACAGACAGTGCCCATTATTGAAATGCTTGGACTCTAAACAGACGACTTTATATAAATTTACGCGTTTAGCTATTTGAATAACATTACAGACTACGCGGTGTCCTTTTTTCATTTGTCTTATCACGCTAGCTCGCGCACACTTTCTAATTTGCATATGCGTTCAAACGCTAGCTCTACTGCTAATACAATCGCTTGCCATCCATCCTTCACTGCTGCTGCTGATGTTTTCATGCCCACTAATGTGCGCTTTTTTACAAAGCTACAATCATTGTAGCAAGAATATATGCGTTATTATTTTCTTATCTAATGTAAGTACAATATATTTCTGTTTCTTTAGAATTCACTATGTGGTATGACTCAAGTAAGCATAGATTATATATTTTTGATTTACTAAGTATATATTTTCTGTTTTATATACTATTGACCATTTGAATTAAAATTCTATTTTATTCATGTAGTTCACTAACCCAATCCTCTAATGTAGTTGTGTTTCTCTTCTTATTTTTAATATTTATTTTTGTTCTATCCTTTTCTTTTTTTTACTCAGTAGTCACCACTTATCAAGGGCCGGAAACCACTCAGGGATAAGGGTTATTGCAAGTACATTACGTTAGTGTGGAGATTTGATGAAGTGTTTACTTAAGGGGGCGGTTCATTAGGAATTTGTTAACGTTGGACTTGAACGCATCCAAGTTGTAGTCAGGTGGGAAGCAGGCAGACGGAAAAGAGTTCCACAGGCATGCAGTTCTAAGAAAGAAGCTTTGTTCATGGAATCTACGTTTGGATTTAGGCACAGATAAAGAGTGGCGGAAATTTTTCACAGTGGATTCGGCTAGACGGATGTTTTTCGTGAAAGATATGCGAGGGGAGACAAGGGATTGGAGTTCAGACGAGCACTTGCCATGGAAATAACGATAAAACAAGGATAGGCTCGCAACGTCTCTTCTGTGGGAGAGAGGTTGCAGGGTAGAGAAAAGGGAATCACCCACCAAGCCACGAAGTCTATTTTGTACTCTGTCAAGGCAGGATAGGCTGTTTTTAGCAGTTCCTGTCCAGATATGGAAGCAGTATTCTATCTTTGGATGTACTTGGTTTTTATATAGATAGAGAATTGCATCAGTAATGAGATTCCTTCTGGAGCGGTAGAAGGATCCCACCATATTTCCAGCGACTTGGCCACAGACTTGATGTACGTGTTCCATTTCAGATCAGGAGTGAAGGTCAAACCCAGAAGCTTGTCAAAACACGGGGCCTCTATCAGACAAGAGCCATCCATCCCAATTGATGCCAGATGGGGATCAGAGCGTTGATGATGTAAGGATAGGAGTTTGGTTTTAGATGCATTAAAGGTAACTAGCCACGTCTTCCCCCACTGAACCTTGCGCTCGAGATCAGAGGAGAGAGAATCAGAGAGAACTTTGTCATTTACAGCCTTTGATGTGTTGCCGTAGATGGTCGTGTCATCATAGATGTCAACGAATGATTTAAGTATATGTTTAGGGAGGTCATTGATGTAGATCAGGAAGAGAGTTGGGCCCAGGATTGACCCTTGAGGGATTCCAGCATTAATACTGCAGGCCTCTGATTTTTGTCCATCGACCACTACTCTTATGAGCCTATCGGACAGAAATGATTTAATGATTGAGAAAACATTTCCAGTTATACCGTAGCTGAAAATCTTGTGAAGTAGACCCTTATGCCATACCTTGTCGTAGGCCTTTGATTTGTCAAGAGCAATTGCCCTAGAAAGGAAGCCTTTGTCAAGAGATTCACTAATCCTGTGAGATATAACCGTCAGCACATCTGCGGTAGATCTTGCAGAACGGAAATCATATTGTGTGTCACTAAGAAAGTTGTTTCTACTGAGGTGGTTGACTATTTCTCTATTTAATATGGATTCCAGAAACTTACTCATAATATACAAGAGACTTATTGGTCTGTACTGAGAGGGAGGTGACTTATCCCCTGAATTCTTAAATACAGGGCAAACTGATGAGATTTTCCAGGGAGCCGGAAAGCACTTCTCCTTAAGGCAGCGCTTAAACAGTTTCGTAAGTATGGGAGCAAGTTCTGATTGAAGCTTTTTTAACACTATAATTGGGATGGCAGTTGCTTTACTGGAATCAAGGTTCTTGATTAGCTTGGCGACTTCATGCACGGATATTTTTATGTTACCTAGCGTGTTCTGTGTTATAGGAGGAAATATGGGGAGTTGATGGCCTTCGTCGCATCGGGTAGAATTAGCTGCAAAGTTCTTTGCAAATAGTTTGGCCTTGTCTGATGCTGACGAGATGACCTCTGATCCATTGATAATGGTTGGGATAGAACGCACACTTCTGTTCAGGATCCTATTTGTTATTTGCCAAAATTGGTGGGAAACAAGCCGCTGATCAGCTACTTTGGATTTAACAAACTGGGCATATAGCGCTCTTGCATTTTTTATTTCTCTTTTACAGTGTTTGCTGGCAGTCCTGAAAGCAGCTTTAGTCTCAGTACATCTATTACGTTGGTAGTTGTCGAAAAAGTGGTTTCTGCTCGCGATAGCAGCAGCACATTCTGGGGAGAACCATGGCTGGCTGTTAGGTTTTTGTTGGAATTTTTTAGATGGTATGAATTGGTCTATGCCTACAATTAACCATGCTGTCAGATATGATACTATAGAGGACACATCCGTTTTAAACATGGAGTGCAGAGTTAAATCAGATATGAATGTACGGAAGCTATCCCAGTCAGCCATAGAGTATCGGTATACAGTACGGTGGAGGGGTACGTCTGGGGACTTCTTACATTTCGTTTTTATCTTAACTGATACAACTGAGTGGTCGGAGGATCCTAGAGGAGAATGAACGGAACATGAACATAGCTCAGGGGTAGTTGAGAGAAAAAGCTCTAGGAGTCTTGCATATTCACCGGGTATATCGGACACACGGGTCGGTTCGCGAACAATCTTAATGAGGTCATAAGCAATGACAAAATCATGACAAAACCTTCCCTCATCGTCTGTCTTATTTGAATGGGTCAGCCATTCTACGTTATGGACGTAGAAGTCACCACAGATGTGGATATTAGCCGAGGGATGTACAGACAGGATGTTGTCTATTTTCTACGATATGCTCTTAAAGATAGTAACTCCGCTGTTGTGGGGCCGATAGAGGGCAAATATAAATGCAGTGGTGTTAGCAAGTGCAATCCGGAAGTACATATAGGGTAGGTTAGGATCTTCTCTAGAGATATCCTTCCCACACGGGAAGCCATCTAATATTCCATGCCCATGGCAATCTTGGGGGTCAGATTTAGATGTTAAATTAGAGTATCCGTTAATTATGAACTCATCTAGGGAAGTGGTCGGTCCTATTCCAGTTTCGCTTAGAATAATATGTTCGCTTTCGTCTCCTGTAATTGGGTTTCAACCTCTGGAAGGTTGGAACGTAGACCTTTGAGGTTGGAGAAGGAGACCTAGTAGTAGGGGTCTACGTTGGAAGATGGGGTTCTAGGTTTATTCGAGTTTTTATTCTTGAGATATTTCATGTTGAGGTTTTGGGGTTTGTGAAAACAGGTCGGCATATTTGGTTAGCGCAGTACAGAGAGGGAAAGTAAGAGAGAAAAAGACAGGAATTTTTTTTGTAGCACACGAAAAGGTAAAGCCGTAACAATTACCCACTAGTATGACATCGAGAGGCCCGACCAGAGACTTATGCATGGTCCAGATCCACTCACCAAATGGCAATACAGCAGTCCCAGTACATTGCGCCTTCTTAGTGGTTAATCCAAGGTTCGGGTCCCTGACTATCAGGCGGATAACGTCAGCCCAGACAAAACGTTTACCTCCAGCACCCTTACTAGTGACATGGCCACAAGGACAGACATAGAGACAGAAAAATTTCCGACATCTCAGACTACTGTTCACCAAGTACTACCGACCTTTAAGCAGCTTTTTCTTCACCCTTTGTCAGAAAAATCACTCATTAAATGAGGACTGAGGGAAAAAGGAGAAGAGAGAGTTACTGGAGCTGCCGATAACACATCCACTGTATTATCTACTCTCCATTAAAAAAAAATAAAACGGGAGGAGGGGAATGGGTACAAGTGACTTATTTATATCTAAGTAGTAAGTCCGGTGCTAAGTTATCAATTCAGGAAAATTTTGATGATTATCTCCCCTCCCAAATTACTGGGTTGAAGTTTGTCGTTATCTATCTCGAGTTTGAATAATGGAACTTCACCTTTATAATTATAATCCAATAATTAACTTTTATCAATTTGTAAAGTCGGCTTAATATTAATTTACATTCGAGTTTAAATAATTATTCAAGGTTTTAATTTAGGAGGTTCGTTTTCATAGGTGACTTTTTCTTTGCTAATGTCACTGTATTATATTTCGAATATAATAGAAAATAAGACTAACTATATTAGATGGTTTGATTGGCTAGCCAGGAAGCAAGCATTTTCAATATAGGCAAGCTTGCAGTAATAGTATATATTAAGTATATTACTTAAATAAAGTCCAACTGTATCTACTCTAATAGAGAAAAATAATTCCAGGCATTTTGTTTTGTTTTTTATCGCTAGTTTGAAAAACATTTAGGATGAATTTTAAAAATACTTAATATTCGTTTGCCATAATAGTCCTGCGTCTTTTTGCCAACTGGCATGTTGTCGTGTCTTTCTAAAGCGTAAGAAGATTTCTATTTCCGGATAAATTGTTCACGTGTTCCTATCTATTTATAGGATAAAAGTCGTTACGTTCAGATGTGTAAATATTAAAATTACATTAAAAAAAAAGCCTAACTTTTTATTCCATTTTATTTTTTATTATTTAAAAGTCCTAACTTTATCTACTCTAATAGAGAAAAATAGTTCCAGGCATTTTGTTTTGTTTTTTATCGCTAGTTTTCTTTGTAGCATGGGGGTGACGAATAAGACAGGAAAGTAGATACAAATAAATACAAATACACAAATATAACAAGAAAAACAAGTTTAAACAAGGTAACATGAAAAACATTTAGGATGAATTTTAAAAATACTTAACGTCCGTTTGCCATAATAGTCCTGCGTCTTTTTGCCAACTGGCATGTTGTCGTGTCTTATTAGAGCGTAAGAAGATTTCTATTTCCGGATAAATTGTTCACGTGTTTCTATCTATTTATAGGATAAAAGTCGTTATGTTCAGATGTGTAAATATGAAAATTACATTTGAAAAATAAAAAAAAGTCTTCACTTTTTTTTTTTTTCTTATTTTTCCTTATTTCTAATTTGGTACGTTTTCTGGTCCAATGTTGAATAAAGCAATATAGTTTCGGTATCTGTCGTTGAAATTGCATGCAGTTCCCCCTACGTATATCTTTTTACTATTATCCACCTAAACGTTATATTTGTATACATTTTCAGAAATTAAGCAATTGACTTCCAATGGGCATTCATTAATTATTCTACAGATACATTTTTTTCAATATTTAATTCACCAGATTCAATCTTACTATTATTTATTATTTTGTTAATTTTATCATTATTTAAACATTTTGTATATGTTCACTAAAATGTGGATTAAACCAAACTTGCTTTTTGCATTTATTTTTCTTTTTTTAACTGCATTATTACTATTATGTGTTTGTCTGTCATTTTAATACCATTCTATTTATTCTTATCTTTATTTTATTTACCTATTTTATTTCTTACATTTCTTTAACCCCTCATCGCCATGTTATATAATATTGTGTAGTTTATCCTACTATCTCTATTATCCACATCCTTTATGTATTTGATATTTCCTTGACATCCTCACCAGGTTAATGCTTCATTATAGTAATTCTTATTTTTACTGAATGTATTATCATTTTAAGATGTCCTAGATATGTTTTGATATACTAAGGATAATTACTTTTTCATACTTTTAGGATGATTAGATTTATAGTCTATATATGGAAGATTGTTTGGTTCGGTGTGCAATGCGGTTCATATGTATTGTTGTTAAGGTTTAGCGTTATATAAAATCAGTATTTTATAATTGCAGCCTAATATTATTTTAAACTTAAGTTCATAAAAGAATAGTTTAATTTTCTTTCTAATTTTTTCTATTATTCGATCGTTTGAATTAACTAAAAATAAGTTAAGCCCGGTATTTTTTTTATTCATCTCCTTTAGTATGTACAGACACACTAAATCCAGATATCCTATCGTAACATCAAAATGTTTTTCTAGCCTTTCCTGTCCATAATACATTATCGTATGTCATTAAGGTTTTCTCACTAGTTTTATAATTTCTATTTCTAACCTAGTTGCGTCTATTTCATATTCTACTCATTTTAGTTCTATTTCAAAAAGTTCAAGAGAAATAGATTGCTAATATGAGTCAATACCAAACATAATGATTTAATGTTTGTCTATTATAGTGTTTTCTTGAAGAAAACTATAACACCTCCAGTTGTATCAGTTAAGATAAAAATGAAATATAATAAGTCTCCAGACGTACCCCTCCACCGTACTGTATACCGATACTCTATGGCTGACTGGGATAGCTTCCGTACATTCATATCTGATTTACCTCTGCACTCCATGTTTAAAAAGGATTTGTCCTCTATAGTATCAGATCTGACCGAATAGTTAATTGTAGGCATAGACCAATTCATACCATCTAAAAAATTCCAACAAAAACCTAACAGCCAGCCATGGTTCTCCCCAGGATGTGCTGCTGCTATCGTGCACAGAAACCACTTTTTCCATAACCACCAACGTAATAGATGCACTGAGATTAAAGCTGCGTTCAGGACTGCTAGCAACCACTGTAAAAGAGAAATAAAAAATGCAAGAGAGCTATATGCCCAGTCTGTTAAATCCAAAGTAGCTGATCAGCGGCTTGGTTCCCACCGGTTTGGGCAAATAACAAATAGGATCCTGAACAGAAGTGTGCGTTCTATCCCAACCATTATCAATGGACCAGAGGTCATCTCGTCAGCGTCAGACAAGGCCAAACTATTTGCAAAGAACTTTGCAGCTAATTCTACCCTATGCGACGAAGGCCATCAACTCCCCATATTTCCTCCTATAACACAGAACACGCTAGGTAACATAAAAATATCTGTGCATGAGGTCGCCAAGCTAATCAAGAACCTTGATTCCAGTAAAGCAACTTGCCCTGACGGCATCCCAATTATAGTGTTAAAAAGCTTCAATCAGAACTTGCTCCCATACTTACGAAACTGTTTAAGCGCTGCCTTAAGGAGAAGTGCTTTCCGACTCCCTGGAAGACCTCATCAGTATGCCCTGTATTTAAGAATTCAGTGGATAAGTCACCTCCCTCTCAGTACAGACATATAAGCCTCCTGTATGTTATGAGTAAGTTTCTGGAATCCATATTAAATAGAGAAATAGTCAACCACCTCAGCAGAAACAACCTTCTTAGTGACACACAATATGGTTTCCGATCTGCAAGATCTACCGCAGATGTGCTCACGGTTATTTCTCACAGGATTAGTGAATCTCTTGACAAAGGCTTCCTTTCTAGGGCAATTGCTCTTGATATATCAACGGCCTTCGACAAGGTATGGCATAAGGGCCTACTTCACAAGATTTCCAGCTACGGTATAACTGAAAATGTTTTCTCAATCATTAAATCATTTCTCTCCGATAGGCTCATAAGAGTAGTGGTGGATGGACAAAAATTAGAGGCCTGCAGTATTAATGCTGGAGTCCCTCAAGGGTCAATCCTGGGCCCAACTCGCTTCCTGATCTTCATAAAGACCTCCCTAAACACATATTTAAATCATTCATTGACATCTATGCTGATGACGCGACCATCTATGGCAACACATCAAAGGCTGTAAATGACAAAGTTCTCTCTGATTCTCTCTCCTCTGATCTCGAGCGCAAGGTTCAGTGGGGGAAGTCGTGGCTGGTTACATTTAATGCATCTAAAACCAAACTCCTATCCTTACATCATCAATTCTCTGATCCCCATCTGGCATCAATTGAAATGGATGGCTATCGTCTGGGAGAAGCCCCCTGTTTTGACAAGCTTCTGGGTTTGACCTTTACTCCTGATCTGAAATGGAACACGTCCATCAAGTCTGTTGCCAAGGTCGCTGGAAAGATGGTGGGATCCTTCTACCGCTCCAGAAGATATCTCACTACTGATGCAATTCTCTATCTATATAAAAGCCAAGTACGTCCAAGGATAGAATACTGCTGCCATATCTGGGCAGGAGCTGCTAAAATAGCCTATCCTGCCTTGACAGAGTACAAAATAGACTTCGTGGCTTAACGTTATTTCCATGGCAGGTGCTCGTCTGAACTCCAATCTCTGGTCCCCTCTCGCCAAGCTTTCACGAAAAACACCCGTCTAGCGTAATCCACTGTGAAAAATTTCCGCCACTCTTTATCTGTGCCATAATCCAAACGTAGATTCCATGAACAAAGCTTCTTTCTTAGAACTGCACGCCTGTGGAACTCTGTTCTGTCTGCCTGCTTCCCACCTGACTACAACTTGGATGTCTTCAAGTCCAACATAAACAAAATCCTGACAAACCGCCCCCTTAAGTAAACACTTCATCAAATCTCCACACTAACGTACTGTACTTGCAATAACCCTTATCTCTGAGTGGCTTCCAGGCCTTGATAAGTGGTGACCACCGTGTAAAAAAAAAGTACTGCTTCGCTTTATCACAGCTCATCAGTGTGTCTAGACAGGAAACTACCTCAAGCCAGGATCGGAACCCGACCTTCCAAACGACAGTCAAGTCTTTTCACCATTACGCTATACGGCTGCTTCTGTGCGAGCAGTGAATTTAATTTTATTATTCATTGTTATCAGCAGTATTTTGCGGATACCCGGTGTTTTCTTAGAATGAAATGTAATACACACATACGCCCACACACACACACACACATATATGTGTGTGTATATGTGTATGTGTGTGTGTATTACATTTCATTCTAAGACAACACCGGGTATCCGTAAAATAATGCTGATGTAATGCATTAGCTTCTACTGAGGAAATCCAATTCAAATGCACTCAGCTAATGCACTGTTTCGTATTCAAAATGCTTAAACTAACATTTTTGTTAGTGTGTGATTCTACCTGAAGCATCCGATCAGGAAATCGATTTTAATAAGAAGCAGACTCAATACGACCACCTGGATTGAATGCTTCGAAACATGCGAAGGCGGATCAGTTCAATAGTACGTTTTAACAGGTCCCATGATGGTGCCGATGTTATTGGAGAGGAAAAAAAAAGTAATGCTTCATGAAGGATCTAACACGCGGAGGGTCGAGAGAATAACATGGTGTTTGCGAATCACTGGAACAAAGCGAAATAAGATTCTGTCACGAGTGAAATAAAATACGCAGCACAAAAATAAAACACACCTTATTTGCAGAAGTTGCGGAAAAAGATGAAGATAAAGAAATGAAGTTTAACCAACCATCGCTGCGTCTACGTCTTCTCCCCATTTTCTGCGTGTGACAATCCGTATCCACATTTCTGGATTCTGAATATCAGAATGTTTAAATCGTATGATATAAACCATTATCTTGACCCATACATCACTTTTGATAATTCATCGTTCATTTCCATGAGTAGTGTGTTTCTAAAAACTCCCCATCCGTGAGGCACATTATCACAGGTTTACTTCCATGTAGACTGCAACATAATCATTTTACATCAAACGTCAACAAATGCTAGTCGTAAGCCGTGCCCATGAGTAAACGAATTTCGTTCTTTCCATTCGTCATTTTTCAATCCTCTCATAATATTCTTGATCCATTGACTCCATCTACACTTCAACATGCCCCCATTCACTCATTGGAGGAACAATCCTTTTAATATTTTTTCATAATCGAAAATGCGCCTGTTCTGAGACCTAATTTTTCTAACATAGAACAGTTACGTTGTTGATTTTTGTAATGATGATTTTTTTGTGAATCGGACTACTTTTCTCATATTGAATGTTATTCTCAGTATACTTCGACCTATGTGAGCTACGGACTTCTTCAAGTATATGTTGTTAAACTCGGGAATTTTTCTTACAAGCTCAATAAACTGCAAGGAATTTCGAACAACATCCTTTATTTTATCCATGAGGATTACATGCTTCCGTTTCGTCTTCACCTGCTAATAGTCTTAAGTAATTCGTAATTGTATTCTTCAGTATTGCTCTCATTGAAGATTGAACCTTCAACTCGCGAACATTACCAGTTATAATTCAATTTTACTTAGTAGTTCATTACACCACGTGTTCAGTTGTAAGTAACACAATTCTAAAGATTGAATGTTAAATCATAAATGTAAGTGATACTAAGAATGCAATCGGTTCATGTCTGACGGGACAGAAGCATGTTACTTTCTGTGGATAAGGTAAAAGCCTCCATTCGAAATTCTGTGCTAGTTCTAATTCATCAGAAAAGAATCTTAAGTTCGACAAGATACACATGAAGAAGATCAGAGATTACATCGGCCGAAACGTTATGAGAATAAAACTGAAGATGAGAGCAGTAACCCGAATAATTAAAAGTAATATTGTGTCTAACTTTGCTCTCATGGAGAGGCAAGTAATTAGCAACAATTCAGCAAACTAAATGATCCATATTCAAGATTGGATTTTATTCTTAATAGGGAAGAAAGCGTGACTTAAATAAAGACTAAGATGCGTCCAATCATATTTATAAGGAGATCTGTCTATTGGTTATCGATTTCTTATGCTTATTTTTGAAAATAATTTTGCTGATAGGATTTTAGAGTGAAACGTGTAGACTGAATGAAACCAAATTAAGAATACTAGTATTTCGGAGGCAAACTTTATTTTGTAATAATTTGCAAATGACCTCCCTGATAATATTGTATCCAAGATGGGTATATTTGCTGATGATAGAACGATCTATAGCATACACGAGGGAAGAACGGATGTACATAAATATAAGTCAATGGCAGAATCGTTAGAAAATGACCTCCAAACCATAGTGGAATGGGACTGCAAATGTATGATAACATTTAATGTTAGTAAGACGAAACTGACGTCCTTTAACAATTACCGATACTTATGACAAATAATGCCCTACCTGATAATCCCCCCTTAAAACTCCTCGGCTTAACATTTACGAGCAATATGAACTGGAACAAATAGATTAAAGGCATTGCGATGGCTACTGCAAAGAAGGTGGGTTCTCTCTATGGAGCTCGAAGACTACTCACACCTGAGAGTATCCTGTACCTCTACAAAGCTTACATTCGCCTATGCATGGAGTATTGTTGCCATATCTGGGCTGGTGCATCTACAACTAGACTTTCAATCTTCGATAGGGTCCAAAAAGAGTTTCAATCAGTAAAGTGAAAAATATATGAGAGTTAAGAGATGTAGAACAATTGCCGATTGAGAGAGAAATGACAAGAGAAAAAGGTAAATAAGTGACTAGGTTATGCATGACGTTTCTGAAGTTTTGAGATGAGGATAGGTTATCCGTATTATTTGGATTCATCGGACTACTGTTCTCATCTTGAGTGTGATTTTAATAATGTTTAGATGTAGCAACCGCCATTCGCCATATATGTCTTGTTAAGGTCGGGAATGTTTCTAACGAGCTTAAGAATCTGCAATGAGTTTTGAACGGAACCCTTTATTTACGTCACGGTAGTAACATGCACTTGTTCCGTTAGCCATTATGCGACGAAGTTAAAATTATAAACAGAGAACAACGTTGGAGAATACTAAGAAGACTCAAAAAAGCAACACGTATTCTGGGAGATAATCAATTGCTAAGTAGCTCTATTAGAGAATAGAATTTAATACAATATGAGAACAGTTAATTGTAAATAATATACAATATATACAGTATGTATTATTTAATTGGAATTACTTATTGATATGAGTATTGTTTTATTAATTTTATTTATTGCGAACCAGAAATTATTTTCAAATGTTAATTTGAAAATAATTTCTGACGAGGACGCATCAGACCGTCTGAAACGTACGTAAACGATTTCAATGACTTAAAAACATTATTACAATGATCCAAACATAATTCTCAATGAAAAACCAAGACACGGAATAATAAAATAATGTTAAAAAATACACATTGTTGGTGATTACTCCCTTATTTAAATATACATCTTTCTTTCGTTGGAATTTATTAACCCATTATATATATATATATATATATATATATATATATATATATATATATATATATATATATATAGTACGATGTTTGAACTTACAAACTGTCTAATATTCCTCTGCAAGTAACACTCATGTTGTTAGCTCACACTTCGGAATGTCAATTTGTTTTAAAATCCCAAATGAAAACACTTCGCCCATTTTTTCCCCTTTTTGTTCGCTGTGAAACTATTAATGTTAAAATTAATTTGTGGAGTCACAAAAATAAAAAATAAAATTATTTTATATTTTATTTTTTATTTATTTATTTATTGTTTATTTATTTTCTATTTATTTATTAATTTATTTATTTTCTATTTAGTGTCTTCTAACAAGTCTTGCTGACTTTTTTGTAAGTGATGACCTGTACATTTCAGTTGGCCTATATTATTTAGCCCTATATATTTTTTTCGCGCCTTTAAAATTTCCTGTCTGGGTCATTTTGACATTTGTTTCTCTATTTTATATTTAATTCTATCACCATTTAATTTTTTCCTCCTCTTTTTCTTCCCTGATCTTTCTTATTTATATTTATGTCTCGGCAGTAGAGTGAAAAGCATATCTTATTTTTCTTTTATTAATATTATTGGAATTTTTTCCTTTTTTCCCTTGTACACATTTTTGTGAATTGTTCGATGGATTTCTGCCTTTGGATTATTTCGGACCATCTTCCAATTACGGGATTTCCGTGGATGTTACTTGTGCAAATGGAAATTCAACTAACTTTCTTGAAGTTATATATTTGGATTTTACCGTCATGGGATTATTTATCTTACACCAGACTATCCATTCGTGTGTAATCACCTTTTTCTTCAACATATTCCATCTGCTTCATTTTTTTGTTATCAAGTAAGATCTTTGACTTACTTGTTGTTTCATCAAATACTTTTGCATGCAAAATCCGATCCCGCATTTTGCTAATTCCTACCCTCTGATGAGAAGGAAAGTATTTCTTCGAAACTCCGCGGATTAAGGAGTATCCACTTATCTAGTGTTTCCTTTTCAGATTAAATATGTTTTTAACTCATTTCAAAGTGATTTTAACATGTTTTATTAACTGTTTGCTCGTATTATAAGCTCTATCTCGTATTTGGTTTTATCGAGCAGTTTCATCTGGCTTTATAAATATTAATTCTTTAATATTTATAACATATTTTAATTTTACCATCTTGGATCATTTTGGTAAATTTAATTGTAGTTTTTATTTTATTTTAAGCTCCGGTTTGGTGGAGCTTTTTATTCTCTCCAGATATGTTTGAAAAGGAACACATTCCTCTGTCTGCCAAAAATATCCCTATTCCTACCCAACAGGAATATATCCACAAATTTGTTCTCGCTTTGAACACGATCCTAAAAAATATAAGGTGGAAGGCTTATCACC
The DNA here is from genome assembly GCF_053919585.1 of Euprymna scolopes. Taxonomy (NCBI): domain Eukaryota; kingdom Metazoa; phylum Mollusca; class Cephalopoda; order Sepiida; family Sepiolidae; genus Euprymna; species Euprymna scolopes. The sequence goes on along the minus strand of NC_136493.1, from coordinate 125,711,677 downwards.
ATGACTTAAGCATTAAAAATAAACTTAAAGCGCCTGTTTCCTCTGAAGACCAACTTCACTCAGAAATCTTAACAAATGAACTCCCTATCAACTCTCATAGAGAACAAAAGAAATTCGAAAGAATTGCTGCCAAATTTTATGGATTAAAAACCACTGCCCACCTCAAATAACACCCTTACCTCGAGGAGTTTGAGAATTCCATGTTAAATTTAGTCCAAAAAATTAAATTTAAGAAACTAAAACACCATTGTTACTTGAAAAATAAATAATTTTGCCGTGATATATATATATATATATATATATATATATATTACGATACATTCATTATATCTTTTTCCTGTTTCTTATTTTGGTCTCCTCTTTGGGGATGTGATTCTTCCAGTTACTAGTCGATGCTGGAAAACATAATGCCGATTTTCTGGCATGGATTCTTTATTCGTCTAACGAGTGAACGGGAGGGGGAAGCTATCGCATTGTGACTCAAAATTTCTTGCGTTTACTTTTTCGACCCATTCTGCGTCCTTGGACACGTTTACTACGTCCAAATTGGAAGGCAAAACTGCTCTTGCATGCGAGCCATAGCTATCTATCGCTTTTCTTTTTCATGCATAGTTTTGATTCACACAAACAAAATGACATCTCAGGAAACCCTGCTGACCCTAGCTATTGCGTCAACCACAACCTTTTGAACTTTTTTGCACCAACCAACCTGCCTGTGAAATCACAATTTCCAACATGTCAGCGTAACCCGGAATAGATTATGCATCACAATTTTAAAACTGATATTAATGAGAATAATAAGAAAGAAAAGAAAAAGAAACACATCAAAAATATTAATGGCGCTTATAGAAATAATGCTAATTCAAATTTCTACACATATATAGAAGGAATTTTATGTGCGTGTGTGTATGATTCGTTCTCCATGGACTCTAAAACAGCCAGGTTGATTTTTTTTTTAATTTCATACAAATGTACTTTAGGTGTCTATAAGTGTCCTTAGACAGGTTTTGTAGCGGACTACCTCAGATAAGTTTCGAAAATTGTAAATCAAAATAATCTCATTAAAGAGAGCACATTCCGATTTTGACCAAAGTTAAACCTTATACAGCCTAAAATCACTAATTCATTTGAGATATTTTATTACCACAGAATCAGAAAGCAACAGTTAGTTTTTGATATAACAGTGGCGTATTAGAAATGAATATTTCTATTTAAAGCACAATTGAACTGTGATACTTGACTTTTGCATTTTAAACTTCAATTCAATCGCTTATATATAACAATAATTTTATAAAATCTGCAATAAGTTCTCTACGATGCAATATAGACTAAAATATACTAAGAATTAAGTCACTGCGAGAAGGCACGTTGGCTTACTTCCGGTTGCACCGCGATGGGTCCCCAACTAGAGCAGATAATCAATCGATTTGATTGACAAATAGAGTATTTCATCGATTTCGATGAAAATAAAAATATCGGAGCGTGAAAAATTCGTTGATCACCAGATACCATAAATAACACAAGTCAAAATGGCAAAGCAATTTAACTGCAAAATAGAGGCTTTAAAAGAAAAGAATGTATGAAAGCACTATACTGAAAACTCGATTGAGAAAGGTGTCGCATGAGAGGAATTATTTTATAAAATAAAAAAATCTTCATGATATAGCCATTTTCTGGATATTAAGAATATCATACAGTTAGCGATAGTCGATTTGATGTCTCAATACCAAATACAGTTAGGTGATTTGTGCAGTTTAATGTTGGAACGAGAAAATAGGAATTTATATTTATATTCTTTATAAAAAGGTAAAAACCACAGAGGAAAATAAATAAAAACCCTAGTCGTGCTAATAATATTTATCCTTTTGTAAAAAAAAAACAAAAAAAAAACTAACCCTTTTCACCCCCACTAACAAGGCATATTACCATTTAGAACATAAGGGGCTACTATTAAGTATTTTGTCAAACAGGGGACTGCGGGGAAAGGTTCTGTGTAATGTCTGTTCACATTAAATTTAAACTGATGTAGGGTAGTACAGTCAGGGAAGCAGAAAAATAAGAAGAGAAATCTAAAGTCTAGCAAACCGATGGAAGAAAAAACTATTAGAGTAAAACGCTTTCCAACATTAAGACACCTTAATAGGAAAGGGGTGGTATTTTCCGTATTTAAGTCGAGGGTGCACAACTGTTAGGAGTTCATCAGAGTTCATTCCACTACAGTACTTATTAAACATCAGAGGGATGCAATATTTGGACAATGGGTCAGAGGTTAGAACTTGACCGATAATGCAGGACTTATTAGATTGTAGACTTTTCTTGATAGTGATCAATCGGAGAAACTAGTGGTAGATGAATCAGCCCACGCATCTCTAGTATAAGTAATTTTCTAGCACAGTAAAAAGAGCCCACGTTCTTTGCAGCAGTCGTGGCAATGTCCTGAATATATTTTCTCCAATTAATGTTGGCTATGAATATTAAGTCTATGTGTTTGAACAATGAGCTCTCGGGTAGGGTGTTTTGTATGGTTTAGGATGTTCTCTTATATATTAGTCTCTAAAGTAGATAGTTTACACGTATGGCGATAAGTAACAATGTGATTGCAGTAAAGACTTGACACTTATGAGTACATCTTGGCAATGTTATTATCTTTTTTTATAACGCACGAAGACACTAAAAGCACCAAACAATATTTTCAGTGTCTAAACATGAATAGCTTGTCAGAGGATAATAAAAGATAAAGGTTAATAATTGGTTGGAAGTGGGAGATGACACTGCTTACCTAGCAAACTGATAATAGAAGATGACGCTGCGTATTTAGTTCGATGATCGAAAATGAAACGGAAACGGTTCTATGAAGTGTAACTATTCCAAGTACATTTTATGATACTACTAAACTCTACTCATGCGTGTCGTAATATGGAATAATATGCAAAAACGAAATTATATATGAAGTAATAGTAAAAAAAAATCGCCGCACAGCATCAAAGAGGAACATATACACACAAACATACACACACACGCACACATATATATATATTTACATATATATATATAAATGTGGGAGTTATAGGGAGAGAATAAAATCAAGGAGACTTATCGGGATAAAACAATTTTCAAGAAAATGGTTTGAGCTTATATAGGAGTCATTAAAGAGAGAAGATGAATGTATAAAAACTATATAGTGATATATTCATTTATTTAATAAGGGCATACACCTCAAATTGATGTATACCCTTATTAAATAAATTAATAAATATATATGTATCACTATATAGTTTTTAATTGACTCATATTCCTCATCTTTTTTTTAATCGACTCATATTCCTCATCTTGAGTTGAGCATATTGAGAAGTGATACACGAAATATATATATATATATTACGATGTTTGAACTTACAAACTGTTTAATAACCCTCCGCATGTAACACTCATCTTGTTAGCTCACACTTCGGAGTGTCAATTTCTTTTAAAATCTAAAATAAAAACATGTCGTCCATTCTTTTTCCTTTTGGTTCGCTGTGAAACTGTTAATGTTAAAATTAGTTTGTGAAGTCACACACAGGCAGCAATCATCTTGATTTGATCGTGCGTAACGCTAAAGTATTGACGTAATTAATGAAATGAATTAATCTGAAGTTGTGTAATCCAAATAATTATTGAGAGAATTAAAGAGAGAGAGAGAGAGAGAGAGAGAGAGAGGGCACAGAGAGAAACGTGGTTAACTCATAAATGGTATATGTGTTGCTACTTCTATCTAAAATTAGACTGGGTTGACCTTATATTTTGTGCTATAAGTCTTCTCCGGTTTTGGAATTTTCTATTGAAAATAAATATACAATAAGTATAAAAAATGAATGATTTAAAGTTTTACGTATGGCAGATTCAGCTTATTTAAATTGAAAAACAATAAATTAATATCAATTGAGAGTACGGCGTTCAATCCGACAGTGACAGGCCATTTCGGTGACCATGAATCTCTCTAACTGATGTATTATACCTTTAACTGTCCATACTTGCTCATCTATTTTGATTATATATTGTGTATACCAATAATTTCTTCTGACGAGCCGTTCTTCACAAGAACTCTTGGGCGTAAATATCTCTCTTTTTTATTATATATATATATATATATATATATATATATATATATATATATATACAGTTAAATTATTGGTACCCTTTCAAATTTTTACGTTTTTTGAAGAAAATAATTTTTTTTTCACTAATTATTTTTATTAAAGTGTTGATGAACATTTATATCGACCATCTACAGATCTCCTAAAACACTTTTAGCTTATAAAATATTCAAAATAAATATTATTAATGGTAACAAAAACAGACAAATTCAAATTTATTGGCACCCTTTATCAATAGCCACTTGCAAAGCCTTTGTTTTTAATAATAGCTTCCAGACGTTTTCTATGCGACATTACTCAATTCCTACACACATCAATAAGAATATTAAACCATTCTTCCTTGGCGATATCTTCTAATTCCCTCAGGTTCCTTGGTTTCCTTCTTTTCACGTTCGCCTTCACCACAGCCCACAAGTTTTTCATTGGATTCAAGTCCGGACTTTGATTTGGCCACTTCAGGACGTTTATTTCATTATCCAAAAGCGATTCCTTCACCGATTTCGCCGTATGTTTTGGATAATTGTCTTGTAGGAAGACCCACTTGGTTCCAAGACTAAAGGCTTCTGAAGAAGGTTTCAGATTTTCAGCAATATTTTAATGTATTGATCTTGCCTCATGATGCCATCCACAGTGACAAGTTTTCCAGTGCCATTGGCCGAAAAGCAACCCCAAAACATACGGTTTCCTCCACCATAGTTAAGTGTAGGGTTGAATGCTTCTCCTTTCTTCCGCCACACAAACGACACAGCTCTGCTGCCCAAAAGTTCAATTTTAGTCTCATCTGACAATAAAACTGAACCCTCAAAAGTTGAATTCTTGTCAATAAACTCTCGTGCAAACTCTAAGCGGGCTTTAACTTGTTTCTTGAAGAGGAGAGGAGTCTTCCTTAGTCGATACCCATGAATCCCATGTGACTTCAGTGCCTTCCTCAATGTCGAAACAGAAATGTCAATACTTTGATCGCTCAATTGTTGGACTACTTTCTTACCAGTAGTTTCCGTGTCTTTTTTTCCACTTCTCGAATGACTTGTCGTACAGTTCTGGGAGAAGTTTCTTGTTACAGCCTCGACCCGTCAAGTTTTGAATCATATTGAAAACACCATACTTTTTGATAATGTTTCTTACTGTTGACACAGAAACTTCAAAACGCTTAGAAATGGATTTGTATCCACTACCTATCATGTGTGCATCCACTATTTTCTGTCTAACATCGAAACGGTGTTCCTTAATTTTAGCCATCTTTAATAAATAACTTTAATGTGATATGTATATATATATATATATATATATATATATATATATATATATATATATATATATATATATATATAAAGAGAGAGAGAGAGAGAGAGAGTGAGAGAGAGTGAATACGTGTGCGCACGCGCGTGCACGCGCGTGTGTGTGAAAAACACTGATAGACATGCTAGTTTCGTCTGCGAGAGTACCTTCCCTTATATCGACTTATTATCTTGCAAGTTATTATGAGTTCCCAGACGGGTATTTTACGCCATGCGTAACTTGGGCAAGAAAAATAGATTAGTACTGTTATCTACGTATTTCAACTTATCTGGAGTGCATCTTCCTAGATATGGGTATGCTTTAATGGAAGTTGATAAAACATTAATAAAATTTCATAAATATTCTCCTAAGGTAAAATATAAAAAGCTCAATATTAGTAAGCGTTATTGTAAGCATAAATGCAGATAAGAATACACACACACGCACGCGTGCGCGCACACACACGCACACACACAGACACACACACACACATATATATATGTATATGTCATATATAGAGAGGATAATAAAACAAAATTATGTTTTTCGTTTATGTCAACACTTCCTCGGAAAATCTGGATTAGAGTAATAAAATAGCAGTAAAAGATTTGAAAAATAAATACTTGAAATAAAAAAAAATCTTTCCAAATTAATTACATGCATTGAAAGCTATACACACTTTGAATGCTAATGACAATTTGCTTTCGTTTCGAAATAGAACAAAAGCATACATTACAACATACCAACAAAGTCTTGAAATAAAGACGAAAAGTTCATTAATATATATTTTAGGTTTACAACTTTTTTCATCCTTCCATCACGCTGGAATATTATTCCGATAATTTTCATCGCACACACACACACACACACACACACACACACACACACACACACACACACATATATATATATATTAGCCTGAAGACGTAATCCCCCGTACACACACACACACACATCCATTTATATATATATATATATATATATATATATATATATATATATATATATATATATATATATATCTTGGTCTGAAGCCGTAATCCCCCAACGCGGGTGATTACAGAAACATGCATGCACATATGTAGCCATTAATGTTTGAATAAATAAATTACATATATATATATATATATATATGTAATTTTTATATGTATATATATATATATATATATATATATATATATATATATATATATATATACTAGCAGGCCGTCCGTAAAATACGCTTAACTATGATATTTTGATTAATGCATCTTTTGTATTTATTATTATATTCATTGAACGCAATATTTAGTAATGATTTAAAAATCTAAATTAAAAACAAATGACTCCTGCGCCACCACCGAGAAACGAAACCAAAACGCTTAGCTTACGATTTACTTTTTTCTTTGGCGTAAATGCGGAAGATATGAAGATATGCTCGTGTCAAAGTTAAAAATGAAAACATTATGATAATGCTTCGATCAGTTAGTTCTTTAGAAGGTTAAAATCTGCAAATGAAGACGAAAAACCAAATTACACAAATATTGCAATTTAAAATGTAACGTAATTACTCATGAAAAAGCAAAGAATATGAGAAAACAAACACACAAAAAACGGAGTAGAAAAAAGGGGAAAGTAAAACATTTGAATCCACACGCAAAAGTTGGAAATATGTATTAGAACTCAGGTTCCTTTTTATGTATAGGGAAGAAGAAACTACGGAAACTTTTTACATGTAACACCTGTGAGTAAATGTTTGTACTGTCTGGCTACTTTGCATTAAATGTTATATTTGCAATATTTAATTACTTAAATATTTATTATTTTAGAAAATGAAATTTAAGAGTTTAATTACCATAAAAAAGTATAAAAACATTGAAAGATAATTTAAATTTTATAGAAAAGAATTATCTAAGAGTAATTTACATCAATTCTCATTTAAAACATATATATTGTTGACGATAAAGAACAATCTTATATATAATAATTTAATTATTATTTTTTGTAATGTTTATATACTAATGTTATCCTATATAAAATAATTTAATTGCGGAAATTACCCTCTGGACCAAAATACACTAGGTTTACAAGAACAGATGCCACATACACATTTATTATGTCTAAACTATTATCAGCTATCTTATCTACCTTTTGATCCCCGTTATAGACACATTTACTCGTTAGATTAAGCCCTATACGTCATCATAGGAGAGGCATCATGACGATCGCCATCATCTACAGAGGAAGTAGTTCTTTCTCCACTTCTATTTACAGTACTCTTTTTGACCCCAGTCTACATCCGGAAGATATATACACATTCTTACTATGTCACTCTTCTTTACTGGATTATAAACTCCAATACAAAGCATTAAATTTTCATTTCCCTTACATAAGTAATAATTTCTCCCTTACACATTTCCATCAATTCTCATTGGTTGCTACCTTTCAACCCGCTTATTCGAGAATAGATACCTTATTGAATAAACAAACATACTAGCTGTTAAAAACATGCCCGCTAAACAACCGTTTTTTTCTGTTTCATTTTTTTATTTTCCCCATGAAAGTTGTCATTTAAACTTATCGTTTTCTTCAAAATAAAACAAAATATGCAAAATAAAACAAAATCTTGACCTTCGAAGTTTTCTATACCAGCGGCCGAACGACAGATTTTGTAAATAAATACACAGGGACACATAAAGATTCACAGACACCGTAAGACTTATAGGGGGAAAGGTACAGAAGCATATAGACTGGAGAGACAGACAGACAGACATATATATATATATATATATATATATATATATATATATATATATCAACATTATTTCCTTCAGGTATGATCGAAACCGAAACCAAAACTTAGGAATAATTCTTGCTATTATTTATAAAAAATAGATTACTAATGTGCCATCAGCTAAAATCGACGCTGAAACCAAGACTTATGAAAAATTCTTGATAAATGTATTTAAAAGAAGATCGATGAAGTGCTATCAGCTACAATCGAAACCGAAACCAAAATTATGAATAATTCTTAGTAATATATTTATAAAAAAAATTAAATGACTTGAGTTCAATCAGCTATAATCGAAACCGAAACCAAAACTTGATAAAATTATTTATTACCAGAAATGGAAGTACATAACAATTAAACGACCCGGATGTAAGCGTGACACACTATGTAACACACACACGCTATCGTATTAATATATAGATAATAATAAGCAGCGAAGGGGCTACTGCAAGAGAGAGAATAAAATTATTTGGAAAGAAACTACCCAGTGTATTCTTTACAAATAATAAATTTACAGATAATGACAATTGAAATCGGTTGGTTAGGGGTAATCTTAAAATATTTACTAAGAGCACTTTAATGGCAATCCAATGACTAGTCACTTGTACCAGGCTTATCAAACTCTATATCAACCAAACCTGCAGAATTACTGATGTGCATATTGCGTAATGAAAGGGAAGACACATTAGCGCATATTATATCAATTTGCACTACGCTTGCCAAACGTCAATATAAAACTGGAGACGCGACAAAATCGCTTAGGTCCTACGCTAGAATATCTATAAACTCAGTGAATGAGACTACAGTAAGAAGTAGTATGAGTACACACCAGAAGTAATACAGGAAACCGACAATGTCAAACTTCTTAGGGACACGCGCATGCAAACTGCTAAGGTCCTTGAACATTTCAAACCCAGGATAATTTTTCCAAATAAAAACGAGAACTTGTTCAATCACTTGTTCAATCAGTGTAATAATCCACCCTTTTGATAATAGAGTGTAATAGAAAGAGCATGAAAAAAATATATAATAATATAATAATAATAAATATATAAGGATATATAAAATGTATATAAATATATTGAAATCAGAATTAATTACACTATGGAAATGTAAAGAATTCATGGTGTGACCCATTGTCATTGAAACGCTTCTGCTGTAGTCTCCATATGGCTAACCGGCCATGTGGAGACTAGAGAAGAATTAAAACATATATAGAAAAAACACCTATGGAATCAAGAAAACTGATATCACAAAATTTAAAATGAACTATGCCTCTCCTTTAAAAAATATGGTGGACTCCACATCGTCTTGTGCCAAACCAAATTATTGTGATGGATCTAGGATGATGAAAAGAACTAGGAGAAACATTGAATAAGTGCAATAAGAACTGGGACATTTGAGAGGCTTGTTGCCACTTAACTAGCAATGAAAGCTAATGGTCGCCACTAGCTTGAAGTTATGGCAAGCGGCTGTTTGATAACGTCAAGTTATTTGTAAGTATTTTCAAAAGAGGTGAAGCGCAGTGGAAATTTGGGAACGTTCTTATCAGCTAGACTCAATGAAACACCACCGACAAATAATCGATTATCATAACCCCTGTTAGTGAATAATAATAATAATAATAATAATAATAATAATAATAATAATAATGATAATGATTTCGTTACCCTGAAAAGAGATGAGATTCATTCGCAGAGGACTTCCCTTAATCCGGGCTCCAAACTAAGAGCTTCAAAGATCAAGAGTTTTCTTAAGGATATTGTTGGTAACTACAATACTCTGGAAGCCACCCAAAACATGGGGGATTCGTGTTTTTTTAAATGTCCTTCTAGACGACTTGATACTACACCTAGCGTACCAACTTCGGCCGGGATTATTCGTGTTTTAACCACGTTTACACGCCTTATTTCCAAGATCACCGCCGCCAACAACAGCAGCAGCAGCAGCAGCAGCAACAACAATAATAATAATAATAATAATAATAATAATAATAATAATAATAATATTTTGGAGAAATGACTTTTAATGTGGTGTGTATAGTGATAATGGCGGGTCACTATTAAGCAACTGTTAAATTCAACTTATGTTGCACAATAAGGACATTGGTTAGCTTCCCACATTTGAAGGCCTCATAGCCGATCTAAAGGTATAAATACATGGGCAGTATCAGTCGTAAGATACACTGGGTCGTTTATAGGGTGGACTAAAGAAGAACTTAGACAGCTTGACCAGAAGACCAGAAACTCATGACTATGCATAATGCACTACACTCAAAGGACGATATTAACAGACTCTACATGAAAAGGAAAGACGACGGTAGAGGACTGGCCTGCATAGAAAACTGTGTGAATGACACACACACACACAAAAATAACTAGAAAAATACATAACGCAAAATACTGAAAGGATAATTATGGCAGCTAGAGACACTGAAACAAAAACAAACAAAACGGAAAAGAGAGAGACAAATCACAAAACGATAAGTGAAAAATGGGAAAAGAAACGACTCCACGGAAGATTGATAAGAATGACAAAAGATGAGAATAACGAAAACACCTGGACATGGATGCGAAAAGAACATATAAACCGAGAAACTGCAGCACAAGATAACTCGATAAAAACCAACCATATAAAAGCAAAAATCGATAAAACACAAGAAAACAGCAAATGCAGACTCTGTGGACAATGAGACGAAACGATAAAATATATAGTGAGTGAATGCAGTAAACTGATTAAAAAGGAATACAAAAACAGACATGACCAAGTGGGAAGGGCGGTGCGCTGGGAATTGTCCACACGGCTTCATTTTGAATCTATAGACAAATGGTACAAGCATAAACCCGCAACAGTACTCGAAAACGAGAACCACAAAATCCTATGGGACATGGAAATACAGATGAACAAACCCATGCAAGCAAGAAGACCAGATATCGTAATAATTAATAAAGAAAGAAAAATCGAGCTGACATCAGGGTGAGTATGAAAGAAAAGGAGAGACGGAGCAAATACACAGAGCTAGCCAGAGAGTTAAAAGGGATTTGGATGATGAAGAAAATCAAAATAATACCGATAATAGTAGAAGCAAAAGGAACAATTCCGAAAAACTTTGAAAAAAAATGGCAGAAATTGGAATCAGAGGAATAACTGCGAAAATGCAACGCCTAACGATAATGAAAACGGCTGAAATATTACGGAAAACCCTTGAATGCGGAGAATAATACAAGAATACAATATAATGAAGAAGCGTTACAAGGAATGAAGAACACTGCATATCTACAAGTTGTACACCCCCATCACGCATCCCCTCTCATTGTCTCAGTACCGCCCCCCTCCAAAAGTGATACCAAAGTGCCGAGAAGGGTCAAGGAGGATGGAGAGACCGAGGAGATAGCGTTGACCAGATCTCGCTGGACAAGCGCGAAGAGAACTGGGACCTTGGGAAGGCTTAGTGACACTCAAATTCCAGTATAGACCAATGGCCACTGCCAGCGAGAAATCAATGGTAAGAGACTGTTGCGATAACGCAAACTTATTTGCAAATTGTATTGAAGGAGGTGGAGAGAACTGGACATCTGGGGAGACTTGTTGTCACTCAGCTTCCACAGAACAGGTTTCCAATCAGATATTTCATGGCTCGTGTGAAAGCTCCATGCGAGCCAATAATAATAATAATAATAATAATAATAATAATAATAATAATAATAATAATAATAATAATAATAATAATAATTAAATACCAAATTCAGAAGAATGCAGCAAAACCAAATTCAGAAAATGTTAGGCTTGTCTTTGGAATGTTAAAATGGACTATCACAGGAAAGTATGTAGCTGCAAGATTTGAAGAATGAAATAAAAAGTTAGTTTATGCAAACCCAAGATGTAGTGAAATTGATTAGAGTGAAAGCTCAAAAAAAATGTAGGAAAATTCCAAATTGGAAAGCTTCCGGACAGATGGCGTTCAGGAATATTGAATAAATAAACCTTATCGATTTACATGAAAGGATAACATCTTAAATTGACGGAATTTTAACAATAGATGTGATACCTTAATGGATGGATGAACAGTATCTGCCAGCAGGACATATCGAAGGGCTCGACGGTTGATAACTATCAGCTCATCTTCTGCCTTCCATTGCAGGCGAGGTAGTAGAGGGACTAAAGATCAATTTCTTAGTGATAGGACAATACTTTCGGATTGTAATAGAAGATACACAAAGCTATCTGCTTCATGGATAGATTACCGCATATGATCTGGTTCCACAAAGCTGGATTAAAGAATGTATGGGATAATTTGAAATAGCGAAATGTGCAAGATTTCTTGGAAAGCAGTATGAAACAGTGGAAGATGTCATTGACATCAAAAGAGAAAGAGCTTGGGAAAGTTTATGTGAAGAGGGATTTTCAGAGAGAGAGAGAGAGAGAGCTTTCGCTATTGTTGTTTCTTTAGAGCATATTTTCCATTATTGTTTATATTATAAAATGTAAATGTGTGTTACGAATAGGGAAAGAAGGAGTACCTATTAAACCATTATTAACGGGTGATTTAAAGTTGGATGAAAAGAATGAAGACCAGTTTAGTATGTTTGTGAGGACAGTTTTAATGCTCAGTCATGATATAGACGTTAAATTTATCATAAAGAAATATAACACCCTGAAATGGAAAAGGAGAAAAATTGTTCAAAGTAACAGAATAAAGCTTTTGAATAGTGGAAATGATAAAAGAGGAGAAGAATGGATACACATATCTATGAAGTGTGGAATGAGATAAAATAGAAGAAGCTGAAACGAATAAAATGATAGAAAAATAATACAAGAAAAATCGTTTTTAAGATAAGATTGAGCGGGAAAAACAAAATATCCACAGCGCAAGGGTAGTACCTATATTTTGTATGAGATGGGTATTATTCAACGAAAAGAAAAAAACGGGTTGAAAGATATGGATAATAAGACAAAGAAAACAATGACAATTACTAAATATTTTCACCCAAAGTGTAATGTATGTAGATTATATGTGAAAAAGGAGGGACGAAGGCTAATAGATGTAGGACGACGAGTAAAAGATGAAGAAGATATTCTGATACGAGAGATAATTTGAAATTATTATGTGATGTGAATATCCAATGTAACAATTTGATTGAATCAATGATACCAGATTTAATCATGTTAGAAAACATGGGGCACAAGGCAATAAGATTTGATATAGCAGTGCTAGCTAATGTGAATGTTGATGAAAAAGAAAAGGTCTTAAAGTACATATACCTAAAGTGAAAACTAATAAGGTTGCAGAAGTTGAAGAACATAAAATTTATTTTATGTTGGTGCTGTTTTAGTTGTTTCAAATGTTGTTGTGGTCGCAATTGCTGTTTTTGGAAGTGTTTTTTTTTAGTTTAAATTGTTATTATTGTTGTTGGGATTGGTTTTACAAAATGCCTTGTAGCACTTTGATTAATTCCAACACCTGTTTCATTTTTTTAACTTATCCACAAGAACAATATTATTCTAATTTGGGTAGACAATAACATTTCTAAGTAGAAACAAAGAGAAAGGGAAGTTGTTACTTTCTGTGGGACTGGAGAAAAATAACATGTTTCATACGTTTCTCCGTAATTAGTAATTTGAAAAAAAAAATGAAGAAGCGAAAATTACTCATTTACTGTATATAACAATGAGCTTTTCTAATGTTCTTCATTAGTTTTTTTTTCAACTTGTCAGATCGTTTTCATTAGTTACTCATTAAACATTGTTTATCTAAACTTGGGAGTTCGTTTCCAATCATAAGCAACCACTGATATGATCCCGCGAAAGGGATAAATATCCTCTAAAGTAGCTGAGCGGCGTTGCTTTAGTTTGAATAATAATCTGCTAAGTCGCTGTATTGAAAAAGTCTTCGTAGTCACAACTGGAGTTCCTAGTGTGAGGACTTTTTTTTTACACAGTGGTCACCGCTTATCAAGGCCCGGAAGCCACTCAGGGATAAGGGCTATTGCAAGTACATTACGTTAGTGTGGAGATTTGATGAAGTGTTTACTTAAGGGGGCGGTTCATTAGAAATTTGTTAACGTTGGACTTGAACACATCCAAGTTGTAGTCAGGAGGGAAGCAGGCAGACGGAACAGATTGCGTAACATTTCGATGTCTTTCACTACGTGCCTCCATCATCAGTTAAGGCTTAACCAGCCAATCACGCTCTTATAATGAGGAAAGACCCGGATGTGCTCGTATCTATTACACAGCTAATAGAACAAAAAAACGAAATTTAAAAAACAATAAATATGCAACAGATATATGTTTCAAAAATGCAAAATATGTTACTCTTCTACCTATCTGGATAAGTGTATTTATGTTTAAACATATTTTAACGTCCAGTGTAAAGACGGATATGTAAGAACCAGTGGGGGTTGTAGTACCAAGAGCAGATGAAACTAAGACGTGACGAACAAATGTTTACATGTGACTATTACAGCATTTACAGATGCGAAATTATCAGCAAATTAATGCCCTTTCTCCAAAATTAAATCTGTCATAAAATGTTGAAGTGTATATATATATATACGACTCTACACACACACATACGCACATACAGCCATGTATTTTTATACACATATGCATGAACTATATACACACATTATATATATATATATATATATATATATATATATATATATATATATATATATATATATAGAGAGAGAGAGAGAGAGAGAAATAAAAAGGAACAAACCGTATTATGTGTTCACCAACGTTTCGTCTTTATTTCGAGACTTCCTCTGGATTAGTAAAATAAAGACGTAACGTTGATGAACACATAATACGGTTTGTTCCTTTTTATTTCTCTATTTTGTCGGAATACTATTTCCATTATTTTCATCATATATATATATATATATATATATATATATATATATATATATATATATGTGTGTGTGTGTGTGTGTGTGTGTGTGTGTGTGCTACTATTATATAAAAAGAACTTTGTGTGTATTCATTTTTTATGGTCTCAGAAACGGCGGAGCTGGCCTTTTTCAATTTCATAATAAGATACTTGATGTGCCTGAGAATGTTCTTACGTAGGTTTTGTATCGAAATGTGTCTAAAAACTATCGAAAATCGATAATCGAAAAATTCGATTTAAGAAAAAAGACCGATTTTTACCAAAATCAACACGGTTATGCGACATAACACTACACGTGCATTTGAAATGTTTTATCATCGCACAAGTAGAAAGGCCCATTATATCAAATCAAATGCAGATAATTTTATAATACAAGTGTGCGTTCGAAATGACTGTTTGTATTTAGAGCATTATTGACCTGTTATGCCTTACTTTTGTACGTAAACTTTAATTCAATTTAATATGCAAACATAATGTAATAAAATCAACAGTTGGTTCTTTGGAAAGATACATGCGCGTTTAAAATGAATAATTTCGTTTAAAGAAAAACTGAACCATGATACTTGACTGTTGCATTTTAAACCCTACATCAAATCGTTATATACAAATCTATCTATTTATTTACATTAATAAAACAGTAGATGTATGTTTGATTGGTAAACGCTTAACATATATTAAACAAGTATACTCTGTAACTACTAATCACATAACACTGAAGTTACCAGGAACTCGTAATCATACAGCAATGATGTTTTATAATGAGTAAAATCATTGTTTGGGTTGATAAATAACGCGTACAGTCATATATCAGCAAGTTGAAATGCGAAATGTTCATTTCGACTAGCTGACATATTTTTACATCTTTCTGCGCATGCTCACATAAAATTTATTTCTTCAAGTGTGTTAAATATTTATATTTTAACAATGTTTTTCTCGATAACAGGTAGAGACCGCCACTGGGATGCTAAATGCTTTGATTTCGATTCTAGCTGATGGCACCAAGTTATTTTTTTTTAAATTACCATCATATTTTTGTATTAATAAATTCGAATATCTGCATGGTTTTAAATATATTTAAACGTATTTTTCACCAAGCGGATCAATATATTTTTACAAGCCGGATAAATTAAACTCTTCTTTTTTTCTTACAGATTTTTTGCTATATTTTAAAATAATGAATATTTTTTGACAATTCTATTTTGACGGAAATCCGCCAAGAATGAAATCAAAATTCAATGAAAATATTTATAAATTTATTACGGAAATCTTCCACGATAGGACACAAATTCTAAATACAGTTTTAATAGAAAGGCTTACTTTTGCTAATGTCATGTTCCTGCGTTACTTTCTTCTTTCTTCAAGATCCTGAAATTGGAAATATTTATAGTCTAACCAAAATTTAATAATGTTATTTTACTTTAAATTAAATTATTACTCCTTTCCATCCAGATAATTTTCTTTTCTCTAAATAGCCTTTTCTTTACTTTAAATAACTTTTTCTATAAAAAATTTCTTCTTTTTCTTAATACAAAAATAAATAATTTTTATCTTAATACAAAAATAAATAAATAATTCTTTTTCGAAAATCAAAAAAAAAATTAGTAAATAATAAAATATAAATAATCATAAAATTTTGAGAAAACATATTAATTTCTATGACACATTTTATATAATTGTAAATATACACATGGCTCAATGTATCTCTATCTCTCTATTTATGTGTATATGTATGTATTCAATTCAAACGCATATGCTTATATATGCATATATATATATAGTAAGTTATAAAATATATATGGCAGTTAAGCTACACAGAATATTCCGCGTTCTGTCCACGCTAGGATTCATCAGGCTTATGCCATAAGCCTGATGAATCCTAGCGTGGATGAAACGCTGAATATTGTGGGTAGCTTAATTGCCATATATATTTGATAACTTACTACCTAGCTCTAACTACGTATTGAACACTGTTGAAGTAAATACTTAAAATTTACGCATAAATTGATACTGTCGTATATTAATTTATGTGATTAAATGAAGTAGTCATCTATATATATATATATATATATGTGTGTGTGTGTGTGTGTGTGTGCATTCAAACATATGTGCATATATATGTATGCATATATATATATATATAGATAGATTATGCAATATGAGAATAGTATTAAAAATTATACAACATGAGAATAATATTAAAAAATTAAAAATTCTTGAAGCCTCATATATTTAAACCCTTTAACCCACTATAAACGGTATTGCATCCGGAAAAAGCAGTAACGTTCTAAAATACCTTTAGTAGTTCGTATTGGACGAACTTTGTTAACAGTGTCTACGAATCTGTTAATCTTAATACTCGATTTTTTAATCGACTTTTCATCGACTCTATACATTTTAACTAATCGCCGTTTACTGTATATTTTACTTTTCACTTTAAATTCTCATTTTCGCTCCTTCGCACTTATACTTCAACACCTGATGATGATTCGTGGACGAATCGAAAGCGCTCGTGACAGCAACAATTATGGAACTTTTATTATTATTTTACATTTTGTTACAAAGAGGATTATACGAAAAATCGAAAAATTAATAAAACAAAAGAAGGATCATAAAGCAAGTGTCTCTGTTGCATTTAATAATATTTTCTTGAATGAAAAAATGCTTTCTAAATATACCATTTTCAAACTTAAACTACCAATCAAACTTAATAATGAGTTCTACCTCCACTGCTTTTGATGACTTAAAAATTCTCTGGGGTCTGCTAAAAATAAGGGGTTTCATTAAGGTGCGAGGGATCCTGCTCCAGATTCTGAAGACGGTTTCAAGAAGTTCATTTTTTGTTGAATATTCTTTGCCATTTCGATAAACCTTTCTTGTCATCCATCCCCAAACGTTTTCAATTAGGTTCAAGTCCGGTGAGCATGCAGGATGTCCCAAGAGATGGACTCCGTTTTCTTGTAGAAAGCCCAAGATCCGTCTTGCAGTATGGATTGCAGCATTATCTTGTTGGAATAACCATCCATCCCCACACAAACGATCACCCTCCATCATCAAAGATGCTTTTTGTAGCATGCTAACATAACCAGCTGCTGTCTGACGACCCTGTACCACCTGGAGCTCCATCATCTCTCTGTAAGAAAAGGCACCCCATACCATTATAGACCCTCCACCACTATGACGTGTGGAACAAATTTCAAGTGGCATGTTTTTGTCATGCCAATATCGCTGGAAGCCATCAGGACAATCTAAATTGAATATTTTTCTCATCAGAAAACAGGACTTTCTTCCACTTCATAACGTCTCAGGTTTGGTATTCACGACCAAATCTTTAGCGGTCCACTTTGTGACATGGAAGCAATCGAGGAATTTGTTTACGTTTTTTATTTACCATGTCTTTTTGTTGTTAGTGTCGTTTGATGGTTATTGGACTGCAATCAGCATCTGTGACCGCCTGAAATTGACTAGGAAAAAATCCTCTATCATTCATAATAACCCGTCTAATTCTCCTCCTCAATGCAGGAGAAATTTTGTGGGGCCTACCAAAGTATTCTGGTTTTCCATAATTTCCAGTGTTATTTAGAAAAGTTGCAAATAACAGTTTTAATGCAATTTACCTTAGCTCCTATTGCTCGCTGTGAAAATCCTTGCTTATGGAATCCTGGAATTCGAGAGCGCTCAACTTGTTTATTTTTGTTTTTGCTTTAGGCATGGTAACACCTTTACACAGTGATTACTAATTTCTAACTGAACTAAAAACATAAGAATTACCATAAATCTAAGAATTTATACTCTTGGTCTTATAATTTTGATCATGTGTAAAAAGTCTAATTTAATTAAAATGCAAATTTTGTAAATAAAATTTTTGTTATGTACCTTTTAGTTTCCATAACCTTTTAGATTGTAGTATTAGTAAACTTAAGTCGGAAGAGTTTAAAATCCATCCTTAAAAAAGTTTTTTTTTTTTAAAAGATTTTAAGGGGTCTTAAATTTTTGATCAGCAGTGTATATATATATATATATATATATATATATATATATATATATATATATATATATATATATAAACGAGGGTCGTTCTAAAAGCAAAGCTTCTTTACTTGTTTTTACTATCAAGTTTGATGAGCTACGAAGACAGTAGTGATACAATTAAAAAAGGCGACCTTTTACAATCCTGAATTTATTTATCTACATAATCACTTAAATGTTATGAATAATTGCTGTGCATAGCCGTCTACGAGTCGCCTTGAACTATTAATACGGGCGATGTTTTGTGCTCCAGAATGCAGTTTCTTTTATATAGTCACCAGAGTTAATAATGTACTTTTGCCAGGAATTAAATGACGCATCTCTGCTTTTAACGCATCCCTATGGCAGGATTGCTTTCTTGGGGTCTCACGCAGACAATATATGCAACAGAGATCTGAAAATTTTAGTTTATGAACTCACAAGTTCAATCATTATAACAATGCAATTTGCGATCATCTATGATAAATTAGGGCGGAATAAAAATAGAAGGCATTACTTAAGCAACAACTCTCGTATATATGTTTATATATTTTTGTATATAATATTCATTGAGAAAAGTTCACGTTACTTCTACAATTTGTAAACCAGCTTATTGTACACAGAATCAAGTTGTTCGCAGTCAAGCTTAACTCAGCGTTGATTTCTCGACATTACAGCGCGAATTCAAAATGCAAGATTTCTTCGAAGTTTCACCAAACGGGCATTAGGATTGTTATTTTTAATGTTTTAACGCAGCGCACGAACTTTTGGCTTAAACAGTAGCGATATGTTTTATTTTGTACACATAGTTTCATTTTTTTATGATTTGTTTTCTTCAGATGGCTCGATCGATTTCCAAGTCAATGGGCATTGCTAAGGAATTTCCACGCACATCTGCTAACTCTATTAACTGCAAACATAGAAATGTTATCTTCTTAAAGATAAGGAAATTGTATCATCTTTTGTGATCGGACTTACAGGCCAATAATAAGTGCATTTCATCTAAAAGGGAAACAGAGATAAGAGGAAACATTCCGAAGAATGGCGGATGCTGTTTAGCGAGGCGTACTTTGCCTTTTCTAATTGAATTATGTTAAAGTCTGAATAACCTGATATGATGGACTATTTTCCAATAATATGCGGTTAAAAATCGGCAAAATTGGTCTATATTCGTGATTTTACATTTTCATGCAATAGTAGCAAGAATACTCGGTATTGCTAATCGAAATGTATGGTATACATGTTCGCTAAATCTTCTATCTCTTCCTCATCTTTCTCTGCCCAGATTATTTATTTTTCTGGGCACACATATACACACACAAATAACTCAGTTTTATACATTCCTATAAAATTGAGTTGGCATAAAGGAATTACCATCGGTGTTCTTTCTTTTTAGTTAATACACGATCTGGCTGCAAGACGTCACCCACGACGTAATCTGCGGAAATCTACAGTGAAAGAATTAATCATTTTATTTCTAAACTTTAGATATTATTCATTCGGGGCAAAGCTGATCAAGAAAACAGCAATCTTGGGTATATTTGTTTTGTCGTTTGTAATTTTAGCCGGATATACAAACACACGTACACTCAGAAAAATTCCCTTTATATTACACTGGTCAATAACAATTTTTTTGTTCGCGTTTTTTCAGCTGATTTTGAACGAATCTGATGCACTGAAACCAAAAATTACATTGGAATTGTTCAATAAAGTCAAGTTTTTGTAGCTATGACCACATGTTTTTTTTTTTAGATTTTGTTCACATGTACGCATGTATGAAGCATTTTAGATAAAGTGTGTGGCGGTAAAATGTTATGTCGAATAATTGTTTTGATTGGAAATCATTATTTTTACGACAAGTATTCAGGTCCGATAGTTATGGGTGATTATTTCGAAAAGGGATTAATTTGCAGTCATGAAACCTCAGAATCATCCAAACTTTTGTGCTCAGCATACACTAAGAAAGACTGACATTTGCGGGTAGAATTGGTGCCTTGCAAAGAAAGGAACTTCATCAACGACTTTCTAATCAACAGAGACAGAATACTATTCCCACCGTTGTACATCAAGCTCGGCTGTATCAATCAGTTCACAAAATCTCTGGACAAAGATGGTCACTGCTTCACTTACTTGTGCCGGGCTTACTAGATCATGGAGCTCATCAGAAATCCAAAGTTTGAAAACAATGAACAAAGTTGTAGGGAAAGCGT
Source organism: Euprymna scolopes (assembly GCF_053919585.1). Taxonomy (NCBI): domain Eukaryota; kingdom Metazoa; phylum Mollusca; class Cephalopoda; order Sepiida; family Sepiolidae; genus Euprymna; species Euprymna scolopes. The sequence goes on along the minus strand of NC_136493.1, from coordinate 125,690,383 downwards.
GAAAGGCATTTGTTCTGGTAATGGAGAACTTTCTTGGCAACAATAAGGCAAAACACTACTCAGAACATGCCAGCAACATACTGACTGCTTTAAGAAACCTCAGCTGCAATATGAGCGGCAAGATGCACTACCTACTTTCTACATACGTTTGTTTGAGAACTTGGATTCAAAAGGTTACAAGAAACGGGAGAGATTCCATCTGGACCAAACAGAGAAAAAGGCCAGGTATAAGGGTCGCTGTGACGTAGTCATGTTGGGAGACTGCTGTTGGAATCTGAGCATTCCAGGAGTTTGAATTTTAAACAACAGTGAAGCAATACGTAATTTACGTATACTTGCCTTTACTAATGACAAAAATGTTTCTATCAGATAATGATTTTATGTTGTTGGCAAAACAGTGTTTCTCTTAAAACATATTTACAATAATATGTGTTTACAAAATTCAGCATATAATGCCACAAAAATGTAATCGATTTTGTCAAAAGGTCTGGTTTTATTTTCAAATCAATACACATAAAAATTTCCATTTCGGATTCAACGATGCAAAAATACCCTAAAACAGATGTAGAAATCAAGACAACACGCAAAAAAAATGTGACCCAGTGTATTATTATTCTAAGTCATTGTTTTCAAATTTACTTTTAACTAACAGGACATGCTACCACCCCACCTGTATAAAAAAACAAGTTACGGTTGTTATCGGGAGCAATTGCCGGCCCAGTATAGTAGCGGGTAATGGCACCCATAGCCACAATGAATGTACTGTGCCAAAGTACGGACGCATTGCATATATATGTATATTTATATATTGAAGAGTTTAGCCTCCAAATAATCTAGTACATTGTCTAGTGATTTGATCCGAAAAAAAAAAACAACAACAAAATATTACGGAATATTAATAAAGGAAATATGTAGCGTAAATAAAATTGTTGGCAAAAATAAGTTTGGTTTATTTCATTCAATAGATTTCCGCATTTATCTTTCGGCGTAAAAAAACGCAAATATTTGGGAGCTAACCTTTTCAATTTAATTGACTAAAATAACCTTTTTTTTAGTTCGAATTTCCGTATTTATCTTTCTGTAGAATAAAAAACGCAACGTCGTTGTCGTTATCTAAGAAGACATCGGGGTTTGTTTATTTTAAGTTTTAAGGAAAAATCTTAATATGAAAATCACAAATATTGGGGAGACAAACTTCTAATGTATAAATATGTGGCGAAAATTGTGGCAACGCAAGCTTACCTCTTAAACGGCCTCGGTGTGCGCTTTGCCGACGTGTCATGATGCTGAAAATGGTCCAAGACGGCGCCCGCGGCCTTATATAACAATGCAGTCTCACAGAATCTCTTGTGTTCTCGGCACGTATGCAAATTTGGAGGACTGTCTTTTATAAAAAACAGGCCACTGGAGCAGATAGCACGGACGACATTGAGCTGAGGTTTTGTGTACTCTTTTTTCTTTGCAACAACAAGATATTTCGACGTACATTTTTACCATTGACAGATTCGACCTGAAGCAGATACCAGAGTTTGACGGGTTTCCGGTAGGTCCTTCGGTGGTTGAATAGCTGGAGAAGGCCGAGCGCGTTTGCCGATTGTGCAAAATTAAGGATCCAGCTATGGTCATCCCATTGAAGCTTACTAAGGGGGCTTATGCCGCGTACCAGCAGCTCGGATATGAGGCGACAATGGAGCAGATAAAACAAGCATTGTACGAAGCATTCGGTGCGGAACGTTTATTGCCTGGAGGCAATTCTCTGAATGTCTGCTTGAGTCAGGGGAGACTGTGGACGTCTACCTGGCTGACCTGAAGAAGTTTGCTGCTCTCTTCAGCGGTACAAGCGACCGAATATTGGCATGCGCCTTTTTGTCTGGGCTCCCGGATGATGCAAGTCGGCTGTTGAAGGCGTCGTCGAAGCTCAATGAGCTTGGGTTGGAGGAGTTGTTGGCTAGAGCCCGAAACATCTTAAAGAACGATGTGGAGCAGGTCTCGGCAGCCGTTGACGCACTGGAATCGCCTAAGCACCTAATCACTGCAGAAGCGGTGCGAGTGTGAGAGGAAATTGGAACAGACTCGCAATGGGCGTAGCTCAGCACAACAGCTGGCATTTTTTGATGCTCATCGATTGCGGACCGTATAGATTTGCATTGTGGCGGCCCTTTCGCCGGCAGGACTTGACTGCGTTGTCCGTGAGCTGGAAAGTGTCTTCCTCGAACGCGGTCCCCTTTCTGAGATACTGACCGACAATGGCACCGCCTTTCTTAACGAGCAGTTCAAACAGTTCGCACACGACTGGGGTATACGTCTGCGATTTCGGTGCGCCCATGTGTCTAGCGGGAACGAAAATATTTGAGAGAAACCTCAGGACCGCCAAGACCATCGCAGCTAGGAGTGAGATGAGGTTTTGTTTACTATTTTTTCTTTGCAACAACAAAATACATATGTAATGCGCAATTTTGATCAACAGTGGATACGCAGTGTGTTTCATGCTGAAAGAATCAGTTTCGTTGATGTTCTGAGAAAGGCGTTGTTTTATTTTATATTATCCAGTAATAAATAAATATAAAAGCTGCAAATGTTTTGGAGCTAAAATATGCAATACATAAGTAATTTGTTGTTTTAAAACATCACCAATGTACACGCAGTGTTTTCGATGTTATAAGAACCCAGTTTTGGGGGTGTTTTGACGAAGACTTCGTTGTGGGAAACACACCCCTTAGCGACGCCCAATTGAAATGTTAATAAGCGTTCGACTTTCAAACATTACCAATGTACACGTACAGGACTGTATCTCGATGATTACAAATATATATATATATATATATATATATATATATATGGAAGTTAAGGGAAGAGAATAAAAAAGTTGTTTTAATTTGAATAAAATAAAAAACGCATCAAGTGCGCTTGAAAGCCAAATTGAAACGTAATATAAGTAAAATAAACAAATATTTTACTTGTTTGAAATTTATCACAAATATATTGCAGAAATATACTCCATCTTCAGCGTGTTGTTTTGTTTATTTTATTTCCTTTTCATCTTCTCTGCCATGCTGTAAATTTGGCGAAAGAAGCGCACTTGATGCATATTTTATTTGATTCAAATTAAAACAACGTTTCTATATGAAATCTCATCTTTGACGTTATTCTTGCGTTGCCTACGCACTTTATACTTATTTTTATGTCAAGTGCTTGTCTGAGCTCCTATCTATTGCCCCCTCTTACCAAACTTTCACGAAGAACACTAGTCTATCTGAAACCACTATTGTTAAATTCCCACACTCTTTATCCGTTCCGAAGTCAAAACGTAGATTCCATGAAAAACGCTCCTTTCTAAGAACTGCACGCCTGTTGCGCTGTCTTCAGTTTCTCTGCTATCCAGCTGACTACGAGATGGTCATCTTAGAGTTCAACGTTCTTGATGAGCCGTTCCACTTAAATAATCCAATTTACATAATTTCCTCTAATTACGATTACCACGATATTGCCCCATTGACTACTGTACACTAATTAACCCCTATCCTCGATTGGCTTCCGGTCCTTGGTAAATGGTGACTCCTATGTAAAAACAAAAAGTTAAAAAAAATATAGAGAGTATCGAATTCTGCGTTTTTCTTGTGGATTTGTGTTATATTTTGTTTTTATACTTATAAACCCGAATGCACCCCGACACAGCCGCCAATGCGTAAGAGACGAGGACACGACTAGAATAAAAATAAGAATTGATAGTAGAAAAATACACAGAACATGTCTTCTATACTTGTGGCGCTCGATCGGTTAACAATGTTTTCTAAGACACACACACACACACACACACACACACACACACACATATATATATATACATATATATATAGACTCATATATATGCATATATATATATGAGTTTTCTTTGTGTGTGTGTGTGAGTGTGTGTGTGTGTGTGTGTGTGTGTGTGTGTGTGTGTGTGTGTGTGTTTCCTAGGTGTTTGGAAAATCGATGCCATATTTCCGGGATTATTTTCTATGCGCGAGATTAATGAAAAGGTTTGCACAATCATATATCCAGAAAATCTGGCTTATAGGTGTAGACCAATATTCTACATTGTAAAGATCTGACTCGGATAATGTATGTGGTAGTATACTGTTATTTTCTAATGTAAGCTACAACAAATATATTCCTTTGACAGAGTCGCAGGTAAAATAGGTCCTGCCGATGTAAACACATGCATCAATAAAATCATTAAAATATCACATAAAACAGATATAAAATCAATGGGATAAAAGATCTGGGCGCCATGATCGATACGAGCTCCATTGATAAGAAATATGGAGAATCGATTTCGATTGCTGTCCCTTTTTATGTCCGGTACGGAAAATACAGCAGATCAAATAGAAGTAATATAAGATATGATCAGCAAAGATCAAAGACACCGCAAAGAGGAAAATACACTACAAAAGAAATACAACCCTCACAAAAAAGGGTTACTTAATCCCGACGGTGGTTAACAATATGCAATGAACGATTGGGTGCGCCAAGTTTGATTAACTTGGTTCCTAAGAAACACTTTTATCAAACTCACACGTGACCTAAAATAATATATAATCCTTAAGTTGTCATCGATTTTGTAAACTACATTATATATATATATAGTAAAGCAGAAACTACAACGTGAATGTTTTTATGAAATATACGAGTTAAGCAACGTAGAGCCTCGTTAGTACCAGATGGGTGACCATTTGGGAATTCTAGGCGCTGTATGGGCTCTCCGCTTATCTAGGCATTTGTTTCCAGTCGTCCTGCGCGCACTTCACTGGCCACTGGTATTAAACAATTACGACTGAGGAGAGGGGTGGTTAGAGATTGCGCACCTTTTGTCACAAAAATCTCAAGCGCAGGGGCCCCTTCGTGGGTATCCATAGTCTGTCAAAGACTGGAGGAGCCCATATATATATATATATATATATATATATATATATATATATATATATATATATATATATATAGGCTAATGCTTGACGAATTCTCACGAGAATGAAACGCGGAATATTCAGTGTTGTATAATTGCCATATATATTCTCATAACTTACTACCTAGCTCTGCCTACCTATTGAGCCCTGTTGAAGAAACTACTGAAAATTTACGCATAAAATTATATATTCGCGTGTTAATTTATTTGATTAAAGTAAGTATAATATATATATATATATATATATATATATATACTGCTGATCAAAAAATTTAAGACCACTTAAAAATCTTTAAAAAGAAACTCCTCCGACTTAAAGTTACTAATACTACACTCCATAAGGTTATGGAAACAAAAAGGTACACACCAAAAATGTTACTTACAAAATTTGCATTTTTATTAAATTAGGCTTTTTACACATGATCAAAATTATAAGACCAAGAGTATAAATTTATGATAATTCTAATGTTTTTAGTTCAGTTAGAGATTAGCTATCACTGTGTAAAGGTGTTACCATGCCTAAAGCAAGAAATCTAATCGAAGTTGAGCGTTCTCGAATTCTAGGATTCCATAAGCAAGCTTTGTCACAGCGAGAAATAGCAGCTAAGGTAAATCGCAGTAAAACTGTTATTTGCAACTTTTCTAAAGAACACTGAGAATTATGGAAAAGCAAAATACTTTGGTGTGTCCTCCCCAAATTTCTCCTGCATTGAGTAGGAGAATCAGACGGGTTGTTATAAATGCCAGAGGACTTTCTTCTAGTCAAATTAAGGCGGTTACAGATGCTGATTGCAATCCAATAACCATCAGACGACACTACAACAAAAATACATGGTAAATAAAAAACGTAAACAAATTCCTCGATTGCTTCCACGTCACAAACTGGACCGCTTAAGATCTGGTCGTGAATACTTAACCTGGGACGTTGCGAAGTGGAAAAAAGTCCTGTTTTCTGATGAGAAAACCTTCATTTTAGATTGTCCCGATGGCTTCCAGCAATATTGACATGACAAAAACATGACCCTTGAAATTTGTTTCAAACGTCATAGTGGTGGAGGGTCCGTAATGGTATGCGTGCCTTTTCTTACGAAGGGACGATGGAGCTCCAGGTAGTACAGGGTCGTCAGACAGCAGCTGGTTATGTTAACGTGCTACAAAAAGCATCTTTGATGACGGAGGGTGATCGTTTGTGTCGGATGGATGGTTATTCCAACAGGATAATGCTGTAATCCACACTGCAAGTCAGACCTTGAGCTTTCTACAAGAAAATGGAGTCCATCTCTTGGGACATCCTGCATGCTCACCGGACTTGGACCAAATTAAAAATGTTTGGGGATGGACGACAAGAGAGGTTTATCGAAATGGCCTAGAATATTCAACAAAAATGAACTTCGTGAAACCATCTTCAGAAACTGGAGCATGATGCCCCACATCTTAAGCAGAAGTGCTTTCCGACTCCCTGGAAAACCTTATCAGTATGCCCTGTATTTAAGAATTCAGGTGATAAGTCATCTCCCTCTCAGTACAGACCAATAAGTCTCCTGTGTGTTATGAGTAAGTTGCTGGAATCCATATTAAATAGAGAAATAGTCAATCACCTCAGCAGAAATAACCTTCTTAGTGACACACAATATGGTTTCCGTTCTGCAAGATCTACCGCAGATGTGCTAACGGTTATATCTCACAGGATTAGTGAATCTCTTGACAAAGGCTTCCTTTCTAGGGCAATTGCTCTTGACATATCAACGGCCTTCGACAAGGTATGGCATAAGGGCCTACTTCACAAGATTTCCAGCTACGGTATAACTGGAAATGTTTTCTCAATCATTAAATCATTTCTCTCCGATAGGCTCATAAGAGTAGTGGTCGATGGACAAAAATCAGAGGCCCGCAGTATTAATGCTGGAGTCCTTCAAGGGTCAATCCTGGGCCCAACTCTCTTCCTGATCTACATCAATGATCTCCCTAAACACATACTTAAATCATTCGTTGACATCTATGCTGATGACGCGACCATCTATGGCAACACATCAAAGGCTGTAAATGACAAAGTTCTCTCTGATTATCTCTCCTCTGATCTCGAGCGCGTTGTTCAGTGGGGGAAGACGTGGCTGGTTACCTTTAATGCATCTAAAACAAAACTCCTATCTTTACATCATCAATGCTCTGATCTCCATCTGGCATCAATTTAAATGGATGGCTCTCGTCTAGGAGAAGCCCCTGTTTTGACAAGCTTATGGGTTTGTCCTTTACTCCTGATCTGAAATGGAACACGTACATCAAGTCTGTTGCCAAGGTCGCTGGATCCTTCTACCGCTCCAGAAGATATATCACTACTGATTTTATTCTCTATCTATATAAAACCAAGTACGTCCAATGATTGAATACTGCTGCCATATCTGGGAAGGAGCTGCTAAAAACAGCCTATCCTGCCTTGACAGAGTACAAAATAGACTTTGTGGCCTAGTGGGTGATGCCCTTTTCTCTACCCTGCAGCCTTTCTCCCACAGAAGAGACGTTGCGAGCCTATCCTTGTTTTTTATTTCCATGGCAGGTGCTCGTCTGAACTCCAATCTCTGGTCCCTCCTCGCCAATCTTTCACGAACAACCCCCGTCTAGCTGAATCTACTGTCCAAAATTTTCCCCACTCTTTATCTGTGCTTAAATCAAAACTTAGATTCCATGAACAAAGCTTCTTTCTTAGAACTGCACGCCTGTGGAACTCTGTTCTGTCTGCCTGCTTCCCACCTGACTACAACCTGGATGTGTTCAAGTCCAACAAAACAAATTCCTAATGAACCGCCCCTTTAAGTAAACACTTCATTAAATCTCCACACTAACGTACTGTACTTGCAATAACTCTTATCCCTGAGTGGCTTCCGGGCCTTGATAACTGGTGACCACCGTGAAAAAAACCCCCTTATCTCTTGCATGCCCTAAAGAATTTTAACAGTCATCAAAAGCAGTGGAGGTAGAACTCATTATTAAGTTTGATTGCTGAATGTTTTCATACACTTTTCATACACTTTTATACAATCTAATACAATTTTTGTCGCTCGTCTCATAATTTTGGTCATGTGTAAAAAGTCTCATTTAATAAAAATGTAAATTTTAAAAATAAATATTTGGAATGTAGCTTTTCGTTTCCATAATTTTTTAGATTGTAGTATTGGTAACCTTAAGTCGGAAGAGTTTAACATCCATCCTTAAAAAAAGTTTTTTTTAAAGATTTTTAAGTGAGCTTAAATTTTTTTATCAGCAGTGTATATAACAAATAGATGACAAAACTATATTACAAATTATTGATGTTGACATTTTATAATTTATTCCTTTAAATAGTTGCCATTCTCAATTCTTGACAGCACCTGTTTCGTGGCGCTAAAATCACTTATTAAATTAGTAGATCAATCAACGAATCTATCCTTCCCTTAAGTCTTTGGATGAAATAGCACTGGATAAAGCAGAGGGAAAGTAGAGCAGTAGCGCTATATATATCTAAGGCTTTTAACAAAGTATGACACGATGGTCTTCTTAGGAAAATCATATGATATGGACGAATACTTAACATAATTAAATCCTTCTTTAATAAGAAAGGAAGCCAGGTTTCCTCGACAGCTGTACGTCAAAACAATATGATATAAATGCGGGTGTACCTCAGGAATCAATCGTTGGACCTTTACACTTTCTGATATTCATAAATGACCTCTCTGATAAACTTGTCTGTGAGATGGGTATATTTGCTGATGATTCACGCTTTATATCAGGCACGAGGGGAACACGAATTAACACATCTAAAGCAATGGCAGAAACTCTATAGTAAGACCTCCAGTCTATAGTGGAATTGGCACAAAAATGGATAGTGATATTCAATGCTGCCAAAACTAAGTTTGTTTTTATTTAATAATTACAAGAAACCTTCTCAATTACCATTAAGCATGGCTAATAATACATTACCTGAAGGCATTTCGTTCAAACACATCGGATTAACGTTCAGAGGGAACATGAGTTGGAACAGATACATCGGGAGAGTTGCTTCGGCTGCTGCGAGGAAGGTGGGCTGTGTTTATTTGCTTCCCCACTGAGCAAATTAGGTATGAGGCCATTTTTTAATGTGGAGAGGGGGAAGGGGGAAGGGAAAAGGGGACCAGCTCCTGAGAGGTGGGAAATGGGAGCTGGATAGTGAGAGCCATTTGGTATATAGGGTTGCCCCTACATGGACCAAAAGATTGCCCCAAGGACAATAGTCTTTGATTGCAGCATCTGCTGGAACAGACTCTACACTTTGATCTTGACCCGAAGGCCACAAAGGTCCCCCCGCGAGAGGAAGGTGGGCTCTCTCTACTGTGACAGACATTTACTTACGCCTGAAAGTATTTTGTACATCTACAAGGCTACAATTCGCCGATGTATGGAGCATTGTTGTCACATTTGGGCCGATGCATCTGCTACTAGTCTCTCACTCATGGACAGGATTCAAAAGAGAGTCCTCAACATCAAAGTGCCAGCTAGGTTTCAGCCTCTGTCCCATCAACGAAATGTTGTATCCCTCTGCCTGACAAACTACAAACTTTTTGGTCTCTATATAAGATGTATAGATATTCAAATAGTTTACTAAAGTTAGTAAGGAAAAGTGGACCATAATATTCCTCTTTCCAATTGACCATTTACATATTTTTAGTATAGATTTCTTATGTTCTTTTGGTCTTACTGGATTCCAGAACGAGAATTCATATTGTCTAGTGCAGTATCCATCTTCGTGATGATACGTAAGGTAACATAACTCAGAGAAAGTGTACCATACATCAAAGAGACAGTCTTGACTAACCGAGATCTTATTTGGGCTGCAATTACTGTTATGTAGTAGGTCGAACACAAGAAAGTATTAAGTTATTTATCTGTCCGTCGATCTATCTATCTATCTATGTGTATTATCAATATATCTCTCGATCTAGTTATCTATCTATTTCTGTATCTATCCATCTCGATCTAACTGGCGAGGTAAATAGGAGATGAGTATGAATAATGTTGATAAAAGCTGTCAAAATAGATCAAGCTATATCATAGACAAGTCACCGGAAGCATCTGTTCAGCTGACGGAAGCACGTGTGGGTCACGTGGTTCTCGTTAGCTGAGAAGAGTAATTGTAGTTGGAAATTAGAATTGCAGCAGAGTGCTTGGGTTTAACGGTTATCTCTTCCACTTGGGAAGGAGATGAGCTGTCTTAAAATGGCGACTAATAGAAGTAAGAAGAACCCAACAATGCAAAAAAGAACTCACTTTCCATATTCATCTGCGACGATATTCTGGAATATGAAATAAAGATAAGATAAAATCAAATAAGCGTTTCTGGGGGTGAATGCATATTCGTTCAAACAGGTTCCAGCCTTCCCTCCAAGAACAAAATGAATTTCAGATGAATCCAGATCAACGACGCATGAAAATAAGATGTGTCACACACACACACACACACACACACACACACACACACACACACACACACACACACACACGCGCGCGCACACACACATACATATATATATATATATATATAAACATTTAGACGATCATAGCGTTTAAACAAATAGACTGCAACAACATAACTTAGGGTTCAGAAGGTGAAGAACCACAATACACATTTAGTGACACGTACACACATTCTGATGAACCCTTCGTCACAAGTGCATATCATCTGTATGCTTATATGGTTCACCATTATACAACGATACTACGCAATTTTTAATATTTAGTCAGGATTTAATTGCAGGGAAAAATATTCGACCTGAAAATCTTCTGCAAAGGCAGTGTCTAGTAAGCCATTCTGTAGATTAAATCCGTATTAAGAATGTTTCAGCTTAATTATAGTGGTTGAAACTTTTACATGTTATTCTTTTATGGACCAATTTTTGGTTACCAAGATATTAATTACCATATTTGTATGCGTATATTTACTTATATTTCCCACAGACCATTTAAAGAATTATGGAAATAGTGTCTCCTCATATTGACAAATCGCGTAGGTGTAGTTTGTGCAGGTGGCTTGAACATAAACTATGTCAACTTGATTGGTGTAATTCATTTTAACAAAAGTGTTGGCGAGAAAATGAGATAAATAGATTGTGAGAAGAGAACTCTATGTTCACCTTATAGAAAGGCTACAGAAATCTAAGTCTTGTGCGTGAGATGCTTGGCGAATACTAGAATCTCACCTTCATTAACTCTCTTCTTCTTCCTATCTGTATCTTCCTTTTTCTCAATCTATATATTATATGAATACTTTATGATAAGTATATATAACTAGCCTGAGCTGCCCGGGTGTTTGTAGGTTTGTGTTCAGCAAAAAAAAAAAAAAAAAAAAAAAACAGATGTAGTAGGCAGGCTCGAACCCGTGATGCGAAGGCGGAAAATAAAGTGGATGTGTTTGTAAGGTTGAGCAAAAGAAGAAAAAAAAGGAAAGGAAAATTGCCAGCGCAAAAAAAAAAATGGTAGTAGGCAGGAAGGCTCGAACACGTACCGCGTATGAGGAAAAGAAAGAGAAAAAAATGTGACGTGTTACCTGTTGCGCCCATCACCAAACCGGAAATGATCTAAGTTTAAATTAAGGCTAGACAATCGAAAAGAGGGGATAACTTAAAAAAAAAAAAAAAAAATCGGCGAAAAAAGCGACTCCTCCTATAAAAAATTACCAAGTTGAGGGTGAAAGAATTAATGTTTTTGGCCAGTTTTTCGATATTTGTCGTCCGAAGGGTCGAGCTTCAAAATGATACCGATCTTTGAAAGTCTGTCGCCTCTGTTTAACATTTTTTCGAGACATACATACGTACATAAATACATACATGATGATGATGATGATTGCAACGTCTTGTCAGATGAGTGCCACTCCCTCATACACTTAAAGTCTATGAGCCCAAAAATTACTTCCATCGCCAGAGGACCATTTTAATAGACAAATGCCTGAGGGAGTATCTATACACAGATGATGTTACGGAGTCATAGCTTTGTACGACAGCTAAGTTCCTCTCTCGGCTCAAAATGTTGAGATCCAACAATAAGCAAGAGCAAGATCGCCAGCAACAATTTAAACTGCAGACCAGCTTAATGCGGGTACTGATCTCCCACTTTATGGTCTTTTACATCAGAGATTTGCTTCTCCTAGAAAGGTTGCCTTCACCACGGCTTACGGAAGTCTTCTCGACCCCAACACACACATACACACGCGGTGCTAGCTGGCTGTTGACCCCGAAAAAGGGTACATTCGCCCTTTGGAAGGTCTACATGCATACATACATACAGAAGATTCACAATTTCAATAAATCTGTATTACAATGAAAATATACAAAACTCTTAAGATGAAAACGGGGTAATCAACTTTTTACCATGAAGCTGTTTATATATAACTGAATTAATGTTTCTTTTTAGAGCACAATTGAACCATGGTACTTGATTTTTGACGTTTAACATTAATTCAAGTGATTATGTAAAAATTATTTCATAAAACCACTAGCTGGTTTATTGATAAGACAGGGGCGCATTCCAAACTAATGTTTCTGTTTGGATCACAATTGAACCATGATACTTGACCTTTGCATTTTAACGTTTAAATGAAGCAATTAATTACTAATAATTCCATAAAATTACTGTAGAAAATGTACTGTTGATTTGTAGACTATAATGTATCATGGGCTTAGTCACTGCAGGAGACATATGAAGCCTCCTCCCGATATACGGCAGATGAGGAGGGGGCTAACCAGAATAGGAAATCATTCGACTTGATAAAAAAAAATAGAGAATTTCACCGGGTTCGATGAGAATAAAATATGGACGAGTGGAACATTTGTTGATCCTAATTCAATCACGGATAGCATAAGGTCTCGCTGCAAGTATATATATATATATATATATATATATATATATATATATATATATATATATATATATATATATATATATATATATATATATTCAAATAAGGGGGTAGTCACCAACAATGTGTATTTTCTAACATTATTTTATATTTCCGTGTCTTGGCTTTTCATTGAGAATTATGTTTGGATCATTGTAATAATGTTTTTAAATCATTAAAATCGTTTTTACGCGTTTCAGACGTTCTGTGAAGCGTCCTCGTCAGAAATTATTTTCAAATGTGTTGGAGATGTAAAAATGGCATTTTCGTAGTTCATTTGAAGTGTTTCCAAGGGGTGGAGGCGTGTAAGTGTCTATTATTCATTGGCATGTTCAATTTTTATTACTCTTTTATTGGGCTTGTCGAGGCCGCTAACCTCGGCTGTAGTCATTCTTGTGTTGTGTTTCTCTCTCTCTCACTCTCTCTTTCTGCTTGTGTTTTTTTCCCCTTTTCCTTTTGGGTAGGTGTGTGTGTGTGTGTTTGTGCGTGTGTGTGTGTTTTCTTTTATTGGTTTGAGAATGTGTGTACTGTTTTATAGTATTATGAGGTTATTTGCTTCCCAAGGAAGGTGGCTGTGATCCAAGGTCGTTACTAATGTGTATGTGTGAGGAGGGGGGGGAACAGCTCTTCTGAAATAAGGGTAGGCGTGCTTTCATTCTATTTTGATATCTATTTTTTGGATTCTTGGATTTTAGTATTGTGATTTTTCGTTTCAGTCTTTTCGGGTATTCATTATATTATGTTTGTTTAGATAGAGGGGTGTATTTAAAAATATGTATAAGGGATTTATACGCATACAACCACACACAGACATAACACCCCTATCTCTAATACAACATACTGAACAATACCAACCCTACTTAACCTCGAAACCAACAACACTAAGAAACACCTAGAACCATAGTATAATATCTGTTCCAACACCTCGCTCCCTCCTCAGTCAGTGGAGGAGAACCCCCTCATGACTGAGACAACTATCATCCCTTCTATCATCCCCCTCCCATACCTATACCCCCTCCAATTGCCCCCCCCTCTGGGGAACAAAATCTTCCCAAGACTACGAACCGATCCTGGGTCTGGCCATACGCACAGTGGTAGACAAATAAATAGAAACATTAAAAAATCCCCAATACATATTTTTAAATACACCCCTCTATCTAAACAAACATTATATAAGGAATACCCGAAAAGACTGAAACGAAAAATCACAATATTAAAATCCAAGAATCCAAAAAATAAATATCAAAATAGAATGAAAGCACGCCTACCCTTATTTCAGAAGAGCTAGTCCCCCCCCTCCTCACACATACACATTAGTAACGACCTTGGATCACAGCCACCTTCCTAGGGAAGCAAATAACCTCATAATACTATAAAACAGTACACACATTCTCAAACCAATAAAAGAAAATACACACACACACACGCACAAACACACACACACATTCACACACACACACATTCACACACACACACACACCCTACCCTAAAGGAAAAGGGGGAAAAACAGACAAGCAGAAAGAGAAAGTGTGAGAGAGAGAAACACAACACAAGAGTGACTACAGCCGAGGTCAACGGCCTCGACTAGCCCAATAAAAGAGTAATAAAAATTGAACATGCCAATGAATAATAGACACTTACACGCCTCCACCCCTTGGAAACACTTCAAATGAACTACGAAAATGCCATTTTTATATCTCCAACACATTTGAAAATAATTTCTGACGAGGACGCTTCACAGAACGTCTGAAACGCGTAAAAACGATTTCAATGATTTAAAAACATTATTACAATGATCCAAACATAATTCTCAATGAAAAACCAAGACACGGAAATATAAAATAATGTTAAAAAATACACATTGTTGGTGACTACCCCCTTATTTAAATATAAATCTTTCTTTCGTTGGAATTTCTTAACCCATTTTATATAAATATATATATATATATATATGTAGAGAGAGAGAGAGAGAGAGAGAGAGAGAGAGAGAGAGAGAGAGAGAGAGAGAGATAAAAAGGAACAAACCGATTTTTGTGTTCATCAACGTTTCGTCTATATTTCGAGAGTTCCTCTGGATGAATGATATTAAGAAAGCTAAAAACACCAGATACTAGAAACTTTTTCATGTGCAAAGTGTGACGCTGTTTGCACATGACAAAATATTCAAATATTTGTAACTGGTCTTTTTGTTTTCTTAATCTCATTCATCCAGAGGAAGTCTCGGCATTATGACGAAACGTTGATGAACGCATAACTCGCTTTGGTCTTTTTTATTTCTCTATTTTGTCGGAATATTATTTTCATTATTCTAATCATATATATATATATATATATATATATATATATAGATATATATATATATATATATACATACTTTTGGATTCCCCTAGTCGTATATATTCTTTACATTTACTATGTTATTAGGGTTAGGGTTAGGGTTAGGGTTAGGGTTAGGGTTACATTTACTATGTTACTAGGGTGAGTTTATTTAATTTTGACCAACATGAATCTCATATCATTTTCATTCTGACCTGAGCTCACGCTTCATATTGATTAAAAAAGATTAACATTGTACTTTATTTTTTTACACTTAAAATGATAGACAATGAAGGTGTTTACACTTTTGGTAAGAAATGTTGAGTATACCTGGAAGATATTAGGACTGATAACGTTACAGACTAATATTTCAGTTAATGTCTCGTTATTTACACTCGTCATATTCCATCAAGTACACACTTATGATGAACGCAAAAAAAAAGTTATATTAAAGTTGACAGTTAAAGTTCGCTAGGCTTCTCATTCAATTTTATTGAATACCAGGCCGTAGTGTTAATTTTATATAAGCGAGACATATTGATACAAATGCATTATTATCTGTAAGTATTAAAAATTGAATTTTAAAACAAAACCTATATTCTGTTTTCAGAATTATTCCATAAGGAATGATAATTTATATTAATTAAATTATTCAGACTGCTGTTGTCATCTTGAATTTATTCTCATAACTTTTCGGTCAATGAACTCTCCGAACTTCTTCAAGTGTATATTGTCGAACTCATTATTCTTTCTGTCGAACTAAGGAAATTAAATACGCGCCAAAAAACACGATGATCAGTGAAAACAATACGAAATACATTGGGTAATAAAGGTATTACTATCATTGACCTTATATTAATAAACAAAACATCCTTTAGGTATCAAGAGTTTTAGTGTTCCCGTCAAGTGGTTCCAATATGGCGATCGATTTACTAGAACGTTGTATTAGAAACTGACCACCCATTACAAATATTTAAATATTGGAATTTTTGCCTTTTATCTGCTAATATGGTAGATTAGTGTCCAAATGATAATAATCCGTTGAAAAGAACGAAAAAAAATATGAGGATGGGTATGCATTGTAGAGGTTTACCCTAGTATTTTGTGTTATCAGCTTTAAATAATACCAGGAATTAATAGTTTGTTTTTTACATGGGAGTCATCACTTATCAAGGCCCGAAGGCCACTCAGGGATAAGGGTTATTGCGTGTACAGTAATCAATGAGATAGTATTGTAGTAATCATTAGTATTGGGGATTTTGATAGAGTGTCTTACTTAAGAGGGCGGTTTGCCAGGAGTTTGTTTATGTTGGACTTGAAAACGTCCAAGTTGTAGTCAGGTGGGAAACAGGCAAGCGGCAGAGAGTTCCATTTGTGTGCAGTTCTAATAAAGAAGCTTTGCTTATAGAATCTGCGTTTGGATTTAGGCACAGATAAAGAGTGGGGGAAATTATTGACAGTAGTTTCAGCCAGACGGGTGTTTCTCGGGAAAGATTGGCGAGGGGAGACGAGGGATTGGAGCTCAAAAGAGCACCTGCCATGGAAATAATGATAAAACAAAGACAGGCTTGCAACGTCTCTTCTGTGGGAGGGAGGTTGCAGGGAAGAGAAAAGGGCATCCCCCACTAAGCTAGTTAAGTAATATTTAACGCAAATCTTATTTAAAAAGTGGAAAATGTGAAGTTTGTACGGTAATCCATCCCCGCCCAATGTTTAAAGTGTTTCTAAGTGTTTTTAAACTGTTTAGAACTTACGATCACCCGTTCTCTCTGGGAGAAAGAGGGAACGGGGGATCACAAGATTCAAACATTTAAAAAACACGTCATCACTGACACAAAACTTGAAAAAATTCTAACAATTACATGTCTCGTTTACCGCTATGTAACCAAGAAGTGGTTGCTCACTTTACGTTAAATTTATATGAGAAAGTAATCCTTCATCTAATATATATATATATATTTTTAAAATTCCTTCTTGCATATTATCTTTAAAGACCGTTGAAACGTATTAACCCCCAAAAGT
Organism: Euprymna scolopes; assembly: GCF_053919585.1. Taxonomy (NCBI): domain Eukaryota; kingdom Metazoa; phylum Mollusca; class Cephalopoda; order Sepiida; family Sepiolidae; genus Euprymna; species Euprymna scolopes. The sequence goes on along the minus strand of NC_136493.1, from coordinate 125,673,197 downwards.
TAATTTGGATATTTTTGAGGGGCAAACTATGCTGGATTAGTTTGTAAAAATTACGGGTATAAGTTAGCTTATCGAAAGTGCTCAATATTCTTGGTAGAGCAGGTATGTTTAAAGGCTGTGTCGTCCAGACAAAACAGTGTTACTGTGTTATTATACAATTTTATACATAAAATCTATGCGGCGTTATAGTAGGTCGTAAGTTTGCGTCCTTCCGTCTAGATAGATGATGAAGAATGAGTGGTGGCAACTGTTGAGTAGACCGATGCTGGAGCGGCAGATTCTGTTGTCTTTCCGCATGGATACCCTCTGTCATGCTCTGCCGATGCTGCTGTTGTCCTTTTGCGCTTGCTTCTCTTCTTACTCCCACTGTCCATTTCTTCTTGATTTTGACCCTCCAGGAGTGACGGTCTAAACATAGGATTCTAAGTCAACAGGGTTGATGTTGCAAGATTTTAAGTCCTTTTTACATACATCCTTAAATCTGAGGAGTGATCTACCGGTTGGTGTGCTGCCGGCTAAGAGCTCGCCATACAGAATGTCTTTGGGGATTCGGCCATCCTGCATGCAAACGACGTGCCCTAGCAAGTGCAGACGTCTCTGGGAGAGGGGGGCAAACATGCTTGGAAGATTTGCTTTGGCAAGAACGCGGTTCTGCCATGTAATACCTAAGATCTATCTTAGATTGTGCAGATGGAAGGTGTTTAGTTTGCGATCTTGATGTTCGCAGGGGGTCCATGTCGCACTGCAGTAGAGATGCTGAAGACACAGGCTTTATATATTCTCATCTTTGTGTTTATGGTCAGCATGTTGATTCTGCACGCTCTCTAAGTCAAGCGAGCCATAGCTGTTGCTGCTTTCCCGATGCGGGGGTTTAGTTCACCGTCTAGCGAGAGGTTTTTGGAAATAATGGAGCCTAGATAGATAGGTCGTAAGAGTACAATATTATATACATCAGTCGTATCTATATAGGGAATGTGTGTGTGAGGACATTTCTCAACCTATATATTCAACAAATATTTTATATAAATACTTGAACATTGCAATATAGGACATTCAGATATGTGGAAACATTTTTAATCCGTTTTCACTCGGAAACAAGAGGTGCTAACGGGTCCAAATTGAAATTTGGTACGTTTATCTGTTTGCTGTTTCACGAATGCGCATGCGGGAGTAGTTAATATTACATATTACTTATGTTAAGTATAATTAGTTTGAAAACACCTCTTAAAGATCGTGTCACGCTGGTCTCATCGTCTGTAGGTTTTGATTTCGATCTCAGCTCGAGTATGTTTTCATTTCTTTTTCTTACAAAAAAAAACCATAATACTCGCATGTACATGTCTCAGTTTCTGTATAAACTGAAATATAATATTTGTGCATCTTTTAAAACTCGGCGGCCTGCTAGTATAATAAACAAAGAGTGCTCAATATCTTTGAAAAGGTAAGTAGAGTAAAAGGCCCCGTTGCCTAGGAAGAGCAACATTATTTTATCTAAAGATAATCTACTCGGATTTGCCCGAGATGAAAAGTGATATATAGTCAGCAAAACGTTATTCATATTCTAAGAATGACAGGTGTAACCAAACTGAACTTCATTTTTTTTTCTTTTGTACGGCCTAGTGAATATCGGATAGCCCTTCAAGTGTATATATATATATATATATATATATATAAATATATATATATATATAGATATAGATATAGATATAGTAATTTATAAAATATATATAGCGATTAAGCTACACTGAATATTCCGCGTTTCATCCACTCTAGGATTCTTCAGGCTTATGCATAATAATATTTAGTGTAGCTTAATCGCCATATATATTTTATAAATTACTAACTAGCTCTACCTACGTATTGAGTACTTTTGAAGTAAATACTTAAAGTTTACGCATAAATTTATACTTTTGCATATTAATTTTATGTGAGTATATGAAGTAGTTATATATATATTTTATATATATATATAAGTGTTGGGACGAGACGATTAATCTGAATCGGAATCGGGAATCAGAAAAATGGGAACTTTTTGGAGTATCGAAATTGGAAAAAAATGTGGCAATATTCTGATGCTAAAACGATTCCTCTATATTATATTTTTATTTGATTTTGTTTCAAACAAAAATTTCCACTGGTATTAGAAGTAACAATAAGATAATAAATATTTGTTGATTTAAACTACCAGTAAAACTAAAATCTATAGATCATCCTCCATAAGTGTGTTTTTATATTTTATAAATAAATGTACATTTAAAATGCGTTTTTTACGGTAATTAGGAAAAATTGCAATTTTATAGTTAAATATTTAGAGATTTATTGTATTGGAATCGGAAATTTAGTAAGGAATCTGTAATTGTATTGAAAACGTGAAAAATATTGGAATCGTACCATCACTAATATATATATATATATATATATATATATATATATATATATATGTGTGTGTGTATATATATATATATATATATATATATATATATATATATATATATGCATTTATGAGTGTGTTTGGGTATGTGTGTCTAAAGAGAGATAGAGAAATCGAGAAAGGTCATGTTGGTGCATTTACATTGCTGTCTAAATGTGTAAATGAATATCTACCCGTGAGTATTTGCGAGTGGTTCTTCATACGATCTCAGTTCCACCTTCCGGAAATGCGCAATCCTGAGCTTCGTAAGTCACGCGCACAGTTTTCTGTAGCCTAACACGCGGATATACCAATACAATACAACGAAAAAGTTCTCTTCTATTCAATCAACAGAAACACGTTTTTACCATCTTTTCTGACTGTTAAGATGTAATAAAAGCATGAGTCACATATTCTACAAAAAAGAGAACGAAAAGATAACTCTTGACTTATAAAGGTCAAAACTACTTAAACTGCAGGCAAAAAATACAAAACACTATCACACCGAATAACTGTAAAAAAAACAAAAAAAAAAACATCGTATAATGTTTCTTCCATCGTCATTTGAAAAATAAAAGATTGAAAACTATCTGCATAAAAAGTAAAATTAATCCTGCAAATACAGAATACGGCAGAAATATCTCCCATATTTTGACATTTGTTTGTGCAGTTTCTAAGTTATCATTAATGTGTATGGATGGAACTGCATATCAGTGTGTGAAAATTCTTTTGACTGTTCGATCAGACAACCCCAAGGCTAACACATTCTTGCGAGATGAACGTGCAGGAGACTGAGTAAATGAAAGTCTCACAGCTCGAATACTTTCTGACGTTCGAGCTGTTTCGAGAGTTTCCAGATGGATTTTTTTAAAGTGCCGAACCTGTAACTGATATTTGTAACGCATAGCTGCATTGATTCTGTATCTGGAAGAGCATTATGCCGGCCTAACTTGTAAAAAACTCGGAAAGCTTTCTGTTGCAGTTACATATTCACCATTCGTAAAAAAAAAACACATTCATGCATTAAACGCACGATATGCACCAGTCCAAACCAATATTGCTTCATGAGGATACCTTAAAAATGGCAAGTTATTAGCTAAATGAAAACATCATGCATATATGTATAAGGTCATTAAAAACATATAGTTGGAAGTTTAAAATGGGGGAGTATTTCTGCCGCAGCCTGTATAATAAACGGAAAGAAACTCTCATTTAAAACAAACGCAATAAAATTGCCTACGAGCCATGCATTCATTTTGGATGAATCAGATAATTCTATAGATCGCATTAGTTTTTCCGGTATCTTTCTTGTCAGAATCCTTTCTTGAAAGGCGTCATGTACTTACGAGACGGACCACGAGATTGTTACAAACATCCGAAGTAAAAATGTTCCTATGGAAAGAACTAGATTCGAACTTGCCACCACCGGGTTGTCAGGTTGTGTCATTAAATAATTAGCCACTGTAAACCCCCTCATACCTTTAGTTAGAATAAAAATGGTGCAATCATATTTTAGAAAAGCCAAAACCGTTCTTTTTTTACAGAAGGAACAAAACAACACTTAAATATATAAAAAGAAGTGGGAATAACTTAAAAAGGAAAATAGAAGTTGTTTTAAAGTAAGTTGTAAATAAATGTTGAGTTGTTCATGAACTTTGGACTACTATTGTGATCTTGTGTGTTTCTTTCACAACTTTCGGACTGTGTAATCTTCACCATTCTTCATGTGGCTTAGTGGGTAAAGTACTTAGTAAGATTTAGTAAACCACAATATTCTGAAGGTTGAGGATTCAATCATCAATGCGGATGCAACTTAAAATACAATTGCGAATGTTTAAGAACTTTTACACACTCATGGCTCACGAAACAATAGCATACTAGCCCCTTGGATAAAATAAAAGGGTTCCATTCATAATATCGTGCAGGTTCGATAGAATGATTGTTGAGTACGAAACGATCCATTCAAGGACGTCAGAGGTTATATTTACCAAAACTTTATCAAAATAACACTAAAGATGTAAAACTTATCCGAGAAAATTCAGATAATACGAAATTGTGATTTATTTAAAAAAGCTATGTTTTGAAAGACTAATGTTTCTTTTGTTCTTCCCATTTTCTTTTTCCATGCTCAATTGTGTATTTTAAATCAGATAAACTCCCCCTTTTTTACTCCGTATTATAAATCTTGTTTTCTTCTTTTTAGAAAGTATGTTAATGCTTAGCTTTGTTAATCTTATTTGTATTTTCCTTGTACTATGTTTTCCGAAATGGTCCTCGATAATAGAGAATAAATTTTAAAATCCTCACGATGTAAATTAATTTGATTTTTTTATATTACATTTATTTTTCTAAACACACAAAAGAAAACGCAAATATTTTTATATCAAAAGTTACAGAGCAAAAGATAAAGAAAGCAATATTTATATGTACATTACACATATATTTTTACAAAACTCTCTGCCCTTTTTCATCTTTTTTCCTCTATTCAATTTAATCTTTTCGTTTTTAAAAGTAAATGTTAATAAATGTCTGGAGTTGATTCGATTTTAAGAAAAGAATTATTTTGTGCACACATAATAATTTAATACATCAATATAATTATGATTCGCTTAAAAAAAAACAACTCCAAATCATATTATATATAAGAATAAGTTTATAAAAATTGAATTCATTTGGAACGTTTACTGATTGCAAGGAGAAAATCACACAATCAAAATGAGACACACAATATATGTAAAGCAATAGCCAAACAATTATACAGCACATGAATAACTTCCTCTGTTTTATCTGTAAGAGAGAAAATATTATATTTAAGATCGTCAAGCCTAATATCATAATGTACACAAACACAGACGGAATTTGATGAACGACATTATCATTATTATTGTTTTTAAGTTATTTGCGAATTATTCCACACGGTAAATTATTCCTCATAATGTATAACAGTCAATAGATAATTGACGAAATCTGCATCTATTAAAATATCATGTTTAAGCTTATAGTACGATCGGGCAACGCCAGCTAGTATATATATATATATATATATATATATATATATATATATATATATATATATATATGCTCTTAATATTTTAACCGCCTTTTCTTTAAAGGTAAAAAAAACCTCATTATGTTAGTCAAAGTATTTCTTTATTGATTACTAGCGGGAGTACCTGGCGTTGTCCGGATGTGGAGAAGTTGTATGCTAATGGTATTGAGTAACGAAGAGAAAAAAAACCAACAAAAAGAGAATACTAAAAAAATTGAAAGTAACAGCAGCTACCTGTGCGAGCTAAACAAAACTAACCGAAGTAGCCAGGTTCGAACCTGTAACGCCAGTAGAAAAACGAAATGAAAAAATGCCAACGGTTTAGTCGCCGGCCGTTCAAATTAAGCTTAATCATTGCAAGGCGTATGATAACTTTGTAAAAATGTTGATGCAAAAACCAAACTCTCTTTGAAATAAACGGCTGTTTACCATGACAGAATTAATGTTTTAGTCCAATATTTTGATATTTGTCGTCCGTGAGATCGACCTTTTAGACAATACCGATTTTATCAGAGTCCATCCCGGATGTCGAAAGCTTTTGGCAGAGATACAAACACACGTATGCATATTCCCCTTTTATATTATAGATAAGAGTAAATAACTGTTTCGACCCGTACTAAACTATATAAATGTCACTATATATAGGGTGGAACGATATATTTGTCGCCTTAAAGAAAACAACACTACAGCTTTATTTTAAAGTTTTCTTGAAAAAATCAATTCAGGTAACTTGATTATATCGTAGATATGATATCTATTTAATATAGCCGCCTTCACCCTAAATCACCGCCTCGATGCGGATCCGGAACTGGGAGTATACCTTTTCCACAAGCGCTGACGAGAGCTCGGCGAATACTCGGTGGATGGCGGCGATCAGATTGAAGTAGTCAACCAGGCTCAGGTCGGGAGAGGAGTGGGGTAGTGAAAGAAAGGTACAAAGTCGTAGCACTCTTTCTGAAGTCAGGCATGCGTCTCTTTGGACTTGCAACGAGTCCTACTGCCATACACAGGGTCTGCTAGCGGCATCCTTATTTCACCAGAAGACCACAACACTCTTCAGAACATCCAAGTACACTTTAGTGTTGATTTTCAAGCTGTATATTCAAATCTTCAATGCGAGCAATACTCAAAATACAGTTACGACTTCTACTGAATGAGAGCATGCTACCCCCGGAGATTAAAAAAAGGGCTTCGTTCAAAATTCCTAACAAAATTTTGAGTTTGACAGAAATACGTATGAAGTTAGGATGTACATGCACTAAAACGCTGTGAAAATAAAATTCAAGATACGGATAGCAATCCGAATAATGGAGAGAATTTTTTTTTTTCATTCACCTTAATTCCAAACAAGATGTAAGGGACCACTAACTCGGACCATGCCTAAGAAAGATTAATACTTCATCTTAACTATTTGCTTCGATATGCGTCAGACTTCCTTCGAAATACTAATATCAAAGTCTTTAGACATTTCTTTGACATTTTGACATGAATTTTGATAAAAGAGTCTACTTAAACGAATACTGATCCAGAACTAGGTCGCGTCAGCATCTTACAGCATTGTACGGTAAGCTGCCGCAAAAGACGTCGGAAACAAACGGACGCGATGTGGCACTATATTTTAGTTCCCCGGTTGTGGTGGTTATTACCCCCACCCCTGCGTAGCCAGGATGTGATTTAGCCATAAGTGGAGGGATACATAAGCAACCAGAAGGCAATCTCATAATTACCTTCCTTTTCTCACTCTTTTTTTCGTCGAGACAGTATGGGGTAAGACGCATATTTTTATTTTTCCGCAAATGAGGGGGATATCCTCTCTCACTCAAAATAGTGAAAGTTAATTAGTTTTAAAGAAGTAATGGTTAAAATCTATTGTATGATCTGTAAATTGTATGTTAATATTGTAATATATACATTGTATGTTAATATTGTAATATATACATTGTATGTTAATATTGTAATATATACATTGTATGTTAATATTGTAATATATATTGTATACATTTTGTAAAATAAATAGTTAATTATATTTCTCATATATTACGAGCTTTTTTTTGTCGTGTGTCGTTTTTTTTGTCGTGCGTCATTTTTTGTGGCGGCCATAAATGTCTGCATTAAAGAATGAAGGGGCCCTTAGAACAAGAAACGTTCCAACCACAATGCCACCAGAGTGAAGACATCACACGCCCACATCCAACATCTCAGTTATGCCTTCGTCTTGATACTCAGACCCTATTGACTGTCCCATCGTCACATCATCATGGGGCCGTTTCTAAGACATTTAGTGTAACATATAGGTCGGTCACCCGCCAGTGACCGGCTGATTAGCCTATAGGCAAACGGTTGTAAGTAAACATAGTTCAATTAAATCGGTCTAGGAGAAAATATTTCAAAATTACCCCACAAAAACAGATTATTTAATTGATTTCTCTCTTCCCCCCAAAATACTTTTTCTTTGAAACTTCTCTAAGAAAAAAAAGTTTCTGATATATTTCTTAAAAAAAAATGTTTTCGATCATAGTTGTTTCCATGAAAAACATTTTTTTCGTTGTTACAAAAAAAGTTATTAAAATTTCTCGTCTAAAATTGCAAAAAACAAAAATGACATTAAATAAAATTGACTGTTATTCATAGTTGTGTTCATATTTACGTCTTAAATTATTTTTTCTTAAGTATTTGCAGTAAAAATAATATACTTATCTTGAAAATAATTAAAAAAATTGTTTCATATAATTAAACTTAGCATGAGTCTTATCTTGTTGTCTTCATGGTTAATTTACAATACTTTGGATTAATCGTCTATTTTCCAACTACTTATACGGCTGCCTTCCGTAAACTGCTGGCAGATGTTTACGCCTCCTTGGGTCAGATTCTGGCTCAGTACCTTTTAAAGTTATTTGTAAAGAGCTCAAAGGCGTTCTCTCCCGTTTTCGTTTTCAATATTCATATTACTACTACGGAATTTATGAAATAAGGTTTGTGTTATTCAATCATTAACAAAAACTATTATGTTATCTACGTGTCGGCGGTTGTTTTGAAAGCAAGTTAAACGCGTTTGAACTCTCTCTTTAAAAATCTACCAAAAATCAAGTAAGTATCCAATCAATACGAAATTACCACCGATTAAGTGAAGAATGAACTTTATAATGGTGTACATTTTTTATAACCGATATATATATATATATATATATATATATATATATATATATATATATATAAAATGGATTAAGAAATTCCAACGAAAGAAAGATGTATATTAAAATACGGGGGTAGTCACCAACAATGTGTATTTTTTAACATTATTTTATCATTCCGTGTCTTGGTTTTTTATTGAGAATTATGTTTAGATTATTGTAATAATGTTTTTAAATCATTGAAATCGTTTTTAACGCGTTTCAGACGCCACAGCCCAATAAAAGAGTAATAAAAATTGAACATTCCAATGAATAGTAGACACATACACGTTTCCATCCCTTGCAAACACTCCAAATGAACTACGAAAATGCTATTTTTACATTTCCAACACATTTGAAAATAATTTCTGACGAGGACGCTTCACAGAACGTCTGAAACGCGTTAAAAACGATTTCAATATTTTAAAAATATTATTACAATGATATAAACGTAATTCTCAATGAAAAACCAAGACACGAAATAATAAAATAATGTTAAAAAATACCCATTGTTGGTGACTACCCCCTTATATGTGTATATATATATATATATATATATATATATATATATATATATATATATATATATATATATATATATTTCTTGCCTATAGAACACCCTCTCTTTATTTGTAGGAAGAAATATGCTTAAAATACTTAGCCAAAACTGAGCAAAATATATTGTATTGGAGGAGGGGAAGGATTGTAGATAAAACAAACAAACAAAAAAACTGCGCACGTATAACATTTTAAATGTTTACATGTCAAAAATCCGAATGTTTAATGTTTTATTTTCTATCTTTTGTTGTTTGAAATTGTTTTTTGAAATTCGTTGAATATGGTAATAATAATTATTATCGTTCAAATTAGCAAAAATAATTATATATTTTCATTATTTTTGCGAGAACACTACTTTGAAATCTTTAAGAAATAACTGAATAATATTTTTAAGTAAGACTAATATTCTAATATACCGTTAAATAAAAAATGCTTTGAAGAATAGATAAAAAAAAAGGAACAAATAATTGAACAATAACGGCGCTTTTTTCTAAAAATACGATAATGTATTTCGGCAATTACTTGATACAGGAGTTGTTTCCAACGCACACGACGTCTAGCATTCCCAAAATGGTCACCCATCTGGTGCTGGTCAGCCTCAACGTTACTTAACTTCGGATGTTATGTTGGCACAATATATATATATATATATATATATATATATATATATATATATATATATATATTGCTTATGAAAAAAATGAAACCCTATATTTAATCGTCAAATCAAACATTAAAAGTACATGGCTGAATATAGTTTATTTAGTCCCCCCCGGGTCTCTGTATTTAATTTTAAACTATTATTTATTTATTTTTAATTTCACTACGCAAATCTATTTTTTTTTACATGGGGGGTAACCACTTATCAAGGCCCGGAGGCCATTCAGGGATAAGGGTTATTGCGTGTACAGTAATCAATGAGATAGTATTGTGGTAATCATTAGTATTGTAGATTTGATAGAGTGTCTTACTTAAGGGGGCGGTTTGTCAGGAATTTTTTATGTTGGATTTGAAGACATCTAAGTTGTAGTCAGGTGGGAAACAGGCGTATGGAAGAGAGTTCCACAATCGTGCACTTCTGAGAAAGAAGCTCTGCTCATGGAATCTACGTTTGGATTTAAGCACGGATAAAGAGTGGGGAAATTATTGACAGTAGTTTCAGCCAGACGGGTGTTTCTCGTGAAAGATTGGCGAGGGGGGACAAGAGATTGGAGTACAGACGAGCACTTGCCATGGAAATAACAATACAACAAAGACAGGCTCGCGACGTCTCTTCTGTGGGAGATGGGCTGTAGGGAAGAGAAAAGGGCACCCCCCATTAAAACACGAAGTTTATTTTGTACTCTGTCAAGGCAGGATAGGCTGTTTTTAGCAGCTCCTGCCCAGATAAATATTTTTTGTAATATAAAAATAAAATTTAACATTCAGTTAAGAATATTATAAAATGGATTAAATGTTTAAATAAGATTTTCAGTTTTGAAAAAAATACTTTAATGAAATAAAATAAATGTCTTTAGATTTGTAACAGACATTTTATAATATTTTGATATATGAAAAGCCATTAATTTTTTTAATTGTCTTTCCTTTTGGCTAGTATAACTCTTCCGAAAATAAAGTCAAAATACTATCGGCGTGTTAAAGTGAACTTGTGCCAAACATTTGTATTATATATCGGCTTTCCATATATTTAACAATACGGTTAGTTATTTTCTTGGCCTTCAGGCAAAGATCACAGTGTAATATCTGTTCTGATGATACAATTCACCTTTTCTGTCCTCATTCAGTGGAGGAAAATCCTTCATGACTGAGAATTAAAAAAAATGTTGTTACTGTCGAGCGTGCCCCTTTTTGGGGAGCTAGATTTTCTTCACATTAAAAACCGACCTTGTCTCTAACACTTCCCTCGTCGGGAGACAAATAAATAGGACTACTATGGGTGATTATACGCTTCAAACATGAACACAGATAAATATATTAAGCAATCAAGAAACGCAGTTGTCAATATCATTCGTACAATGCTTTCCTCAAGCATTGATTCGGTTTAATTTTGTTAGCGCATTGTGGCCACGATATTCATCCAATATCACAATACAAACCAGACAGATATGAAAGATTTCAATTGTAAATATACACGCGTAACCATATTGTAATACTGCTGCAATTTATGGGCCGTGTTATTGTGGAGTAAGATTTAAAAAAAATATTTACTTTCTTTTCATCTTAACACTCCCCGGTAAATGACGACTTTTATAGATTTTCAAATATGCGGAGTCACATGAATGAAGGGTTGACTATAGGATATTTTGAGTAAATTTATTTCCCGGAAAATTCCGGGACACATAATAGCTAGTGTATAATAATTCATCAGTGACTTTATTGAATTTGACATGATGTATTACGTACACTGTTTTCTTCAAAGTGTTGACCAGGTTTAATTTTATGAACGCATTATGACGTCGATGTTAACGAAATGACATTATACAAACGATTTTTCAGAGAGAAAGCATTTTTCTCAATTTCAGTTTCACACGTATCTACAACGTCTTGAGTGTTTATCGATGCAGACACACGCGCTGACAGCAGACGTAATCAACTTAATTGAGTTCCAGATTGCATGGCAAAATCTATTATGTACAAGATAAAATACGGGCTTCGTCTCTCATTAAAGAGAAGTAGTTTCGTCTCTAACGCCCGAAGTTAGTTTATCATATCCAACAGTTAGTTAAAATGTTTTTGCTCTAATATGCCATAATTAAACACGATATCCATAATGCTGCATCTATATATAAAGTTCTTGTCTTATTTTGGTTGTTTGTTTAAACCATTTTCATGTGGTTTTGGAAATAAAAAGTTAAATTTAGTATTCAATGCTCAATATCAACTAAGATGTTTTTTTATATACATATGGGTCACCACTTATTCAGGACCATCGTAAAGACAGTGGTCAATATGACAATGTCATAGTAATTGTTAGTAGTGAAAATTTGGTAAATTGGATTACTTAAGGGGAACGGCTCATCAAGAACTTGTTTAAGTTGGACTTGAAGATGCCCATATTATAGTCAGCCGGGAAGCAGGTAAACGGAACACAGTTGCACAGGTGTGCAGTTCTAAGAAATGAGCTTTGTGCATGGAATATACGTTTAGGTTTAGGCACGATAAAGAGTGGGGGAAATTATTGATAGTGTTTTTAGCAAGGCGAGTGTTTCTCGTGAAAGTTTGGCGAGGGAGGACCATAGATTGGAGATCAGACGAGAACTTACTGTGCAAATAACGATAAAGCAGAGACAAGCTCACAACGTCTCTTCTGTCTGAAAGATTGCAGGGAAGAGAAAAGGGCATTCCCCTACTAGACCACAAAGTCTATTTAAAACTCTATAAAGACAGGATATGGTCTGCTGAAATGTTCATAACCGGTTCATAAGATGTTTGTGGGATGTTTCAATATAATAATGTGGACAGATTTGATTTTCTGGATTTTTTATCAGGACAAAGTAAACTAAACAATGCCTCATCGGTTTTCACTAGCAGTGATATAACGATGAAGAGCAATGTTGGATGTTTACAAACTTATACAAAGTTTATATGAACTGATGTTTTGGAAATATTCCAGCACGTTTAATGGCAGTAACTGTGAAAGGTATACAGAAAACCTAAGGCTAAAACGTGAAATGGAAAATGAAGTTCGTCAGATGCTTATAATTTAATTGTTTCTGAGATTTAATATATATATATATATGTATGTGTATGTGTATGTGTGTGTTTGCGCGTGTGTGTGTGTGAGAGTGTGTGTGAGTGTGTGTGTCTTTGTGTGTGTGTCCTTGTGTGCGTGTGTTTTGTTTTGAAATCCTTGAAACAGTTATATCTTTTAGTATGGGAATAGTTAGCTGTTTACAGCAGGCTCTTCTTCGCGTAAAGGTTAAGGCACTGAAAACAGGCTTAGTGGACGTGGATTTGAATTATGTCATAACCAGTCATGCTGATGATTCATACTGACGATGAAACACATGTCCGTGACAAACTATATACAGTGCCACGCAAAAGTATTGGATACATTACATTTTTCTTCATAACTTTAATCAGGGTTCAAGATTTTACCTAAAATTGGGTCAGTATATTCCTATTACTATTCTAAATTATATTTGGAGTAGTAATTACAAAATCAAAGTTTAGAAAGTTTTTCTTTAAGCAAAAGTATGCATTAACAAGCGCAAAACTATTGGATACACGTTAAAAAATTATTTTTCTGAAATAAATTTAAATGACTTTTGCTTAGCGTGTTGCAGTAATGCAAACGAGTTATCATTCACAAATCAGAGAACTTTATATTAAAATAATTTTATAAAATTCTTCCAGTTTGGGCTCACTCCTTCAAAGTCAACCAGTTCATTTATAAAAATGCCTAAAACTAAATGGTTGTCAATAGACATTCGTAAAAAAATCATTGATAAGCAAAAAGAAGAAAAGGGTATCGAATAATATCAAGGGAACTTAATCTACCACTTAGTACAGTTGGAAACGTTATTAGAAAGTTTCAAAACCCTGGTGAAGCTGTTGCAACTCTTCCAAGATGTGGGTGGCCAATGAAATTAAATGAAAAAAATCAAGGTGGGTAAGCAGAAAGGTACAAAAAAAACTTTTCTTACTCGTGGTGAAATTCAAACTGACCTCAGAGAAGCTTGGATTAATGTGAGCAAGGATACAATCAACAGAGTTCTAAATCGTGCAGATTTTGTATCAAGGTCCCCAAGAAAAGTTCCATTATTGAAGCTTAAACATGTTAGATCACGTTTAGATTATGTTAAAACATGTGGAAAACAATCCCAAGAATTTTGGAACAAGGTAATCATACGAAACGAAAATCGAAATCTTTGGAAGAAACATAGCAACCCATGTATGGCGTAAAAATGGCACCGCCTATAACAAAAAAAAATATCATTCCTACGGTAAGGTTTGGCGGTGGTTCGATTATAGTATGGGGGTGTTTTTCATCCGAAGGTACTGGTGAACTCATCAATGGTAGAATGAATGGACGTATGTACAGGGAGAAATCTGCTGATTTTTTGCAACATAATAGCAATTTTGTGTTTCAGCAGGACAATGATCCCAAGCATACTGCCATCTAACCAAAGAATAACGTAGAAATAACGGAATTGATATTCTTATTTGACCCAATCAGTCTCTAGAATTCAACCGAATTGAACATTTTTGGAAAATATAGATGATCTATGTTCACAAGAGGAATCCACAAAATATTCAACAACTAGAACAGTTCTGCAAAGAGGAATGGCGCAAAATACCTGCATATCTTTGCAAAAAACATGTGTGCAACTATTGAAAGCGATTGGAAGCTGCTGAACGCAATAACGGCTATGCAACCAAATATTAAATCGATGTATCCAATACGTTTGCTTTAGTTGATTTATAGTTTTCCTTTAATACAGACTTCATAAACTTTTATTTTGTAATCACTACGCCAAATATTAGTTAGAATAGTAATAGGAAAATCCTGACCAAATTTTAGGTAAAATTTTGAACCCTAATTAAAGTTATGAAGAAAAATGTAATGTATGCAATATTTTTCCGTGGCACTATTATATATCTATATCTATATCTATATCTATATCTATATCTATATATATATATATATATATATATATATATTAGAGATTTAGAAGGCTATCAAAATGCGAGGAATGAGCTATAGTCAGTGTTGATGAGAGAAGACGAAAACAAGTGCCAAGTACATACATATATGTCTCTCTCTCTCTCTCTCTCTCTCTATATATATATATATATATATGACGAATATTGGCTGAAGAGAGCTTGATAAGGATATCTTAAACGGGCCTTATTATCGGGCTTGAAACCGACGGTACCAATGACCTGTCTCAACTAACAACTTTCTGTACACAATATATATATATATATATATATATATATATATATATATATATATACATATACATATACATATTTATTCAATTGTATGAAGTGCAAATTTCTTACTTGCTATGGCTGTGACAAATCCATTATATTTCGGGAGAAAATCCCCTTTTCAAATGGTGGATGTAACGGATTTATTCAAAGCATGCCGGATGATGAAGCGAAAAAAATCCATCATCCGGCATGCTTTGTATAGATCCGTTACATCCGCGATTTTAAAGTGGACTGCTTCCGATATAGAATGAATTTATCACAGCCACAGCAAGTAAGACATTTGTACTTCATAGAATTGAATATATATATATATATATATATATATATATATATATATAGACATATATGTAAGTATTTATTGATTTGTAAATTGCCACTTGTTTTCGTCTTCTCTCATCAACACCGACTATAGCTAATTCATCGTCTTGTAAATCTCTGCTACATACCTATCCCACACAATGCTTCAAGCAAACTGCATACCTATTTATATATATATATATATATATATATATATATATATATATATATACATATATATACATATATATAAGAGAACATTTAAAGAAATGTACATATTGCAATTTATAACTATGGTAAATTGTAGTTTCATTTAATGCCGTAACCAGAACTTCTATCACTGCGACAAATTTGCTGACTTCTTCCTATCCTCTGATGAGAAGAATAGCAAGAATAGTATTTTTTGAAACTTTGCCAAATAAGGACTTTGTAAATTGTTTTTTTGGAGTACTCAGTCGAACAATAAATTTGATTGTAAATTTCAACTTACAATTTTAATTTATTTTCTCTTATAATAAGTTATACTCTTTATTATTTGTATTTTTAGCTTTTTTTATTTGGTTGGGATTAAAATTTCTCTCTCTCTCTCTTTCTCTCTCTCTTTCTCTCTCTCTCTCTCTCTCTATATATATATATATATATATATATATATATATATACTTGGTATTTATATTAGATCAAAGTGTTCCATTGCTTAAGTAAGGTAAACATTGCTTTCCTTTGATTTATATATATATATATATATATATATATATATATATATATGCGCATATATATATACATATATATACATGCATATATGTGTGATCGTTTATGTATATTCATGTTTATTTAATTTATTTATTTGTTTATTTTCTATTGTTTTTGTTAGTTTTAAAACTATTTTGTTTCGCTATCCTAGAGTAAATTTTATTTTGTGAACACAGTTATTATTTCTCTTCTACAGTTTAATAGATTTTGGGGTTCTTTAAAGTACAGGACAGCAAATTTTTCATGAAGGCATAATTTACATGGGTCGTCTAAATGCCTACACGTGGTAGCTTGTCTTATTATTTTCCATTCGACTACCGGCGAATGTCCGCTTTCTTTGAGTTCCCAGTATTTTTTCGCTAGTGTTGTTTATATACGGTGTTTTTTTATTGTTGAATGTACTTTTGTGGTCATAGTATGCATATGTATATTTATATATAAAAAAATGTCTGCCTTGAACCACTAACCTTGTTTTAAAACAGATCATTTGTTCGATAAAATGCATGCCTATTGGCTGATAGGAAGGGGCGCGGTGGATACTAGAAAGCTGATTGGCTAACTAAAATCCTCAACAGAAGAGGACCATATAAAAACGATAAACAACCACAGAATTCGCGCATAAGCCTGACGAATCCTAGAGTGGATGAAACGCCGAATATTCAGTGTAGCTTAATCGCCATATATATTTTATAAATTACTAACTAGCTCTACCTACGTACTGAACACTTTTGAAGTAAATACTTAAAGTTTACGCATAAATCTATACTTTCGTATATTAATTTTATGTGAGTTCATGAAGTAGTTATATATATATATATATATATATATATATATATATATTATCTGTATTATAGTCTTTTTAGTCTCGTTTTTTTTCTATCTGTTGGATCGACTTTATTTGGAAGATACTAGACCGACATGGTTAAACTTTTGTATAAAGCTTTATTGATAGGGATACATAGAAATTAACCACCGCATTGTTGTGAGTAACCCTTATTAACCGCTATTAATTCTTCAGTGCGCATCGAATGTGTATTACGTAGTTTGCTGCTTTTTGTCATAGCAACGCTACATACAAAACTTCAAATAGATCGGCGCAATATTTCCAAGAAAACTGCTACAGGATATGTGGTATTATGGTTACTAATCCATATTAATCCCTATTCATTTCTAATTTTGTATCGGAGGGACACAACATTATTTTATTTGCTGCACTTTTTCTAAACGTTGGAGACAAAATTTTATCTAGATCATCTCAGTAGATTATGAGAATGTACAGGTAAGCATATATATATATATATATATATATATATATGTGTGTGTGTGTATGTGTGTAGTATATTTTAAGTCTTATTCTGGCACTAGCTGAGATAAACATGTATATATAGATGTAAATATTTATAAAAGTTTTCGATGTCGAAATACATCTCTGGCCTGCTAATAAAATTCAATCATAATCGGAATTCTTTTTTTTTTTTTACTGAATACTGAGTAATACTGAGTAATACTGAGTAATAGGTTTTGTTGTAATCATAAACAATTTTACTCGGTTTTCTCTGAACATTGCTTTAACTGTATAAAATGCAGACATTGCTTTAATAATGTATAGACTTAAATAGCCTTCGGCGGTAAAAATGATATCGATTTACGCGGAAGCAAATTTATGATAAATCTTTTCTAGACATAGACGCGGACGAATCTCGAACAAACCCCTCGCATAAATGACACAACTGGTTAAGTTTATCTATTCTATGTCTCAAGTTATATATTTGGTTAAGCAACCTTGAGTATAGTCAGCACCAAATGGGTGACTATTTGGGAATACATGTAGCTGTACGTAGGAGAACTTCGAAACATCTAGTTATACATTTGATGATTTTAATGCATTTTGCTCCGTCATAACCTTTTCATATGCCCCCCCAATCTTCCGGCTGACTTATCAACCAAGGAAAGATAACCTATATAGATATTCTATAAAAGGTGAAATAATATACATTGATTTGGTAAAATTGTAATTAGTGTTTAACATTCTTGGAAATAATTATTCGTTTGTTTAGGTTTTGTATATACTGCATAATTATGTGCGCACACCGGTTCTCATCTCGTAAGATTATCGAAGTTAAGAAACGCTGAGTATGGTCAACGGCAGGTGGTTAACTATAGGCAAATAAAAGTTGCTGTATGTAAGTGGAAATCGACACTTCCGGTAACTGGGCTTTTCAGAACGTGCAGACACGTAGGTGTTTCTGAAGTAAGTCATATTCGAACTTGCTAGAATCTTCGCTACAAAATATAAAGCCTCTACATATGCTTATAAAAATCCGCCATGCAGAAGCATTTAGTAAACCTCGGGACAACAAATTGACACAATGTTTTAGTTTATATAGTCCGAGTAAAAAAAAACTGTTTGGTTCGCATGTTCATCTATAATTTACTTTATAATTTGAATGAAAAATCAACCTTTCGTAGTATATTTTGACGGCCGATTTTAAATGGATTTCTAACTGTAATGTTGTTGGAAAAGAATCGTGAAGTATGTACTATTTGGATTTTTCGTCTACTGTTCTCATCTTGTGTGTAATTCGCACAACGTTTCGATCGATGTAACCTCTGACTTTCAAGTAGTAATAGTTAATCTTATTGTCGAATGTGGGAATCTGCACGGAATTTCGAACGCAGCCCCTTAGTTTATTCACGGGGATAGCATGCTCTCATTCCGTCAGCCGTGACTTGGGAGGAGTCGTAAGTAACTCGCAATTGTGTATTGACTGTTACCCGCACTGAGGATTGAACATCCAACTTCCAGAACAGTGTAAGTTACAACTGGATTTTACTAAGTAATTTATCCACTACGCCACGAGTGCGTAAAGTTTCCCGAGTTCGACAGAAAGATACCCGAGTTCGACAAGATACATCTGTAGAAGGTCAAGGGTTACATCGACTGAAATGGTGTGAAAGTAACACTCGATATTAGAACAGTAGTCCGAGGAATCCAAATATTACAGACTTGTGTCGTTATCTATTTACCTTTATTTATGGCCGAATAGAATATTTTTATTCTTTAATTTCTTCATTACAATCGACTTGTAATAAACACACCCACAAACACACATACAGAGAGAGAGAGAGAGAGAGAGAATGAGAGGGAGAGAGGAGAGAGATAGAAAGAAAGAAATAAAGAAAGAAAAGAGACGGAAAGAGAGAAATGGGGGGATAAAAAGATGGAGTTAACCTGAAGCAACACTGATAAAAAACATATAAAATAAAAGAAGGGTGTTAAACACGATACTACAAGAATAATAGGAGGTAATAGAGACCAGTTTTGTAAGAGATGAGTAACGTTATTATTTAATTGCAAATGCAAATTAATTAGAACAATCAAAATATATTCGGTTTAAAGCATTACACACTCCACAAATCAAGGAATATGTAGCATATACTATACTACATTGTGTATACAGGAAAAACACTCAGGGAAGCAATCTTTGGTTAATTCTACTTTGATATAACAATGGATTCATATAAAAAATGCGCTTTGAATCCCAGTGAAGCGATCATCACGACTGTTCTTTGTTACTGTATTACAACAAACACAAACTATCGGGAACCTATAATATTCCTAATATTTCGTAAAATCAGATTTTAAACTAAACATTTTACTGGTAGTCGTTTTTTTTTCTTCTCTTTCAACCCCTTCCTCGCATAGCTGTTGCGTGTCTATCTCTGCTCTATAGTTATTTTATGGCACTTGCTGAATTGGGCTTTAATCTATGCTCCCTTCGCAAAACATTCACAACAAATTCTCATCTAAGCACATCTACTTAAGAATCCCAACTACACTTCCTTGTAAAAAATATCTATCCAATTAACCCGGCAAATGATTATTTTGTATGCGTAAATTGAATTTAGCATTAGAGCAAAATACAAATGTCAATCGTGTAAATACGAGTAATATCAAATAGTATTTTCTGAAAATTAAGAACTGATACATTACGTCATCTGCAATAAGGTAAAACCTTATGGAAAATTGTGACACTGGTTGTGACATATAATCTTAAATGTAATCTCTATTCTTAATCAGAATATTGGTTCAAAGCAGCCATTCCAATGGGGATATCAAGATGCCATAACAGTGCACGTACCATTTGCTTCTGTCAGTGTCAAACATTGCTAGCACTTCTTTGAAAGTACGTATCATAACGTTTATCTTATGCCCCCCTCTCTTCTGGCTGACGGATCAACCAATATGAGGTAACCTATATATATATATATATATATATATATATATATATATATATATATATATATATAATTTAAAGGAGATTAGAACAATAGTCTAAAGAGCTGAGTGTATTTCAATGTAACAGTGAAATTACTAGTTTAATTAAAATACAGGAAAGAGAAAGTGCTCGTTGTAATTTAGATATATAATAAGTTCGATAGGTAAATATTCTAGAGCTAATTCAATATTAAGTAATGTGATTGATAATTTAAAATTTAAAAATCAAATTATAATTAAATTAAAAATCCGTTTCATAAAGAAAGAACAACAACAAAATCAATTATCTGTACGATCGTTTCGGAAAACAATGCTTTTTATTGTGGTAGACATCAAGTTAGGGACAATAATTATTACATATAGTTTTTTAATAATCAAGGTCTCCTCGTCAGCAAATTTTGAGTTTTTTTTATTAAATTTAAAAGACACCATAAATAAACCAAGCATTAAAAGTAAGGCAGATGTATCTTTTAATTTTTCGCCTTTTGAAATCAGGAACTATGGTTAAAATACTCATTTAGATGTTTGCTATAGCTTTTTACCTTATTATTCATTCTATGGTCGGTCTTTTATCCCAGTCACTGCCACACTTTAATTAACACTCCTATGTTTGAGCGCCTTTGTGTGACTTTGTTGAACTACCTGCCTCCTCCATTTTCTTTCTACTCTCCTCACTTTCTATACATTTGTTCTGCTGATAAACTATATCCTCTTTTTGTTATGGATTTACCCCTTGTTATCTCTTCCTAACACTTTGCTGAGGGATGTCCACAGCATTCCAACGTTGAAACTGTTTCCGAACAACGCTCTGAATCGTAGACACGTTGCTGTTTTGATCGACTACGAGCAAACGCGGCACTTTGAACATTGTTTTCTCATTGACAAATGTGTATGCAAAATGGTGAATTATCTACGTTCGAACATCTTCAATAGCTTTGCTATCCTACACAACGTCAATTAACGATTGCTTTAAAAAAAGTTACCGCATTAAGAATGCGAACAGAAACCCATTGATGTGCGCGAACAATATTTTTCCATTCAGCAATCAATACTTAATCAACACACGAAATTCATATTTTCGTACTTATACAGAGTACGAGGGGGGGGTGCTGATAATGTTATTTACACATATTCTTGCCGTTGGATAGCTTCTTTGCTAATTACCACCTGTTTATCTTGAAATCCAATTTGAACAAATTCTCATCCAAACAGTCCTAAAAGTAATAATAATGATGTTGATCGGTTCTTATACAGAATAGAGACTATCATCGGCATATTTTGTCAGATTATGCGAACCGCTGGAAGATGGCGTAGAAAACTTCATGAATTCTTTTTGACAAAAACGTTGGTCAATGTTAAAACGCTACCAAAAGATTAAAAATTAAAGAAAGAATATCAATACATAACAAAATAGTAATCAAATGGAAATATTGGAAAACCATGTTTGTTAAGAAAAACAAAAAATACAATTAAAAAAATGAATGGAAAATGTTAACAGATTTTTTAGAACATTTTAAGGAAAATTGTTAAGTTCAGGGTAAAAAAAAGTTACTTGATGATAAGTTTTATAAACAATATTTGTGTTACAACGAAAACTTAGTATAACAACTGATAGCAAAGAATTGTTTTCTTAATAAATTTTGTTATAAAATTTTTAGCAAGAATTTTTTGGCTTTCTTATTGTAAATCCTACCGATTAGATTAGGATTGGGTTATTTTTCTGTAAAGTTTATGGTTAGGTTAGTATTAGATTGTTCATTTCTGTTAAGGTTATGTTATGGATGAGATGCTTTTAGATGGATGCACTTCCAAGAATTGTTGTCTTTTAAGAGAATTTTTTTAATTCCATGTATTCGTACATAATCGGCAACTCCTCATTTAACATATATGTTTACTCCTTCGACAAAATTTGCTCCCAGAGACGGAAATGTGTGCTCAAACTTTGTTAGATTAATGCTAACTGCGATTTAATTGGCAATACGTTTTGCCACCTTCGGACAGTTTACACCAATTGCCTGAATATGCTGATACAACGTACATTTTATCACGGTTCGTATTCTGCATAGACAGGCATAGATCAGTCTGTACTCTGGTAGCTTTACATATCATTTAGGTTACAAAATTTCAGCCTCATTAACATTTATCCTTGGGTGTCTCTAGCTTGGATAAGTGATGACTCTTAATATATACCTGGGTTCTCGGTGTTGCCCGAGTGTTTGGAGGTGTGTATTGAGCAACAACAACAAAAAAAGTGGTAGTAGGCAGGCAGGCTCGAGCCTGTGACGCGAAGATGGAAAAGAAAGTGAAAGGAAATCTGACATGTTACCTCTACTCTATGATGCGACCAGAAGTTCAGAACGTAAATATTAGGCAAGATCAATCCAACCGATGACTTGCAAAAATGGCTCACAAAAATCGACCTGTCCATTGTAAAAAAGACTTCCCTGTTGAGGGTAAAGGAATTAATATTTTGGCCAATTTTTCGATATTTGTTGTCATCGAGCTTTAAAATGACACCAGTCACGTGAAAATCCGTCACCTCTATCGAAAGTTTTAGGCAGACATACATACATACATACATACATACATACATACATGCATACATACATACATTTAAATAGACAGGTGAGATTTATATTATAGATTTATCGAATCAACTGCATCTTTTCAAATCAATTCTATTAAGCGGTCTTTATCACTACCGTTATATTTCCTTTTAATTTTAAATGATGTCTACCGTTGACTTTTGAGTTATCATTTGAATCTTCGTTTAGACTTGAATTGTATGTTCATATTTGAAAACTGCATCCGCTGAGACATTTCCCCCAGGGCAGAGATGCTGAGTGTATTCTTCCTTCTTATCTTTAGTGAAGATTATAGAAAAAAACAACATTTCTAATGAATTATCGCATGGAGAACAGTTGAAAACTCTGGATTCTTCCTTGGAGATATTTTTTTTAATAGATAACCAATTGATATCTCCGGTTTTTTTTTCTCGTGGGTACGTAAGAAAAGTTTTTATAATGCAAAGTGAATATAAATCATTTGAAGGATATTCGGCAAAACTATGCATATATATCCCTTTTTATTTGTACACATTTAATGAACGTCATCACGCATAGATGAGTAGAACTAATATATATAATATAAAGCTGAACGTCTGTGTGCGTGTGTGTGCGTGTGTGTGTGTGTGATCACGAATAGGCTCTTATATGGTTGACTATTTTAAAAACTGATTACATATAATGATAGAAGATGTATCGAGGATCAGGAATGGGTATGTTTGATCTGGCAGAACGGTGGTTCATAAAAATTGTGAGGTCTGCGTTCGCGCCTGGCCCCCAAAGTATGGAAATAAAAAATGAAAAAACAAAAAACGTTTACAAGGGTTTTTGATATAGATGTACATAAAAATACTTTGATAAGTATGTTTCAACTTAAATAGGGAGGGTATAATAAAATTGTGGGGTCTGCGTTCGCGCCTGTACTCCATGGAAATATGGCACAAACTTTAACAAAGACTTTTCATATCTATTTGCGAAAGTATACTTTGATAATAATGTTTCAGTTTTAAGAAATATGGTATAATAAAATTGTTGTCGTTCGCGCCTGGCCTCCATAGAATGTAAATATCTAACAAAGTTTAACAAGGATTTTTTTAAAAGGGGTGAGAGTACACAATAACACCTTAACTTTAATCTTTATTCACGTTAGCTTTTATTTATTTTTTTGAGTTGAACCATATTGTGTCGAATAAATTCACCTCATAAATTCACATTCTTATTAAAGTGAAAGCCCCCCCCCCAAAAAAAAGTCGGAACTTTAGACAATTCTTGACACAAATTTTGCATAACTCTGTTTTTTCCTTCTCCACTTGGACATCGCACTCTTTCGAAAAGAGATACATAGATAAATAATAAAAAATAAGAACGTTACTTGTTATCGTGTCAAAAGAAGGAAAAAATCCTGCTCACCTGATTACGTGTCTTTTTAAAAACATTTACATAAGCTTTTTATTTTTATTTATATGTCTGTTTAAGCTTTTTTTGTCAGTGCACCAGAAGGAATTAAGTTGATTACAACCATTTCTGCGTGTTCTTTACACGACAATAGTGCAACCCTAAATCCGACGGCGCAATTCTACACCGTTCAATACTGTAAAACTGAAAAGAAGCTGTTCTGCTTGAAAAAGGCGCCATTTTCTTCTAATTCATATTTATATCGATTCTTTTCTTTAAAAAACTAAAGTAATTACGTGTTTAATTTTTCAATATTCCATTTTGCTGTTTCGGATTATTTTACTAAAGTAAGTAAATCTTCATTATTTTTCAAAACTGTTTTTGTTTCTTTGTTTTTCGATATTTTGTCGATATTATTTAGTAAGAGTGTTTAGCAGAAAAGCTAACAAACGACTACCCGAAAAAATTAATATACAAGAAATAAATGTTACCATAGTCAATAAAAATTCAGTTTATGTTTTTTTTTTGTTTTGAAATAGTTTTTAATGATCTTTACTTGAAATAATTTAAGAGAACCGAAATTAAAACGAAATTTGAGGCGATAACTACTTAAATTAATTTTTATATAAACTACACATGCCATAATCGAATATTCCCCAAGCAAAAAATAACAGAAAAGATTAAAATATGTTTATAAATATTCCTTACGTTGACGGAACTCTCTTAAATTGTTAACACAGAATGCTCAGGTACACTTCCTTCAAATTGAAAACGAAGCTCTCCATTTCAAAGTCGCTGCCATCTTGATTTTTTTTAAAAACTGGTTCGTGAATTAAAAAAATTTTTTTTTGACAAACTACTTAAAAATACAAATCAATGAACTTTTCTACCATAAAAGTAACTTTTATTGACTATGGTAACATTTATCTATATATCTATAAAAGTGAACGTGTCTGTGTGTCTGTCTGTCTGTTTATATTTTCCTATGCAATAACTCTGTCAAATTTACGTCTGCAGACTCGAAATTTGATATACAGGGTACTGAGATTTGGGAAAATCTATGTGATCGGTTTTCGGCCAGAAATTCGGCTGTTAATAGGTCATAGTTCAACAATTTTACCTTTGATAACTCTACCAAACTCCTCCGACAATTTTCAGTCTAAACGCTTGAGATTTTAGATATACATTCCTTGGACATAGATCTAACTTAATAACTTCATTACGACCGTGAACAATAAATTTTAAAGGGTCATAATATGGGTCAAATTAAAAAAATTGAGCGTCTTTTTGTTTTTTTTGTTGTTTTTTTTTGCTCAGCATACACCTCAAAACACCCGGGAAACGCCGGAGACCCATGCTAATCTATCTATCTATCTATCTATCTATCTATCTATGAAAGTGAAAGTGTCTGTGTGTGTGTGTCTGTGTACATTTCCCTACGCAATAATTGTCACTTTTAAGTCTAAAGACTCGAAATTTGATATACAGGGTACTGAGATTTGTGATCGATTTTCGGCCAAAACGTTTGGGTCAAAGTTCAACGATTTGACCTTTGAGAACTCTACCAAACTCCTCCGACAATTTTAGGTCTTAACACTTAAAATTATAGATATAGGTTCCTTGTACATGGATCTAACTTAGTAACTTGAGTTGAGCCTAAATCAATGAATTTTAAGGGGTCATAATAGGGGTCAAAATTAAAAAAAAACATTGATCGCTTTCTTTTTTCTCAACATACACCTCCAAATACCAGGGCAAGGCCGGGCACCCATGCTAGCATATCTATAAAAGTTAACGTGTATGTCTGTCTGTGTATCTGTCTGTGTGTGTCTGTGTCTGTGTACATTGCCCTACGCAATAACTCTGTCAATTTTCAGTCTACACACTCTAAATTTAATATACAGGGTACTGAGATTTGGGAAAATCTACGTGATCGGTTTTCGGCCATAAATTTTGCTGTTAAGGGGTCAAAGTTAAACGATTTGACTTTTGAGAACTCTACCAAACTCCTCCGACAATTTTGGGTCTAAACGCTTGAAATTTTAGATATAGATTCCTTAATAACTTCATTTGAGCCCAAAACAATAAATTTTAAGAGGTCATAATAGGGGTCAAAGATAAAAAAAATGAGCGTTTTTTTCTTTTGTTCACAATATACCTCCAAACACCCGGGAAACGCCGGGCACCCATGCTAATATGTCTATAAAAGTGAACGTGTCAGTGTATCTGTCTGTCTGTTTGTTTGTGTACATTTTCCTTCGCAATAGCTCTGTTAATTATCAGTCTACAGACTCGAAATTTGATATACAGGGTACTGAGATTTGGGAAAATCTTTTTAATCCATTTTCGGCCAGAAATTTTGCTGTTATGGGGTCTAAGTTCAACAATTTGACCTTTGAGAACTCTACCAAACTCCTCCGACAATTTTAGGTGTACACACTTGAAATTTTAGATATAGGTTCTTTGGACATTGATCTAACTTAATAACTTGAGTTGAGCCCAAATCAATAAATTTTAAGAGGTCATAATAGGGATCAAAGTAAAAAAAAAATGACTGTTTTTGTTTTTTTGCTTTTTTTTGCTCAGCAGACACTTCCAAACACCCGGGCAACGCCGGGCACTGATGCTAGTCTATCTGTATATCTATAAAAGTGAACGTGTCTGTGTCTGTGTAAATTTCCCCACGCAATAGATCTGTCAATTTTTAGTCTACAAACGCGAAATTTGATATTCAGGGTACTGACATTTGGAGAAATCGATGTAGTTAGTTTTCGGCCAGAAATTTGGCTGTTAATGGGTCAAAGTTCAACGATTTGACTTTGAGAACTCTATAAAACTCCTCAGACAATTTTGGGTCTACACACTTGTTATTTTAGATATAGATTCCTTGGACATAGATCTAACTGATTAACTGGATTTGGGCCCAAAACAACAAATATTAAGGGGTCATAATAGGGGTCAAAGTTAAAAAAAATTACGGTTTTTGTGTTTTTTTTTTTTGCTCAGCGTACATCTCCAAACACCCAGGCAACGCCGGACTGAAATGCTAGTATGATTATATATATATAACATTTTCTCTTTGTAAGGAAACATCATTTTGTTTGTAACTCTTGACTACGATTGGAAACAAAGTTGATATAAAAAATATATTTTCGCGAAAATTATGTTTACTTTCATCATATTTTGCTTAGGATAAAATTTTTGAGTATCAAAACCTATCTCTTTACAACCCCCTCCTTTTCATAACCTATAATACTTTCATCAATCACAGTCCATTTCCTGTAGGCTGTTGTTGAACCCAGTCAACGGCGGGTACTTCTGGTAGTATATGTATATATATATATATATATAATTCTTTTTTTATAATCATTATATAAATACCTGTAGACACTAGTGTTTCATCCTTTCGAGAATCACTAGTGCAGCGTATCACAATTAACACAGATCGATAGATTCGAACCCGCATACCTGGCTTCATTAGCAAGGACCTAACCTATTCGGCTACCGTTAACCCTGGTAAAATACTGTTGAATCTAAGCATTATTTTTAAATGCTTTTTAACGTCTATTATTTTGATATGATCATTATATGATAATATGCGCATAAGAGTTTAATTGACCGAATTTAATTCAACTAAAACTGATCAACGATTAGAAACGAGTTTCTTAAAGGGGCTGACCTGATCGCCCATTTTTCAATCAAATTGATTGATTGCTTGTTCTAGTTTGGGACCCATCGATGCACACCGGAGAGAAGTTTCTATGCCTCTCGCGGTGATCTACTTCACAATAAATTGTAGTCTACATTTCACTGTAGAGAACGTACTGTTGATTTTATAAAATTATATTTTATCTATAATAGCTTGAATTAAAAGCGATAATTGTGCTCTAAACAGAGACATTCATTTAAAACGCGCTGCTGTCATATAAAAGAACCTATTGTTGATTTTATATGCCGAGCATTTCTATTTGTTTCGTAATAAGACTCCTCAAATAAGCTTGTTATGTTAGGATGTGTATGGTGTTGAGTTTGGTGAAAATCACCTGTTATTTTATTGATCGGATTATTTAATACCGGGTAACGCCGGACAATTTACTAGTATATATATATATATATATATATATATATATATATATATATATATATATTAGCTAAATAAAGGTCAAATTTTAATATAATGGATCAAAAAAGTAAGAAGTGAAAAAGTCAGCTGACTAGTTTCTCACTTCGCTGAACAGAGCTAAATCGAGGTATAATTACGATTTAAAAATAATATAAAAAAGAAATATGACGGACAAAAGAAAGCGAGAGAGTAAATCTAAGCACAGAAAAAATCAAATAGAAACCAAATTAAGCCTTAAAAGAATCTTTTTTTTTTTTGCTTACAAAGAGAAAATCTAAAGAGTACAAAATCGTCTTCACAATTTAGTGGGCGAACAGATTTTTGCACTCTTACTCCCTTTCTCTCACAAAATGACGTTACGAGTTTTTCTTTGGTTTATCCTTACTTTTGCGTGACTGCACTTTTTATTAATTGTAGGCGCGTGACTAAATGTTTTTTTTTTATGCAGGTGCCTGACTGACCTTTTCTTATTGTAGGTGCGTGCCTGCATTTTTTATTGTAGGTGCGTGACTGGACTTATTTTATTGTAGGTGCGTGACTGAACTTTTTATAATTGTAGCTGCGTGACTGAACTTTTTTAATTGTAGGCATGTGACTGAACTTTTTTTCTGTAGGTGCGTGATTGATTTTTTTTTTATTGTAGATGCGTGACTGAATGTTTTATGGTAGGTGCGTGACTGCATTTTTATTGTATGTGCGTGACTTAACTTATGTTAATTTTATTGTAAGTACGTGACTGCACTTTTTGTAAGTGCTTGGCTGCACTTTTTATTTATTGTAGGTGCGTGACTGAACTTATTTCCTTGTACGTACGTGACGTGCACTTTTTATAAATTCTAGGTGCATTACTGCACTTTTTTTATTGTAGATGCATGACTGAACTTTTTTATTATAGATGCGTGACTGCACTTTTTATTGTATGTGCGTGACTGAACTTATTTTATTGTAAG
The DNA here is from genome assembly GCF_053919585.1 of Euprymna scolopes. Taxonomy (NCBI): domain Eukaryota; kingdom Metazoa; phylum Mollusca; class Cephalopoda; order Sepiida; family Sepiolidae; genus Euprymna; species Euprymna scolopes. Next base: position 125,643,712 of record NC_136493.1, on the reverse strand, counting down.
TGCGTGACTGCACTTTTTTATTGCAAGCCGTGACTGCATTTTTATTAATTATAGATGCGTGACTGAACTTTTTTATTGTAGATACGTGACTGAACTTTTTATTGAAGTTGAGTGAGTGAAATTTTATACTGTAGGTCCACGACTGAACGTTTTTATTGTAGATTCCTGACTGCACCTTTTATTATTCGTACATGCGTGACTGCACTGTTTTATTGTAGGTGAGTGACTAAACTTTTTTTTATTGTAGGTACGTGACTGATTTCTTTATTGTAGGTGCATAAGTAAACATTTGTTGTTGTAGTTGCTTGACTAAACTTCGATATATACACACAACAAATACTTGTCTAACTACGACAACTGCCAACAACTTCCTCCACTTTCTATCTGTGGCTAAGTCTATACGAAAATTTCACGAGCAGTAGTTCTTTCCTAGAACAGTCTGTCCGTGGAGCACAGTTCCGTGGGGCTGCTTCCCGGTTGACTATAACATGGTCATTTTCAAATTTTTTGTGAATGAGCTCCTCTTGAGCTGTCCTCTTAAACAATCAACACTACCCAAGTTTCACCATTATTGATCTTGTCTCACAATTTACCAAACACTAATTAACCCTTATCCTAGAGTTGCTTTCCGGCATTGATAAGCAAAAAAGTAAGTTTACATTCTATTTTAATGATCTGCAATAAAACAGATGTAAAGCGTTTTATAACACACTAGTTGGAAGCCTGGCGTTGCCCGGTCGTACAATACGATTCAACCTGATATTTTAATTTATGTTCATTGCGTATGTATTATTATAGAATACATTCTATTGATTATTATATATTTCGAGGAATAATTTGCCCGTTAGACTAATTCGCAAAAAAAAAAAAAAGAAACTATAAATAAAAATAATGATTATGTCGTTTATTAAATTCCCTCTGTGTTTGTTTACAACATCACCTAAGCTGAATTTTTGGTTGGGAAATGACACTTCTGATTAATGTTTAGTTATTTATAAAAACAGATAAATGATTTGTAGCGATTTTAAATGTTACCCTTTCTTTTATCATAAATTGAGCCCTTTAATGAGAAAAAAACTAAAATGGTGAGGTGAAATCGGGCTTAAACATGGGAAACATTCGATCTGTAATCGAATACTATACCACTGAGCTATATATCCAGATGACAGAAGTCCTCTTTTTTAAAGAAACAATCTATTTGCTGAGAATTGGATCTTCCTTGATTTGCTGAGAATTATCTCCCTTGACCGGTTTAGCGTAAGATATTAATAATATAAACCTTTTCTAACCATAAAAAGAAAGACTATTTTTAGGATCGACTTTTTTCAATTTTCGATACTTATCTGTACAAAACATTTCTGTACAAAACATATCTAAGAACACTGCCAAACATGTAAATTATCTTTGTGTGAAATTTGCAAAAGATAAGCTCAGCCATTTCGGAACGTAGGAGGAAGGAATTCACACACATCAAAGTAACTTTTATATAATAACAGAGAAACGTTTATAACAAGTTTGCTTCAGTTTTATTGCAGACCATTAAAATAGAATTTCATTAATTACGAAACAATGCCATTGAGGTAATGAAACTTGCAGCTTCATTATTTCGTATAGAACATTTTATCAAAAATTTAATTCATTTCTTTAGTAGACGATGATTTTAATTAATTTCTCTACAAAAAAAGAATGGAGGGGAATAAACACACACACACACACGCACACACACACACACATATATATATATATGTGTGTGTGTGTGTGTGTGTGTGTGTGTGTTTATTCCCCTCCATATATATGTATATATATGTGTGTGTGTGTATGTGTGTGTGTGTATTCCCTCCGTTCTTTTTTTGTATATATATATATATATATATATATATATATATATATATATATATATATATATACGAGATATCTGATCGTCTACTGTTGTGATTGTGTACAAGTGTTTATATGTGCCAGTTCTTATAATTTCACTGTTCTCTTTCGCATGCATAATGTCCATTGAGCTGTGGGCTGCGTGAGGGCGTTTACGTATATGCAATTACACAGATATATACAGTCAATAAAAGGATGAATTACATTTTCCCTGGGGGTAACAGCAAAGGGACAACTACCTTGTTTCTTCCTTATTTCCTTTACATGGTTCTTCCATGTTTGCCGCGCTGCAAAATATTCTTTCCATTCGAAAGGAAACGCCAAATCTAAGCTATATTTTAAATAACTTTTACTTTATGTTAACGCTCGGAGTCCGCGCACGTTCATGTGTATTTTACATTTTGCCATGTTGCGCCTGTTAGCTTCCTCGGGTATCAAGAGACCAAATTATAACCGAAGCATAAACCCCCGTCCGCTATCTAACTCCGTGGCTATCTGACTGAGTGATCTCAAACATTTTTCACTAACTGACTGTCTTCTGACAAATATATGATTTCCTTTCCTTTACTATATTCACTATTGTAGTCACCTTTGTTTTGATAATTATTATTACTTATGAAACTAAAATCCCAAACTTTTATTATAAAATTCTAACTCCAAATATATTTTGATTTGCTTAATTAACTACCTTGCTTAAACATTTGACCCATGAATGTTCTATTGCAACGGTTATAATCTGCTTATTTAGTTAAATTTCTTTCATTAGCATTGAACAATCGCAGCGACACAACGGCCACCTGGCGTTTTCTGGTCACCTATTACTCAAATTTTATGCATGAAAGTCCCTTCATTTTAAACTATACCTCACATTTCTGACGATAGCTCAAATGATCATGACTAAGGTTAACACGCTAAATGTTTTAGTTGCGATTCTATTTGATGGCATCTAAAAAATAAGTTTAAAAACAAACTACTAGATATTGGGTGTGAAGTAATTACTAGAAAATTGTCCCGAAATATGTTGCGTAGGGGACATTCATATCGAAGAGAGACGGCGGGGACATATATATAACAATGGTGAGGGAGGGAGACGTTTATAAAGTTTTGGGATGTTTGTTCTTATTTCATATAGAGAGGGTGATAGGGTGATAGATGCGCAGTTTTTATATTTCTCTTAGCACATATAGAGAGGAGGGGAGATACATATTCTTGGAAGGGTTACGCAATGTCCATAATAAGATGATTAACACATTACCTTCAATTTGTGAAATGATGACACGAAGACAACAGTTACAGAAATCAATGATGCTCTTTATTTTATTTGACCGGTCGAATGATTTACGTCAGAAATTCACATTTGTTCTACATGGTTAAACTTCTACCCCTTTGCCTCTAAGGGAACCCTCCTCTGACCATGTCAGCTCTTTCCTACCGACTCCGCTGATTGTTCGAACTCGACTGCCCTCATCTAAATAATTCTAGCTCCTATATTGAGAATTCCCTTTTTGCTATGACGTCAGAAGTGTGGTCCCAAAACGTGACAAACTCACGTGGTTAAGCACACGTTTTCAAAACACACTTTCGACGACAAAGAATTCTCAACTAACTTATTGTTTAACCTGATTTTTTTTAAACAATACATTTTTAATTTGTATTGTTCATTCTTTTGAGCTGACATTTTCAGTTTTCATAAAAGAACGAAAAATCACTTCTTTTTACAATATAAACAATATCTAACTATTTATTAATAGAATTTAACACATAAATTAAAATATCACTTTCATAAAATCATATTTAATAACCGTGTAACACTGGGTATCATACAAAATTTTTTACCATATATTCGACGGTAATAATACAATGCAACCTAACCTCACAGGCAATTCATAGCGCATCCACAAATTAATGATAATCTATTAATGCATTTGTATATACTTGCATATATATATATATATATATATATATATATATATATAGTTTTTTTGTTGATTTTTTAAACGTCTTCAACTTGAAGATCGGATGTATTCTTTAGAAATTGCCCATTTTTTATTTTGGACGTAAACAAATAATATTTTTATTTATTTATTTATCTATTTTTATAACAGTAATCTACGTAGATGCATGTTTCGGGTCCCTACTCCTCTTCAGCGTAGCTTGACTGTTATTAGGACTCGAACCCTGGACCTTATGTATTTCAGTCCAGCGTCTTATCCATTACACTATGATGCCATAGACAATTTACTGTTTAGTTTTTATCGTTTCTATATTTACATAGTTTATTTGTTGTTGATTTTATAAACGATATTGAGGTTAGCGTGTTCAACTTGAAGATCAGATGTATTTTTTAGAAATTGCCCATTTTTTTTATTTTGGGCGTAAACAAATGATATTTTTATTTATTTATTTATTTTTTAAAACAGTAATCTACGTACATGCATTTTTCGGGGCCCTACCACTCTTAAGCGTAGCTTGACTGTTATTAGGACTCGAACCCTGGACCTTATGTATTTCAGTGACCTTGTCTCTCTGTCTGCTTATATGTTTTAGGAAGGGTTCAATTTTTAGTCTACAAAGTGATTTATACTTGTGAAAACAAATCTGGTCTGTTTTTTGTTTTTTTTTGTCGGTAGAAATAGCTCCTAAGATGACAAAATTGAAAGTACTTTGAATTTAGCAGGCGTAAGTTGACTAAATGCGCAAATATACATTTATATCTTATACAACGCTTTTTTTTAGTTTTTATCTGCGTATGAAAGTAGATCACAAGGTAACGAATAAAGTTTTGGTTTCGATTCTAACTCATATAATGTGTGATAAGTAATATCTAGAATAAGGAAAAATGTATTTTTCATTGGAAGATGACATCAGATTATGTTTCTGAATTTATGAGATGTGAATTGATAATTTGTATTATTACTGCTCCCATAAAAATGCAAATGACAGCTATCTAAATATTCGGAAACAAAGCTGTATAAGTGAAGTCGTTAGCAACGGTCGACGCAAGAGTAGCAGGGAAGTGATGATGACTCACTGGTTAATGAGACAGACTCACAATCTGGATGTGCCAAGTTCTAATCCAGTTAATTCCACAGTAAGAAAAAAACTTAATATTAAGGACGTTGGCAACCTTCATGTGATCTGTCCAATAAGTATCAGTTATATTTCTAGAAATAATTTTAATTAAAGATATTGGAGAAACAAATGCCTACCAAATCATCGTAAATAAGGCCCAAGAAAAAAACAACAACAAAATAAACAAACAAACAAAAAACAAGCAGCAGATACAGTATGGCGTTGATTGTCTCACAACGTCTTGGAAGTTTCTTTAAAACTAAAAATAAAAAAACGTCCGCCATTGAAAGATTATTTTGTCAGTAAGTCAATAAATCTCCCGTATCGCTGAATAGTTTTAGTGGCATAAACAAGCAATAAGTTCCAATGTTCTTAAAAAGGATCATTAGTTATTTACCATGAAACAGGGATTTAAAAACAAAACAGTATATCAAATCATGGCTCCCTAGCAATGTAGATAAAACACCACTTCTCTTAAAACCTGCGAACAAAATTATTTTTAATACTGGATCTAGTTTTTCCTCCAAATAAATTTAGGCGAAGCAATTCATGTCATTTAAAAATATTTCTTACCTGTATCCTCTGTCCCTTTCCCCACAAATTTATGTGCCTATTTACAAAATACTTTTTTATATAGTGTTTCGTTGACTCCATTCTAATACTTATCACTTCCTTCTTTGTTATTAGTATAATTTTTCATATATTTATATTTTTATTTACTCGTATAATCTCTATAATTATTAGTAAATGAGATATATATCAAAATGTGTATAAAATTAAAAATTATATATATGTCAAAATATCGTTAATTCATTACCCACATAGCACCATCCGTATAGTGCAATGGTGAGAAGCATTGACTGTAATTTGGGCGGTCGGGTTTCGATCCTGGCTTGAGGCAGTTGCCTGTCTAGCTGCACTGATGAGCCATGAAACAATGAAACAGTACTGTGTGTGGATTACTATATATATATACTTCCAAGTTTCAGTTTTAATCGCACTTTATTTCCTTTTCATAGATGGGTTGTTGCTATTTCTTCTGATGAGTAAAGGGCAAAATAGATTCACAAATTGATATAATAATTAAGTGATTGATTTTGTGCTACGAAACAGATACTGTCAATAATATAAATGTTAACTGAATTAAAGGAATAAATTATAAGATGGTCAACATAGTTTACTTTTCTGATCTATTCACTGTATTGCTCTATAATTACATTGAGCTTCTTAAATAAGGATTGTTATATATTTTAAGGAAATTAAGTACGATTTCCACAGAAATATCTATAAATATATACAACGACAAAATAGAAAACATTTGTAAGCTTATATACTTCATCCTCACACATAACAATTTAAATTTAACAATCAAAATTATCTTCAAATAAAAGGAACCGCCATGGGCACTAAAATAGCCCCTAGCTATGCCAACAGTTTTATGCATATGCTAGAAACCAAACTCCTTGGAAACTTCCCCCTCAAACCGTCCTATTGATACATTGATGATATTTTTCTCATATGGCCACATGGATTAATCAATCTAAAGAATTTCCACGAATACATCAATAATTCACATAACAATATAAAATTTACCATGGAACACTCATACAACTCCATCCCATTCTTAGATGTCACTATCATATTCCATAACAATAGACTATCTACGCCCCTCTATATTAAACCCACTGACAATCAGGCATTCCTCATTTTCTATAGCAACCATCCATTAAAGCGAAAAAATCTATCATTTACAGTGCATGCATACGAATAAAACGCATCTGCTCCGACCCCCTAGACTACATACACTATATCATAAAGCTTTCGCAAAAATTCATCAATAATCAATATCCCATAAAGTATATTAAACAAGCCATAAAAAACGAATGAAATTGGCACGTCTCCTTCAGTACAAACAAAAAACATTAACAAACGCATCCCCATGGTTTTCAGTCAGGGCCAACACATGCATAAAATTACAACGCACCTAAAGAAAACTTACAACAACCTAAAAAATAACCTCATTATTTAGTCTATACTTTCCCTTCCACCAATTAATGCGATCAAATAACCACCCAATCTCTCAGCCATACTCACCCACAAACACACACACGACACACAACAAAATGGTAATTATAGATGCAATAAAACGCCATGCCTTATATGCATACACCTTAATACCACACTACTATCCAATATACCTGAAAGTAACACTCACATAAAACCGCCGCATCTAACATGTGACAGTTCTATTTTCATATATTATTTGAAACAATGGAGGACATATTAGAGAAACTCTGACACGTTTTCGAATCCGCATAAACAATCATAAAGCGACAATCAGACAAAAATCCCCCACCTCACTAGCAAACCACTTCAGTTTACCTGGACACACTATAGACAATATTAGTTACCTCCTAATACTACAATTTCCTATCAACCAAATACGAAAACAAAAAGAAATGCAATGGATCATCCGACTTAACACTCATAAGACAGGTCTTAATACAGACCTTGACCAGTTTAAATTCTACAAATACTTCCAAAAATAATTAAGTATCACAATCACCTACACATACATATGTGCTGGTTCTATATTGATTTCAATATGAATATATTACATCTTTTCGTTTTGTAGCTAACACACGTATTATTTTCTTGTTATTCATATTATTACTTTATTTATTTATTTATTTATTTATTTATTATTATTATTATTATTATTATCATCATCGTTATTACTACTATTATTTTCGTTATACCTAACCTTCTATCTGCACCATTTACCTATGTATACACCATTTTCCTATATATGTATATGTATATATATATATATTTATATTTATATCTATGTTTACATCGTTAGCTTCATATCTCTACTCATTCACTCACTTTATTTTATATATGTCTTTAAATAGTAATTTATATTTGTGTTTGATAATATAAGTATGTGCATATGCGCATATGTATGTATGTCAGGTCATGTCATATGCTACTAGTACCATGTAACCCAGTACTACCTGCCTCATGGTCGGGTTACCAGCGACTAAACTGGTTCACCCACCAGAGTTGTTTGGTGAGGAGGGCGGCTAGTCTCCCTGAAGGATTAAAAGCAAGACCGTTCAAAGGGCGAATGAACCCTTTTTCGGGGTCAACGGCCAACAAGCACCGTGTATATTTGTGTGTATGTATATATGTGTTGGGGTGGAGAGGGCTCCCGTAAGCCGTAGTGAAGGCAACCTTTCTAGGAGAAGCAAATCTCTGATTAAAAAAAAAAAACATAAAGCGGGAGACCAGTACCCACATTAAGCTGGTCTGCAGTTTGATTTGTTGCTGGCTATCTTGCTCTTGCTTGTTGCTGGATCCTAACATTTTGAACCGAGAGAGAGACTTAGCTGTCGTACAAAGCTAAGAAACTGTAACATCATCTGTGTATAGATACTCCCTCAGGCATTTGGGCTTATGGACTTTAAGTGTCTGAGGGAGTGGCACTCGTCTGACAAGATGTTGCAATCATCATGTATGTATGTATGTATATATGTGTTTATATGGGGATATGTATGCATATATCTGTATATATGGTTGTATATTGTTTATATATGTATATGCATGTTATGTGGATATGTCGTAATGATTATATATGTATATGGATGTGTAAGTGCGTATATGTTTGTTTGTATATATATATAAGTGTGTGTATGCGTATATATATATGTATATATATATGTATAAATGTGTGTATGTGGGTATGTATATATGTATGTAATATCTACGAGGCTAGTTACCTGCTTGATTTGTTTCAACTCTCATTTATATTTATGTATGTATATGTATGGCTATATGTATATGTATGTGTGTATATAGTTTTATATGTGGGTATATGTTTTATTTATGAATGTCTAAATATGTGTATATATATGTATGTGTATATATATGTGTATATGTATGAATATTTGTGTGCATGTATGTATATGCTGGTATGAATTCGCACACACAGTTTTAGGTGTAGACCTTAATATTAAGCACGTATAAATACTTATTAATATTTTTTATTATTTACAATTTATATATATATATATATATATATATCTAGATATATATCATAAATTTTATATATGTGCATATGTGTGTATAATTTATATGTATGTTTCTATGATATATTTATGTGTGTATGTATATATGTACATTTCTGGTAACGTAATGCATAATAACGTTGATGTGCATATTTTGCGCTGCCTTACATGCTGTTGTATTTTGATTTATGCTTATATATTTGTATATAAGCATAAATCAAAATACAAGAGCATGTGAGGCAGCGCAAAATGTGCACATCAACGTTATATGCATGTATATGCATATGTATGTATTTATGTGTATGTGTATTTATATATTTTATATGTATGTATATGTATATATATATTTATTTATGTGTATGTGATTGTATGTATATATGGCTTGTGTGTACATGTGCGCATATGGGTATATATGCATGCATGTGTGTATGCGTATGGATGTACATATGCATGCCTCGATCTGTACTTGTCTGTGTATGCATATGCATGAGTATGGATATGTATGCGTGTATGTGTGTGCATGCGTGCATATCTGTTTTTGCATATAATAATTTATATATAATTTGTATGTATGGGGAATGCATATATTATATATGTATGATCGTTGCAGGTGAGTATTATTGGTATGTATGCGCATATATGGGTGTTAATTGTGTATGCATATATATCTGTACTCTTATGCACATACTTTTTTATGTAAAAGCTACTATTTGTGTATGGTTTAAATATAAATATTATTATTTATACTTTATTATTACTATTATTACTATTATTATTACTATTATTATTATTATTATTATTATTATTATTATTTTATAAATATTGTCATTATCATCGGTACACAAAAAGTGACTTTCGGGCCAAGAGCAAATACATTTAAGTACTTGCTCTGATATTATCCTCGGTCTATGTATGAGAATTTCTTCAGGACTGAGACAATTTTCCTTCAGGACCGAGACTATTTTTATTCTCATTTAATTATTAGCTTATATTAATTTTATTATCATTATTATTATTATTATTATTATTATTATTATTATTATTATTATTATTATTATTATTATTATTATTATTATTATTTAAAACTATCACCTTTGTTATTAATACTTTACTGTACTATCATTATCATAACTATTAATTACATTATTTTTATCGTGTAACAATTTCATTTCAATTCCAATATACATAATGAAATCAATTACGTCTCATTTTTGCCGTTTGAATTAAACGCTATTACGTTGCAACATTTTTGAAATATTTTAAAAATAAATAAAAAATACAATATTATTCCACAAACGTCTAAAATAATCCACGTGAACTTTTTCGAACATGATTACTAGAAATGAACGCTTCCCACACTACAAATTTCCAGTTTTTTCAACTGCTTTCTTTTTTCTTTTTCTTTTTTCATGTCGATACTTTTTTGTGACTAAGAGCGGAGGTTCGCTTGAAATATAAAAAATAACAATAAAATTTTAATTGCAAAAAGTGACATCATTTTTCATGCTTTAAAAACCCTCATAACCTTAATATATATATATATATATACATATATATAAGATTAAACTATTTAAAAATGAATGTTTTTTTATCGAATACCACATATGAATTAACATAAAGCAATAGTTTTGTTAATATTGATTTCAAAATAAAATACATATAAAATATTTTATTTTAAAATAACATTGAATTTAATATTTATTTTATAATCATTTTTATTCCAGACAAAATAAAGTGATCTTGAAAGGAAATTAAAGAACGTATTTAAATAATGTAATCGACGCCAAACTGTTGTTATTTATTTTGTTTATTATGCATATATGACAAGAGAGAACGCACCTGTCGCTCGAAATTATTTCCTGACGAAAATCTAATGGAGGAGATAATCGCAACCTTATATGAAAAACAAAACACAAGTATCTAGACAGATTTAAATGGAAATAATTATGTGTTAAAAAACAGTAAACAGATGTTTTCGCAGAAATGACTAACAAAACATGGCCATCATCTCTTGTCTGAGTATACAGGCCCGCAACACCGCGTTAGTTTAAAATGAGATACTTAAAAGTAAGCACTTTTAGTAATTTTTTAAAAAACTTCTTTAGGAGGAAAATATTTAGGTGATTTTATTATAAGGGCTATGACAACAGCATATGTTATATATTCGTTATCATCGAGGTTATCCTTGAGGGGTACTAAATTGAGCTTTCGTTACATTTGAATATGTTATATAGAGTTCTTCATTTAGGGGCACTTTTTACGTTTGGATGTATACACTGTATAACATCAAAGATTCCGTGTGCGCATGATTGTCTCTAATATAAATGGTTGTGTGTTTGATTATCATAAAGGGAATCATGTGTGTGGCATGTAATTTCTGAACCTACCTCTGCTTCTCGCTGTTGAACCATCTGGAAATTTCTCATCCTGGAGGGAGACTTGATACCTGTTTGACGAAGATTTATCACTCCAAGACGATGAATGTTTTTTTATAGATTTTATTTCACTTTCCCCAGAGGTCCTGCAGCAGGTGTAAAGTGAAATCTGCTTGTGTGGTTCTTCTTCACACACGTCAGCGTTCGTCTCCCCTCCCCAGTTAAGAGGGGGAGACCACGGAAAAACGTCCGTCTTCTTCAAAGCTCAAATCAAATCTCACAGATCTAGCCAACCACGTCACACATACGTAATTTGGTCAGCTGATCTTTGGTTCTGGTAAACGTGTCTACCTCCACGTTTACTCACCTCTCTCTCTCTCTCTCTCTCTCTCTCTCTCTCTCTGTAACACATATTCTTTTCCTTGTTTTGTGCCTCAGGTATATATCCATTAATATCTTATGTTTTTATGTAGAGTGATGTGGTTCTCGGTTGATTAATTGTGGCTAACTGTGTCAGGTATACACTCGAGAGTCAAAGCAATGAAAAGAATATTCTGCTGTCATAGCTCTACTTATAATACGAACGAGTACGTTTATTATCTTTGTTATTTTTATCATAATAAACTTGAATCGCAAGATAATTCTCACAAACGCTAAGAAAGCAAATATGTTTACTTGAGATTCGCTTTCCTCATCACCCTCAAAAAGCAAGGAGTTTTCACAGGAATGTGTTACCTCAAAATATTTCTAACAATTGGAAAACATTCAAAATCATAAAAGTAGAAATCGTTTTTTAGAAATTCCTATTTACTTTGTTCAAGAAAATCAATTTTCTCCAAAACACTTAGGCCGGCACATCTCGAGTAGAACTTCAGACAACACCTGGTCCTGGATATGACCTTAAACTATATCCGATTGTGAAGCCCCAGCTTGCGGGCTTTGCGGAGTGTTGAGCCACCCTTTAATTGCCATCGCTCCCAGGTACACTTTGACCCGGACTGGTAGTACCTGTTAGGGTTCCAACTATGGGTTAAATAGAAACCAACTTAAACACAAACAAACAAATATACTCTATTAAAAAATTCTTCTTCAAAGTCACTAGATTCAGCATTAAATAACACGAAAAGGGTTGATATGCCGTTTGTTGTTGCTGTTGTTGTTGGTGGTGGTGGTGGTTGGTTGTTTTGTTTTAGGGCATAAATATGCCAGTTTATATTTAACCCATAGTTGGGACCTAGCAGGTACTACCACGAAAGAAAAAAAGCGACAGCTAAGAGAAAATATATCGAAACCACCAGAAAACGCATTGAAACGTAGAAATTAGGAACTCGTAATTTCTGGAAAATCTACAACAGTGTAGTAAATAATGGGCAATTAACAATACACCCACTATACCGCAATCAAGAGTTGTTTGCACGGCAACTGAAAATGCTTGCCAGTCAGCTTGCCTTAAACTCTACATCGGACCTAGCCAACCACTCCACTCCTGATTTTCCTTTGCGGAAAGAAACCACACTAGATGATCTGAAAATGACACTTTCTAAAGTGTATGGCATCATAACACACCTAGACACCTCAAAAGTATGTGGACCTGATCTCATCCCGGCTGTACTATTAAAAATGCTCTGCTGAAGTTGTTCCAGTTCTCTCCAAACTTTTCAAATAAGGCCTAAACGAATTTTGCTTACTTGACTGCTGGAAAACTGTTAACGACAATTCTGACGAAAGAACTGACGCATTAAATTATCGTCCCGTTAGTCTCCACTGTCCTTTCACTAAAATATTTGAATTCATAATTAATAAAACTCTAGTCCACCACATTACAACTGCTAAACTTCTGTCCGACAATCGATATGGATTGATGCAAGCCCATTCTACTGCAGATATCCTAACTATAATCTCTGAACATATATACCATGCACTAGATAGAGCAGGAGAAGGTAGACTTGTAGTCTTACATATATATATATATATATATATATATATATATATATATATATATATATATATATATATATATATATATATATATATATATGAGCCTTTTGATAGGATGTGGGACGAGGGTCTTCTAAAAAAATCAGATCATATAGTATTACTGGACAACTACTTAACATAATAAAATTCTTCTTAAGTAAGAAAATAATCCAGGTTGTCCTCGATGGACGTACCTTAATACAATACGATATAAATGCGGGTGTAACACACGGGTCGATCCTTGGATATATATTATTGTTGATATTCATAAATAGCCTCCCTGATAAAATTGTCTCTGAGATGGTATATTTGCGGATGACACCACGCTCTATGGCAGGCACGAGGGGAAAACGAATGAACACATATCTAAAGCAATAGTGGAATCATTGGAGAAAGACGTCTAATATGTAGTGGGATAGGGATGGATGGTAACATTCAATGCTGCCAAGACTAAGCTTGTTTCCTTTAATAATTACAAAAAACTTTTTTAAACTACTATTAACTATGGCTAACTATACATTTCCTGAAAGTACTTTGCTTAAACATTTCGGCTGTACCTTCACATGGAACATGAGTTGGAACAAATACATCGAGGGCATTGCCGCGGCTGCTGCGAGGAAGTTGGCCTTTCTCTACTATTCTAGACAGTTACTTACGCCTGAAATATCCTGTATTTCTACAAGGCCAACATTCGCCCATGTATGGAGTATTGTTGTAACATTTACGCTGGTTAATTTGCTTCTAGTCTCAATCCTGGACAGGTCCAAAAGAGAGTCCCCAACTGAAGTATCAGCCAGGCTTCAACGTCTCTCCCACCGATGAAATGTTGCATTCCTTTGCCTGTTTTACTGGTATTTTAATGGTATATGCTCTGAAGAACTACACTCCCTTGTACCCTCTCGACGTAAATATCCCTGACAAACCTGGGTCCATTTGATCTTTTGGGCGGCACAGAGTCCTGCTGCCATGATTCTTTAGAATATGCAGTTTTTTACGTAACGTTTCACTGACTTCTTTCTTCGGTAAAAAAAAAACGTTGCACGTCGAAATTAAGAGTTTTTTAATCGCATAATTACAACAATTATCATATATCATTATAATGATATTTGAAAAACAGGACACATAAAAAATGTCACTTTCATATTCTTGTCCAGGGTTGCCAGACTGGCATATTTAAAGCCAAATTTCGCGAATTTGGCCATTTTTGAAGCAGTTTGGCCAACAAAAATTGTATTTAACCTTTTTTTTCAAAACGTAACGTACGGACAAACTAAGAAAGGAACGAGCAGAATATTATTTAGATGGACCATAATTACATACATGCTGAGACGCCATCAGATAAAATACTTAATTTAAATAAAGCGTGACACTATAATATCGTGGGGTCTGTGGTCGCGGTTCACGGTTTTTTTGTTTTTTTTTAATGGAAATACTTGAATCGCAGCATCAATATACAATAGATATCGAATACAACTTGTGATTCCCACGTATATCGTTACTTAACTATAATATACAAAAGTATAAGTAAATCCAGTAAATATTGCATGAGGTGATGAGGGCTCAATGATTAGTGATACGCATTGCCAACCTGAATGTGTTAGGTTCGTATCCAGTTTGTTCCACAGAAACACTTTTACTGGGGATCTTTGCGATCTTCACGTAATTCTGCCTATAAGTAACCGATATATTTCTCGAAAGAATTAAAACTAGAAACTATATCGGAGAATTCCCAGCAATAGGAGCACCTGAGTCATGCGAAATGAATGTAGCAATTTTTATTATAGGTGTCAATTATTACTTTGTTTTGCCGAAAATTCTTTTTGAATTAATTAGTCAATTAAACAAGTTTGTATGAATCAATTTCATATACTTTTTAATTGATACGGGTTAAATTAATTTAAATAAAATTCATTTTATGTTAGATATAATACTTATATACAAAATCATAAAATCTAAACACGTATTTTTTTAAAACTTACGGTGGACTTTCCAGACGTCGAACATTACAAAGAAATTATACATGTGTCATTTTTATTTGTCTTCGTTGAAACAGATTTTCCTTTTAATAAAAAAAAACGATGCCTACATCGAGGGTTGGTAGCTTTTCAGACTACCATCTTACACAGGAAGTTCACATTGGATAGCATGGAAACTGCTTCCTATGAGACGTCGCTCTTCGAGGCAAAAAACGAAAACTGTTTTCTTTTAACTTGATAATTGTTTTTTTTTTTTTTACATTTTCATCCCAGACAAAGAATAATACAATTTTGATGTAGGGGGCTTATATCTGGCACAATGATATTTTGTAGGGAGTTTAGCAGCAAGATATCTGTTTGCATTACACTTCAACTTTTGCATGTCAGTATAGTCGAGAAAGTAGGAATCTAGAATATATTTTCAAAACCTAGCAGTTCTGAGATGGAAACTGTTAGAGTAGAATTCTTTATTGTATCTAGGGATCTCTAGTGTATAGGAGTGACGTTTTTCTGCTTGTTAGGTTTTGTCAGGGATATTTACGGCGAGGAGGTACAAGGGCTTCTAGTTCGTCGGAGCATCTATCATGAACATACTTGTATAACAGGCAGAGGAATGCAACATTTCGTCGATGGGAGAGAGACTGAAACCTACCTAACAGTTCGGGACCTATTAGTTAGCGACCATCTTTTGAACCCTGTCCAGAAGCCAGAGACTGGTAGCAGATGTATCAACCAAAATGTGACAACAATATTCCATACATGGGCGAATGGTGGCATTGTAGAGGAACAGGATACTTTCAGGCGTAAGTAACTTTCTAGAATGATAGAGAAAGCCCATATTTCTCGCAGCAGCTGCGGCAATGCCCTCGATCTATCTATCCCAACTCATGTTCTCTGTGAACGTTAAGCTGAAAAGTTTAAACAGAGTACTTTCAGGTAATGTATAGTTAGCCAAAGCTATTGGTAGTTTAAAAGGTTTCTTGTAATTAATAAAAGAAATCAAGCTTTGTTTTGGCAGCATGGAATGCCAGCATCCATTTTTGTCCCCATTCAACTATTGGCTGGAAGTCTTCCTCTAGGAATTCCGTCAGCGCCTTATATGTGTACTCATTTGTTTATCCATCGTGCCTGTTATAAAGTGTAGTGTCAACAGTAGAAACAATTTTATCAGGGAGGTCGTTTATGAATATCAGGAGTAATAAAGGTCCAAGATCGCCCCCCGTGACACACCCGCATTGGCATCATACTGTTTTGACGTACGACCATCGAGGACAACCTAGATTCTTCTTTTATTTAAGAAGGGGTGAATTATGTTAAGTAATCGTCAAGTAATATCATATGATCTGATTTTCCTGAGAAGATAATTCGTTCCATACCCTGTCAAAAGCCTTAGAAAGATCGAGGACTATTGTTATACTTGCTTTATCCAATGCATGGTATATATATGTTCAGAGATTACAGTTAGGATATCTACAATAGAATGGGCTTGCCTAAATCCATATTTTTAGTCGGACAGAAGATTAGCAGCTGTAAGATGATGGACTGCCCATGCCTCCGGTCAGTCTCGAAAGACAAAGGATACCCCTTGTAGGGGCAGCTGCGCGTGTAATTGTGAGGCAAGCGTAACGCAATCTCCATCCACACCTCTCCTGAATCGGTGCTGTTTGAATCCAGTGGCAAGGTAAAGTCCAGGACGAATGGAAACAATGCCGAGATAAGCGGAGAGCACATACAGCACCTGGAAGTTCCAAATGATCACCCATTCGGCATAATCACGTTGACACACCGGTTCCCGCTGATGATGGACTAGAGCTTGATTAATTACAGACTCCAATATCTTAGCGAAGAGAGGGAGGAGGCTAATGGGCGATAATTTAATGGGTCAGTTCTTTCACCAGAATTCTTTTAAACTGGTACTGCAGTTTTTCAGCAGTTAGGAAAGAAAGATTCGTTCATGCATTCGTTGAAAAGTTTAGAGAGAATTGAAAAAAGAAATCATCGGGGCATTTTTTAATTGTACAGTCTGGATGAGATCATGCTTTTGAGGTGTCTAGGTGTTTTATGATATCATGCACTTGAGAAGGTTTGATTTCAGATTATATTGTGTGGTTTCTGTCTGCAAAGGAAAATCAGGGGGGGATGGGTTTGCTGGTCCAATGTAGAGTTTGAGGCAAACCGACTTGCAAGCATGTTAACCTTCTCGGTTGCCGTGCAAGCAACCTCATTGTTGTTGGATAGTGGAAGGATTGTTGATTGCCCATTATTTACTACACTATTGTAGATTTTCCAGATATAACGAGTTCCTAATTTCTTGAACTCGGGAATCTGCATTGTCGTTATTTTAATTTATTCTACATGTGTAACACGCTTCCGTTCTGCTAACTCTAGATTAAAATTAATTCGCAAATAATAAATATACGTGAATATGCATTTATGCGACAAAGATAAGTCAAATTCATTTAAATACGATTAGCATATTCTCATTCTAAGCCAAGAACTTCAATTATATAAAGGCTTATTATCACACAGTTTAAACAAAATGCATTTCTTCTATCTATGTACTATAAACATTAATGTAGTTTTGGACTTTTATCTGTTTGTAATCAAATACAGGATGTCCCAAAATAAGCTGATGGTTAAAAAAAATGATAATTTTCTTAATTTTATATATTTTTCTTTTATTTTTTCAGATCATCTAGAGTAACCCTATCAAGGTCATTCTGAGTTGTTACCCTACCGAAGAGTTGATATTTATTAAAGAGTCATATTTTCAGTGGAATGAGTCAATATCAGAAACCCAAAGAGAATTTCGACAAAACTTTAACACAAGAAATTCTCCTACTCCCAATGCAAACAAACCAGACACAATGAATGCCCTTAAAACAATATAGAGGAGGAAATTAGAGACATAAGCCCTGAAACATTAAGTGATGTGCTGGACAATGCCCTGCAGAGAGAACAAGAGTTTGAAAATGAAAATGGTGGACATTTGAGTAACATCGGTAACTAAAATTAGACCTTGTGAAAAATATACCCTAGATTGACTTGTGTAAATAAAATTAGAATTAGTGTACTATGATATGTTACTATATCTTAAAGAATCACAGAGAGGCTCGTCTACCTACATATGAAAATTGGTAAGCATAACTAAAATATTGAGGAAGTTAAAATTTAAAATCCGTCGGTCTCTTCTGGAACAGTCTGTAGAACGCAAATTAGATTTTAGGATTCTAATACCCGAGTTTGAATCTAATGTAAGTTTAAATGCGTTCATTACGTGGTTTATGAATGTAAAGAAATTAAAATTATAAACATGTTTTATGATCAGTTTAATTTATTAATAAACGATATATAATCTAATGATTATAATTGAAAGGGCAGATGAATCGCTAATAACAGAACCAGCTATAGAAATACATAAAGAAGAAAATTAAATTCCTAGGTAGCGGGGTAGACGGAAAGAAAATTATAAAGAAAGAAATAAGAAAAATAAAGAAAGAAGAGTAGAAAGAAGAAAAGAAATAGAAAGAGAAGAAAGAAGGAAAGAAAGAAAAGATTAAAAAGAAAAAGCAGTACATAAATATTAAAAAAAATCGACATTATTTAAGTTTCATTTAATATCAGAAATCAATTTTGTCAATAAAAAAGAACAATATGTACATTAATATCTCAGTCTTTTATTCCGAATTTGCCACGAAATTTCACAATTTTTTTTTCTTCGTAGAATGCGATAAAAGATACGTAAAGATGAATATTAGTATACATAGTTACTTAATTTCTAAACACCACGCAAGTAGCGAGTATAACGTATCTTACTTTCAATATTTGCCCGTTGAACATAGTTCAACGCTCAAATGGATTTTATTTAAACTGCGTTATACATAATTGAAGTTCTTGGCTTCGAATTAGAATATGCTAATTATATTTAAATGGATTTCATTTATCTTTGTCGCATAAATGCATATTCACTTATGACTATTATTTGCGAATTCATTTCAATCTAGAGTTGGCGGAACGGAAACGTGCTACACGTGTAGAATAAATAAAAATAACGATCGTGCAGATTCCCGATTTCAAGAAATTAGAAACTCGTGATTTCTGGAAAATCTACAATAGTGTAGTAAATAATGGGCAATCAACGCCCAAATATTGAAAGTAAGATACGTTATACCGCCCAATCTTTGAAACACCCCACCAATATCATAAACATGTTTAGCAACGAGCACCCTACTTGATAATATACATATCAATATATTGTCTATTTTACGGCATATCAACCGCTTAATATTATTAGCGTTCAATCACACGATATATTGTAAACGGTACAATGTAAAATATTAATTGAACACATTTTACAATTTTACCAGTGGCATGAATAATTGTTGCATTTTACCAGCGGCATGAATAATTTATGCATTTTTCAGTGGAACACAATACGCTGGGACTGCTTCATTGCTGATTACAACTTGATAGTTTTCAAATCAAATCTGAAGATATTCTTGTAAAAGACCACCACATAAACAACCACTCGCGGTTCATACTTTTCATGGCTATTAGTACTTCAACACTATATCTTATTTTTGCATTGACAATAATTCTATCTCGAATGACTTCTGGCCTTCATGAGTGGTTACAACAATGGTATAACAAAGCATATAATCTCCATGCAAGAAACTGCTCTCGAGTGTCTAAAGACTATCTGTACATATATTTGTCAGGTGAACATGACATGAGGATATTTTCCCTACAATTAAACCCTGACTAAATATTCAAAATCATATAATACTCGAGACTCAAATGTGATGTTACCCCAATTAATAACACGAAGATCGATATTCCACCAGACTAGGATAGGATATTCCACCAGAAAAGAAATACTGTAAATAAATGGTAAATTCGGGGCAGGAAAATTATGTTCTCAACTTTATTTTTTTTTTAATAACTCCGTGTTTTAGATGCAAAGGAGATATTTAATGTGATGTTCGAATATATACGTCATCTAATATAAAGATCCCGCTTCCAAGAAGGAGCCTCTTGATTTTTGACAACCCCGACTGAACTAAAATGAAACTATATAACACTATCATTTAAGACAACGAGCGCACGCATGGTTAATGTGTCGCATGATGTAAAACATGTAGAGTAATTATTATTGTGTGTATGCAGGTCATCAAGTGTATTTTATTACTGTGTGTATGCAGGTCATCAAGTGTATTTTATTATTGGGTGTATGCAGGTCATCAAGTGTATTTTATTATTGGGTGTATGCAGGTCATCAAGTGTATTTTATTATTGCGTGTATGCAGGCCATCATGTGTATTTAGTTACTGTGTGTACGCAGGTCATCATGTGTATTTTATTACTGTGTGTATGCAATTCATCAAGTGTATTTTATTACTGTGTGTAAGCAGGTCATTATGTGTATTTTGCTACGGTGTGTTTGCGGGTAATCAAGTGTATTTTATTACTGGGTGTATGCAGGTCATCAAGTGTATTTTATTACCGTGTGTATGCAGGTCATCAAGTGTATTTTATTACTGTGTTTATGCAGGTCATCTAGTGTATTTTATTACTGTGTTTATGCAGGTCATCAAGTGTATTTTATTACTGTGTGTATGCAGGTCATCATGTGTATTTTTTACTGTGTATATGCAGGTCATCAAGTGTATTTTATTACTGTGTTTATGCAGGTCATCGAGTGTATTTTATTCATGTGTGTATGCAGATCGTAAAGTGTATTTTATTCATGTGTGTATGCAGATCGTAAAGTGTATGTTATTACTGTGTGTATGCAGGTCATCATGTGTATTTTATTACTGTGTGTATGCAGGTCATCAAGTGTATTTTATTATCGGGTGTATGAAGGCCATCATGTGTATGTAGTTACTGTGTGTACGCAGGTCATCAATTGTATTTTATTACTGTGTGTATGCAGGTCATCATGTGAATTTTATTACTTTGTTTATGCAATTCATCAAGTGTATTTCATTAGTGTCTGTATGCAGGTTATCAAGTGTATTTTATTACTATGTGTATGCAGGTCGGAAAGTGTATTTTTTTACTGTGTGTATGAAAGTCATCAAGTGTATTTTATTACTGTAGATATTTAGGTCGTCAGGTGTATTTTAGTTCATGTGTATGCAGGTCATCAAGTGTATTTTATTACCGTGTGTATGCAGATTATCAAGTGTATTTTATTACTGTATGTATACAGGTAGGCAAGTGTATTTAATTTCCATGTGTATGCAGGTATTCAAGTGTATTTTATTACTGTGTGTATACAGGTCGGCAAGTGTATTTTATTACTGTGTTTATGCAGGTCATCAAGTGTATTTTATTACTGTGTGTATGCAGGTCGGGAAGTGTATTTTATTACTGTGTGTATGCAGGTCGCCAAGTGTATTTTATTACTGTGTGTATGCAGGTCATCATGTGTATTTTTTACTCTGTGTATGCAGGTCATCAAGTGTATTTTATTACAGTGTGTATGCAGGTCATCAAGTGTATTTTATTACCGTGTGTATGCAGGTCATCAAGTGTATTTTTTACTGTGTGTACGAAGGTCATCAAGTGTATTTTATTACTGTGTGTATGCAGGTCATCAAGTGTATTTTATTACTGTGTGTATGCGGGTCATCAAGTGTATTTTATTACTGTGTGTATGCAGGTCATCAAGTGTGTTTTATTACTGTGTGTATGCAGGTCATCAAGTGTATTTTATTACTGTGTGTATACAAGTCGTCAAGTGTATTTTATTACTGTGTGTATACGGGTCATCATGTGTATTTTATTACTGTGTGTATGCAGGTCGTCACGTGTATTTTTACCGAATGTGTTCGAAATTTAATGTCATCGAACCGGGAAAATTGAGCATGATTTCACGAATAAATCGTCTTTTCTCAGGTGTAATTCGTACAATCAGTCGTTCACTTCGTTTAATTTCGAATTCCCACTTTAGTCGGAAGCTGTAAATTTTTAATGCTTCTGTCTCGTAGACAAACGTCTGCTCACAAAGAACTTGCTTTCATTTATGTTTATGTGAAACCACGTTTTAAATCGAGTTCCAATCTGTTTATTACACAGGGAATCAACAATATAATAATTTTCTTCTCTACAGATATTAATAATAGAAAAGGAATTCAAGTTATGTTTCTTTGTGTGTCTGGAGATATCGAATTCACACTGGACCAGGCAAAGTTATATTAAAATGACTGAAGTATTCAATCGCAGAGAGTACATATAAACTAGATGGGTCCTTTTGGGGAGTCATAATTTTAAAGTTAACAAAAGTACTTATTTTCGATTGTTACTAAAATATTTGAATTGAGAATTTTATTTAAAACAAATTCGATAACTTTACTCAAAGATATATATATATATATATACATATATATATATATATATATATATATATATATATATACATATATATATAATGTCACGTAATCCCCAAAATCATGTTATGTATTAAAGAGGAAAATACACAAAATGGAATTTTAATTTATTTTTAAACCAGGGGAAGAGTGTACTTTATATTTTGTATGGATTTTATTATCGACATGAAAAATATAAAGAGATAAATAGAAAGAGGGAGAGAATCTGTAAAGACGAAGAGGACGAGCAGACGTTTAAATATGAAAAAGAGCGTACATTAGCCACCGTGCATGTGTGAAGACACGCGAGAAAGTAAGATACGTTATACCGCCCAATCTTTGAAACACCCCACCAATATCATAAACATGTTTGGCAACGAGCACCCTACTTGATAATATACATATCAATATATTGTCTATTTTACGGCATATCAACCGCTTAATATTATTAGCGTTCAATCACACAATATATTGTAAACGGTACAATGTAAAATATTAATTGAACACATTTTACAATTTTACCAGTGGCATGAATAATTGTTGCATTTTACCAGTGGTATGAATAATTGTTGCATTTTACCAGTGACATCAATAATTGTTGCATTTTCCAGTGGCATGAATAATTTATGCATTTTTCAGTGGAACACAATACGTTGGGACTGCTTCATTGCTGATTACAACTTGATAGTTTTCAAATCAAATCTGAAGATATTCTTGTAAAAGACCACCACATAAACAACCACTCGCGGTTCATACTTTTCATGGCTATTAGTACTTCAACACTATATCTTATTTTTGCATTGACAATAATTCTATCTCGAATGACTTCTGGCCTTCATGAGTGGTTACAACAATGGTATAACAAAGCATATAATCTCCATGCAAGAAACTGCTCTCGAGTGTCTAAAGACTATCTGTACATATATTTGTCAGGTGAACATGACATGAGGATATTTTCCCTACAATTAAACCCTGACTAAATATTCAAAATCATATAATACTCGAGACTCAAATGTGATGTTACCCCAATTAATAACACGAAGATCGATATTCCACCAGACTAGGATAGGATATTCCACCAGAAAAGAAATACTGTAAATAAATGGTAAATTCGGGGCAGGAAAATTATGTTCTCAACTTTATTTTTTTTTTAATAACTCCGTGTTTTAGATGCAAAGGAGATATTTAATGTGATGTTCGAATATATACGTCATCTAATATAAAGATCCCGCTTCCAAGAGGGAGCCTCTTGATTTTTGAAAACCCCGACTGAACTAAAATGAAACTATATAACACTATCATTTAAGACAACGAGCGCACGCATGGTTAATGTGTCGCATGATGTAAAACATGTAGAGTAATTATTATAATGTGTATGCAGGTCATCAAGTGTATTTTATTACTGTGTGTATGCAGGTCATCAAGTGCATTTTATTACCGTGTGTATGCAGGTCATCAAGTGTATTTTATTACTTTGTGTATGCAGGTCATCATGTGTATTTTTTATTGTGTGTATGCAGGTCATCAAGTGTATTTTATTACTTTGTGTATGCAGGTCATAAATTGTATCCTATTAGTGTATGTATGTGGGTCATCAAGTGTATTTTATTACTGTGTGTATGCAGGTCGCCAAGTATATTTTATTACTGTGTGTATGCAGGTCATCAAGTGTATTTAATTACTGTGTGTATGCAGGTCATCAAGTGTATTTTATTACTGTGTGTATGCAGGTCATCATGTGTATTTTTTATTGTGTGTATGCAGGTCATCAAGTGTATTTTATTACTGTGTATGCAGGTCGCCAAGTGTATTTTATTACTGTGTGTATGCAGGTCATCAAGTGTATTTAATTACTGTGTGTATGACGGTCATCAAGTGTATTTTATTACTGTGTGTATGCAGGTCATCAAGTGTATTTTATTACTGTGTTCATGCAGGTCATCATGTGTATTTTTGACTGTGTGTATGCAGGTCATCAAGTGTATTTTATTACTGTGTTTATGCAGGTAATAAAGTGTATTTTATTACTGTGTGTATGCAGGTCATCAAGTGTATGTTATTACTGTGTGTATGCAGGTAATCATCTGTATTTTTTACTGTGTGTATGCAGGTCATCAAGTGTATTTTATTACTGTGTGTATGCAGGTCATCAAGTGTATTTTATTACTGTGTGTAAGCAGGTCATCATGTGTATTTTTTACTGTGTGTATGCAGGTTATCAAGTGTATTTTATTACTGTGTTTATGCAGGTCATCAAGTGTATGTGTGTATGCAGGTCATCAAGTGTATTTTATTACTGTGTTTACGCAGGTCATCAAGTGTATTTTATTACTGTGTTCATGCAGGTCATCAAGTGTATTTTGTTACTGTGTTCATGCAGGTCATCATGTGTATTTTATTACTGTGTGTACGCAGGTTATCATGTGTATTTTATTACTGTGTGTATGCAGGTCATCAAGTGTATTTTATTACTGTGTTTATGCAGGTCATCAAGTGTATTTTATTACTGTGTGTATGCAGGTCATCAAGTGTATTTTATTACTGTGTTTATGCAGGTCATCGAGTGTATTTTATTCATGTGTGTATGCAGATCGTAAAGTGTATTTTATTCATGTGTGTATGCAGATCGTAAAGTGTATGTTATTACTGTGTGTATGCAGGTCATCAAGTGTATTTTATTATTTGGTGTATGCAGGTCATAAAGTGTATTTTATTATTGCGTGTATGCAGGCCATCATGTGTATTTAGTTACTGTGTGTACGCAGGTCATCAAGTGTATTTTATTCCTGTGTTTATGCAATTAATCAAGTGTATTTTATTACTGTGTGTAAGCAGGTCATTATGTGTATTTTGCTACGGTGTGTTTGCGGGTAATCAAGTGTATTTTATTACTGGGTGTATGCAGGTCATCAAGTGTATTTTATTACTGTGTGTATGCAGGTCATCAAGTGTATTTTATTACTGTGTTTATGCAGGTCATCAAGTGTATTTTATTACTGTGTTTATGCAGGTCATCAAGTGTATTTTATTACTGTGTTTATGCAAGTCATCATGTGTATTTTTTACTGTGTGTATGCAGGTCATCAAGTGTATTTTATTACTGTGTTTATGCAGGTCATCGAGTGTATTTTATTTATGTGTGTATGCAGATCGTAAAGTGTATTTTATTACTGTGTGTATGCAGGTCATCAAGTGTATTTTATTACTGTGTGTATGCAGGTCATCAAGTGTATTTTATTATTGCGTGTATGCAGGCCATCATGTGTATTTAGTTACTGTGTGTACGCAGGTCATCAATTGTATTTAATTACTGTGTGTATGCAGGTCATCATGTGTATTTTATTACTGTGTTTATGCAATTCATCAAGTGTATTTTATTACTGGGTGTAAGCAGGTCATTATGTGTATTTTGCTACAGTGTGTATGCGGGTAATCAAGTGTATTTTATTACTGGGTGTATGCAGGTCATCAAGTGTATTTTATTATTGTGTGTATGCAGGTCATCAAGTGTATTTTATTACTGTGTGTATGCAGGTCATAAAGTGTATCTTATTATTGTGTGTATGCAGGTCATCAAGTGTATTTTATTACTGTGTGTATGCAGGTCATCAAGTGTATTTTATTACCGTGTGTATGCAGGTCATCAAGTGTATTTTATTACTGTGTGTATGCAGCTCATCAAGTGTATTTTATTACTGTATGTATGCAAGTCATCAAGTGTATTTTATTACTGTGTGTATGCAGGTCAACAAGTGTATTTTATTACTGTGTGTATGCAGGTAATTATGTGTATTTTATTACTGTGTGTATGCAGGTCATCAAGTGTATTTTATTACTGTGTGTATGCAGGTGATCATGTGTATTTTCTTACTGTGTGTATGCAGGTAATCAAGTGTATTTCATTAGTGTCTGTATGCAGGTTATCAAGTGTATTTTATTACAATGTGTATGCAGGTCGGCAAGTGTATTTTTTTACTGTGTGTATGAAGGTCATCAAGTGTATTTTATTACTGTATATATTTAGGTCGGCAGGTGTATTTTATTTCATGTGTATGCAGGTCATCAAGTGTATTTTATTACCGTGTGTATGCAGATTATCAAGGGTATTTTATTACTGTATGTATACAGGTAGGCAAGTGTATTTAATTTCCATGTGTATGCAGGTATTCAAGTGTATTTTATTACTGTGTGTATACAGGTCGGCAAGTGTATTTTATTCATGTGTATGCAGGTAATTAAGTGTATTTTAATACTGTGTGTATGCAGGTCGGGAAGTGTATTTTATTACTGTTTGTATGCAGGTCGCCAAGTGTATTTTATTACTGTGTGTATGCAGGTCATCAAGTGTATTTTATTACTGTGTGTATGCAGGTCATCAAGTGTATTTTATTACAGTGTGTATGCAGGTCATCAAGTGTATTTTATTACCGTGTGTATGCAGGTCATCAAGTGTATTTTTTACTGTGTGTACGAAGGTCATCAAGTGTATTTTATTACTGTGTGTATGCAGGTCATCAAGTGTATTTTATTACTGTGTGTATGCGGGTCATCAAGTGTATTTTATTACTGTGTGTATGCAGGTCATCAAGTGTGTTTTATTACAGTGTGTATGCAGGTCATCAAGTGTATTTTATTACTGTGTGTATACAAGTCGTCAAGTGTATTTTATTACTGTGTGTATACGGGTCATCATGTGTATTTTATTACTGTGTGTATGCAGGTCGTCACGTGTATTTTAACCGAATTTGTTCGAAATTTAATGTCATCGAACCGGGAAAATTGAGCATGATTTCAGGAATAAATCGTCTATTCTCAGGTGTAATTCGCACAATCAGTCGTTCACTTCGTTTAATTTCGAATTCCCACTTTAGTCGGAAGCTGTAAATTTTTAATGCTTCTGTCTCGTAGACAAACGTCTGCTCACAAAGAACTTGCTTTCATTTATGTTTATGTGAAACCACGTTTTAAATCGAGTTCCAATCTGTTTATTACACAGGGAATCAACAATATAATAATTTTCTTCTCTAGAGATATTAATAATAGAAAAGGAATTCAAGTTATGTTTCTTTGTGTGTCTGGAGATATCGAATTCACACTGGACCAGGCATAGTTATATTAAAATGACTGAAATATTCAATCGCAGAGAGTACATATAAACTAGATGGGTCCTTTTGGGGAGTCATAATTTTAAAGTTAACAAAAGTACTTATTTTCGATTGTTACTAAAATATTTGAATTGAGAATTTTATTTAAAACAAATTCGATAGCTTTACACAAAGATATATATATATATATATATATATATATATACATATATATATATATATATACATATATATATAATGTCAAGTAATCCCCAAAATCATGTTATGTATTAAAGAGGAAAATACACAAAATGGAATTTTAATTTATTTTTAAACCAGGGGAAGAGTGTACTTTATATTATTTATGGATTTTATTATCGACATGAAAAATATAAAGAGATAAATAGAAAGAGGGAGAGAATCTGTAAAGACGAAGAGGACGAGCAGACGTTTAAATATCAAAAAGAGCGTACATTAGCCACCGCGCATGTGTGAAGACACGCGAGTTGTGTAAAATATAACGAGAGAGAGAATCAATATTAAGCGGAAGAGTAGATATATTACACAGTACGCACTTGTAACGATATGCTCCGATAAGAAAGAAGAAGAAGAATAGTAAAGAGCGCTGCTAAAAAGGAGCGGTTGAAAGAATCACGAAATAATATAGAAGACGAAAACGGAGTGGGCAGGCCATTGGCGAATTCTGACGGGTCTTCCAGTGAGATGAGAAATAACATTAATGAATAAGAAATTAAGAGTCATTTATAAAGAAGGAATAAACGAAAATATTTTGGCCAGCGACAATAATGCTGAAAGAACGTACAGTTAAAGCCTCACATACACAAAAGAAAGGAACTGTGAGTTTACCACTTTTCTTTTCTTTTACCCACTTCTGATATGTGGACAAACTGATATTTTGGGGTTTTGTTTTGATATATAGTATAAATATATGTAGAAAATAAGCTACACAAAATGTTTATGCTATATTTTTGCCATAAATAATAAGGTTAAATGATCAGAAGATATGTAAAGAGTATATCTGCTTTTTAGTTATTTTTTACAAGGGAGTACTACTACAAGGTACAAAGAATAAGTGTTATTAAGTTTGTACGCTAGTCAATTGGCAATATGGTAGTAGTTGTTTTTAGTGGAAATTTAGTAAAATGGATTACTTAAGGGGTCAGCGCATCATTAACTGTTTGTGGACTTGAAGACAACTATATTGTAGACAGCTGGAAAACAAAGAAAACGGAGGAGAGTTACACAGGTGTGCAGTTCTTAAGTATAAGCTTTTTTCATTGAATTTACATTAAGGTTTAGGCAAAGATAAACAGTGGGGGAAATTATTGAAAGTGTTTTCAGCTAGACTAGTATTTTTCGTGAAAGTCTTGAAAGAGGAGCCATCGATTATAGCTCATATGAGTACTTACAATGAAACCAACGATAAAGCAGAGACATGTTTACAACGTCTCGTTTGTGGAAAAAAGGTCTTAGGGAATAGAAAAGGGTATCTACTACTAGGATACGAATATTTTGAATTCTGCCAGCGCTGGATGGGTTGTTTTATACCTTTTCCAGTTCAAAATGGAAGTAGTTTAGTTCAAAATGGGAATAGTTCAGTTCAAAACGAAAAAAATATAGTAAGTATGAATATAAAAAATAGTTTATAAATTATTTTAGAAATAAAATTGTTAACATTTTATAACATAAAAACTTCTTCCAGTCATTTATTAGAACACAACATCCTCTAATGCTACAGCTGCAGAAATTTTAGATTGAATTCCAGCTAGGAAACGATTGCACACTTCTGCTGTAATCCTTCTCAATTCTTCCTCAATTAATGGAGTCAAAGCTCATACCTTTTATTCAGTAATGGACAAGCTATCTCTTCTCTCCATTGAAAGAATATTCACAATTTTAGCATCAATTCCTGATTGACGTAAGCTTTGATTAAAGACCATAATTCATAGTTCAATTGGATTAAATATTGAACTGTATGGTCCAAACCTAAGCACTTCACATCCTAGAAATTCTTCTTTACTAAAAACTTCTTCAATGTTTGAGTGACATGGGACTTTGCCAACAACCATCACAACTGAACCCGCATATTGTCTCTTTGCAGCTCTCAAACATCCTCGCATCCAAGACTGTGTGCTTTCCTTTCGAAAAGATCCTCTTTGAATTTCATGGTACACGAGGCCATGGGGACCAATACATCTAATAACGTGAATATTGGCATCCTGAGTACCGGCTTAAACTACCTTACATAACCCTCCCTTTAAAGAACGTCCATCTCCCCTGGAATTATTTACATTAAAATTCGTTTAAGCCATAAATAAAATGTGGTTTTCAGTTGATGGATAATTCAATAATTTGGAACAAAATAAACTGCGATGATTTTTATTCTCAATTAGATTTGCCCTCTTGGGCACAAATTTTACAGCATTAAGCGTATAAGTCATCATATGTAGATGTTTCGCTGCTGTAGATTTGTAGAAACTGAGCTTCAATCCTTTCACAAATCACATTTAATGTGATCCTAGGATTTTCATCCAGTAGTGCTTGAATAAAATCCAAATGCACCTGTTTGACCTTACAATTTCTAGGGTATCCTCTTGTATCAGGTTGATTTCCCTTACTAATCCAGTGATAGAGAGTGGTTTTCGGAATGCAAAGATTTTCCACTAGGG
This sequence comes from Euprymna scolopes, assembly GCF_053919585.1. Classification (NCBI taxonomy): domain Eukaryota; kingdom Metazoa; phylum Mollusca; class Cephalopoda; order Sepiida; family Sepiolidae; genus Euprymna; species Euprymna scolopes. The sequence continues at coordinate 125,613,217 of NC_136493.1, read as the reverse complement.
TTTTCAAATTTCCATCCATCTCATATACCTCAAAGATACGTGCTTTCGCACTTCTCCTGTTATCGTGGCTTTCAGTTGACCTAACAATTAGGCTAAAAATAATGAACACATCAATACCTTGTTGTAGCACCAAAGATATTTATAAATTTAATTTTTTTTAAATTTCTTATTTTGAACTGAACTATTTCCATTTTGAACTGAACTATTGCCATTTTGAACTGGAAAAGAGATAGAAGCTCCTGCCGAGATTTGGCAACAGTACTCCATCATAGGATGTACTTAACTTTTATACAAGTAGAGAATTGCATCGGCAGTTAGATACCTACTGGAGCAGTAGAACAAGTAGACCATTTTTCCAGCGACCTTGACATCGGAATTGATGTACATGTTTAATTTCAGATCAGAAGTAAATGTCAAACCTAGAAGCTTTTCAAAACATGGAGCCTCCCCAAGACGAGAGGCATTTATTTCAATTGATGCCTAACGGGGCACAGAGCGTTAATGATCGAAATATAAAAGCTTGGTTTTAGATGCATTTTAAATTAACCAACCACCCCTTTCCCCATTGCACCACGTGCTCAAAATTAGAGGAGGGAGAGAATCAGAGAGAACTTGTTCATTCACGGCCTTTTAAGTGTTGTCATAGATTGCGGTGTCGTTGGCATAAATGTCTACAAATGGTCTTAGGGTGTGATTTGGTAGATCATTAACATAGATCAGGAAGAGAGTTGGATGGCACGTGCTCGGCTGAGCTTCAATCTATGCCAACCTTATAAAATATACACTGCAAACACTCGCGTAGCTCCTCAATTTCCATGATTATTGTTTATGACGATATTCAATCGTTAACTATTATCATTAGCTCTGGACCTAGATAAGTAGTGGCTCTCCAGAAAAAAGGAATAAAAATACACATTTTAGAATTTTATTAAAATTAGAAAATCTATAATAAATAAATACAAAAGTAAATAATCTTTAAATTAATCAATATATAAAGTGCGTAAATCACATGAAAACTAATAACAAATTAATTTAGAACATATTTTATTTTAAGCTTGAATCAAATGTTTAAATGATATCAAATTATTCTGCGTTTTATTGGTTTTTATAATAACACACTACTATTTGCAGATATTACGGAAAACAAGAAAGTTGCCGTTTATTTCAGTACAAGTTCATTGATTAAGACATATTATAAAAATAGTAAATATTTATAATTCGTTGAAATATTTGCATCAAAAACAATCACCAAGTAATTGTCCATTGGCTTTGTTATTCTCTTTACTTCAGCAGCTCTAATTTGCGCAAAAATGCTTTAAAATATTCCGCTTGTTTTACTGCCATGTTGTTTGCGGTCTTAATATAATACTATCTTAATAAGTGAGTATAATTTTTTCTTTGTATTCTCACAGGAAGTTCTTGTTTACCATTGTATTAGCTTACCACCTTTAATTAACTTACCCAAACAATATCGCCGCAATAGTGCATGTCGGCGCTCGTTTAACAGATGTTTTAAGTGAAATGTTCACTAGTGAACGCATTAACGTATTATATACTTCACTATACATTAAGGTATTATATACTTCACTGTACATTAAGGTATTATATACTTAACTATACATTAACGTATTATATACTTAACTATACATTAACGTATTATATACTTAACTATACATTAAGGTATTATATACTTAACTATACATTAACGTATTATATACTTAACTATACATTATCATATTATATACTTAACTATACATTAAGGTATTATATACTTAACTATACATTAACGTATTATATACTTAACTATACATTAACATATTATATACTTAACTATACATTAACGTATTATATACTTAACTATACATTAACATATTATATACTTAACTATACATTAACGTATTATATACTTAACTATACATTAACGTATTATATACTTAACTATACATTAACATATTATATACTTAACTATGCATTAACGTATTATATACTTAACTATACTCCCGACAAATTCAACAAGCAGCAAAATCCCCCATTCCTTGCAATAAAAAGGCAGTAAGATTTATATCGTAATAGTTCCTTCCCTTTGACTCCTATACATTGGAATTCCGTCCATGTTTCCTGCTTCCATGACTAACAGAAGTTTAAATGCAATGTAAACAGATATCTCGCTGCTCAACCCCGCACAATCTTATTGTACACGATTCAATATTGTAGCCCCTTACGTCCAAGGCGATTTATTCCTTGTTTGAGGCGGAAAAAGAAATGCTTAGCTCAATAAAAATTAGTATTGATCTACGTAAATTCTCAATAACTCAACTTATCAATCATCACTGTTAAATTCACAAACAATTACTGATAAACTTGGCGTCTCTAGTGGTCTGTCTGAATGCAATTACGTGGTCTGTTAGAGGCCTTGATTAGGACAAGGTGAGTTGGCTAGATACACCAAATTTACAGGTGGCTGTGTTATTTTCTGACTGACTATATCAAAATTACTATTTCCAACATCACATGGTACACATTCTTTTCAACGATAGATTGAGCTACGAAATCAATGGATTTTGGTTATTATTTATTGGTTCAATTTCTAAAATTATAAGGTTGTATTTCCATCGTACTGTTTGCTGTCTTCATATAATATCATCTTTACTATAGTATTTAGATCTTTGATCGGGATCAGATAAGGACTTAATAATGCCGATCCAAAGAGCCTCTATTGTTTAAATCACCCATATAAAACAATGTACAAATAGCTTGCACACATGAGTATAAGCATTTGCGTGAATATGTTTATAATTTCTAAAAAATCCTTAATTATTTTTTCCCCAGATGGCTTGGATTGAAATCGCACGGTTATCTGTAAGCGTAGTCTCCGGTGAACTCAATATATCCAAATTATCCTCTATACCAGAACACGTGATCTTATTCGACCAATCATAATCTGGCCTCAGTCAACAATCTACTATCTATAAAAGCATACGAATGCAAATCTGCTGCCTCATAAGTTCTCATTGTCAATATGTCTTTGAACAGTGAAGAGCTTGATTTGTAAGCAGACATTATTTGCGATAAGCACTGATATAAGCGGTTATATTCCTTATTTAAAAGGTAACATAACATTTATGAGGTCAGTGCAAAAGTTTAGAGGTGACATTATAAACGATTGTAATTTATTTTATGCGTATTTTATTACTTAAATATATTGGGGTGAGAATAAAATTCCTGCGGAATTTTTAATTTTGATTTCAAATGATGTATTTTCAAATAAGCCTTTATTATATATATCACTTTAAAGGAAACTTTTAATTCTATCTAAACATTTGAATTACAATCGTTTTCAAACAACCATGTTTTCTTTTTAGAACGTTGAAAAAAGTTAGAAAAATACAAATTCGCACAATTTTAATTCACAACTGAACGCACAGCATACTGGTGGTTTAAGAAATTTCGTGGCGGCAACGAGTCTTGAAGATAATGAGCGCAGTAGCCAGTCATCGGATACTGTCAACGATTAAGTAAGAGTCTTAGTCGAAGTCAATCTACGTACACCTGTTCGAAAACTTGCTTCTGAATTAGACGTAACGTAAAAGACGGTTTTCAACCACTTCAGAGGGATTAGAAAGAACAAAACTTGATAAATATGTGTCTCACGAATTGAATGACAACCAAAAGAAAAACCGGTGTGAAGTGTCATCTTCCCTTTTTTACGCAACAAGCAGGGCCCGTTTTTTTTTAAAATTACATTTTTACCCCAAACAAGGCACATTGCCACTTTGTTGTAGGGGACTACTATCAGGGACATAAGCATCAGGGGTACTGTGTAGGAAGTTGGGCAGGAAGATGTCGGTTCACGTTGCACTTGAACTTCTGCATTTCAGTACAGTCGGGGAAGCAGGGACCCGGAAGGGAATTTCAAAGTCTAGCTGTTCTGGGGAAGAAACTACTGGAGTAAAAGGCTCTCTTGCATTTAGGGATCTCTACTGTGAAGGGGTGGGATTTAGCTGCTTGTCGGGTTTCTCGGGGGTATTTACATCGATGGGGCACAAGTGCTTGGAGTTCATCCGAGCATTCACCGTTAAAGTACTTGTAGAACAGGCAGAGTGATGCAACATTTCGTTGATAGGACAGAGGCTGAAGTTTAGCTGACAGTTCAGGACGTATCAGATTGGCGACTCTCTTTTGAACCTTGTCTAGAAGCGAGAGACTAGTGGCAGATGCACCAGCCCAAATATGACAACAATACTCCATACATGGGCGAATGGTGGCCTTATAGAGATATAGGATACTTTCAGGTGTTAATAGCTTTATAGCACGGTAGAGAGAACCCACCTTCTTCGCAGTGGTCCTGGCAATGTTCTCAATATAATGGTTCCAACTCATGTTTCCTGTGAACGTTAGGCTGAGGAGTTTAAAATATGTACTTTCAGATAAAGAGTCATTGGCCACTGCTATTGGCGGTAAGGAAGGTTTCCTGACAAACCGCCCCCTTAAGTAAGACACTCTATCAAATCTCCAATACTAATGATTACTACAATACTATCTCATTGATTACTGTACACGCAATAACCCTTATCCCTGAGTGGCCCCCGGGCTTTGATAAGTGGTGACCCCCATGGGAAAAATGTTATGTTGCATGTTAAGTCTTAAGCACATAAAGGCTTGATCGTCCGATTCTAGTTTAGTTTCTCTAGTCAAGGGGAGGGTGTTTCGAATGTAGACTCCAAGTCCATGCATATGTCTGTCAGAGTCCTTCCGGCAGAATGGGAGGTATCCAGGCATGTTAAAATAGTAAGAGGGGATGGAGGAGTGGAATTTAGTGCTAAGATATCCGGGGTGTTTGTTAGGAGAATCCCCCCATATCATAAATCGGGTTGTGACTTGCGATAAGAAGTGGATTCTGTACAACAACCCGCCATATGGTTAGATGACTACAAAGCTCCACGACACTTCTCGAAGTTAGAGTTACACGAAAAAAAAAAAGTCATGCCGACTGTTTGGTGGTCTGCGATCGGTTTCATCCATTATAGTTTTTAAAATGCAGGCGAAACTATTATGGCGGGGCAGTACTGTCAACAAATAGATGAAATGCATAAAAAATCTCGACAACAAAACTCAACATTAGTGAACAGAAAAGACCCAATTCTCATTCACGACAATGTCTGACCGCACGTTGTTAAACCGACCCTGCAGATGTTTAATTAGGCAACCAAACTCATGCCCAATCCGCCATATTCCCTAGATCTCCCATCTAAGTAAATTGCGATTACAATGTGTTGGTTATCGAACAACGTTAGAATAATAGAAACATCCAATAATATTCCAGGTCCTGCGTTACGAGTCCCAATAGTAATGCCCCCTTTTTTATTCTGCCCGACTGGATAAGAAGGGATTGCAAAGTGTATTATTATGATGACTAAATTTATGCATTCGTGACCTGAAAGTTTCATCTCTTTATTTCAGATATTGACGATACGACACTCTAAAAAAGCAACCGCTGCCATGGACGTGCGTCAGAAACAGAGATGCGTCATTAAATTGCTGGCGAAAGTGCATTGAGAATAGTGATTACTTAAGAAAATAAATCCTGGAGCAGAAACGATTGTTCATTTTAATTGTACCACTTCCGTCTGCGTAGTTCTTCGCCGATTTTATTCACAAAATATTAAGCTTATTTTTTGGGACTAAAAAACAGAGCATTTACTCTTCTTCCCAAATACAGTATTTGCTTCTCTTCTCTAATACAATATATTATCGTCTATCCATGCTTGTTCACTGTAATTATTAAATACAATGATACATTTATCTTATTTGCGCACTAAAAACTTCCATGTATACATAACAGATGCATTGAACTATAAGGTCGTGCAGTGCAATGATCCGATGTAGTAATGCATTTTGATTCCAAACAAAAACCACATTAATCGGAAAATAATATTTTTTGGTTTTGTAAATTCATTGTTCAAAAACCAAACTACTGACCTATTGTTATACAGATAAATCTATTAGATTTATTTTATTAAATTTATTTCATATAATGACAATATTCAAAATGATGTTTTATAAAGAAAATTTTCCACATTGTGCTTTCTAAAAAAGTAAATATTTTGAGGGTGTAAGTACTTTTACACCTTTACTCGCAAACCATGTCTTTTGTCGATATTGATCAAATGAAACATAAATTATCATAGCCATTGAATTATCACAGTTACAAAATCAATATATCATATTCAGATAAAATCCACATCATTCCATTGTTTTGTTGAATAATAGGACCATTAACTTTTTTCTTGCCGTGTGAATATTCAATTGAGATGGGACCGGAAGTTGAACCTCCAATCACATTGAACACGCTGATTGCCATTATGTATATCTCGCATAATTCAGTTAGAATTAGTTATGCCCTGACATTTCTGAACGAATTTATGAATAAAGTCGAACGTTTATAGATTTACTGATCTATTTAAGAAGATCGAATGTAGTATCCAAGTGCGTTACGCAATCATGTCTATTTTAAATATTAACCGTAGAGATATCACGGACATCTTATTTCAAATGTAAGTGTAACTGACAGAAATAAATAATACAGTGTAGTCGCTAGAAATACAAGAAAGTTGTCAAATACGAATTTATTTTTGCAGTGAATAACGATTATAAGTATCTTTAAATTATAATACAGAGATGCTCAAAATATAGTCCGTGGAATTTATTGTGGCTTTTTCTTTGAAATCCAAGCTTGCATGGCATTAGAAAGATTAACTTAGAAAGATATATTATTCTCAAACTTTTGACAAGCACGTTTTCTTATCATCAGTAGAGTTAATGTCACACTGATGTTTCTAAATTTTTGCTTCTTGAGGGTCAATTCTCCGCTATAATGAAATAAAGAATAAATTACTGACGAAATTTGAATTAAAGCCCATGCTCTGTTAGTCTTTGCTAGTTCATCCATGGTTTCTCATCAAGTACGTTTTATGTTATATAGCTGGTTGAGAAGTAAAGAAAGTACTTATTATCTATCTATTTGTCTATCTATCTATCGATCGATCGATCAGTTTATCTATGTATCTATTTTTATCTGTTTAGCTATCTATCGGTCAATGTATCTATCTATCTTTTTATCTGGCGAAGTAAACGAGGAGATGTAAACTATTTTTTAATAAAGTTGTTAAAACAAGTCCGGATGTAAGTGAGCAAGGGACTAATAACTGATCGGAAGGACGTATATGTATGTCACGTGTTCTAGTTAGCTGGACATAGAGATGAGTTAGACTTCGGACGTCAAACAGAGCAGATGGATTAACAGTTCTCTCCCCGTCCTCTTGGTAGGGAGCTGACGTCTCAAAACGGAGTCTAAAAGAAACCCACTAGCAAAGATATTCCCTTTCGATTTGTTCTGCGATTGACACCCTAGAAGTGAAATAAAAACTATATAAAATCTATAATCATCTTGAATCGTTTGAAACATTTGTCTAACCGGTCCAAGCTCGATCCAAGAACAAATGAAATTCCCAGGCCGACAAAAAAATAGAGGGCCACGACGCAGTTGAAACGGTATGTCGAAATATATGTATGACACACGCACACGCATCAACACATAGACGAAATTATCACGGGCAGCAAATAGACATAACATAATGTTCAGAAAAAATATAACATGTCACCTTTTTGGTGACTATTCAATTTAAGTAAGAATTCGATTTAAGTAAGAAATAATATGAGCGAAAAAAAAAGAAAAAAAGTATTATTAACACACGCATACAGATTGTGTGAAAAAGAAGAGAGAACAAGGAATTCTTATTTGCGCAATGCATGTGTCGTTGTCATGAAGGTGTTGCGAATTGTTACAATGTGTGTTTTTGAAACCTACCAATCAAATTATGGCTATTGTTAAAATCAAAACTTGAATTCTCTTTTGCTTAAATAATCAAAAAACGTCCTGAATTTTGTTCCTTGTTGAAGCTTTTAGATTATATTTTCTCGAATAAAAAAAGGACTATAAAAATTGAATTATGAGGCTTTATTGTGATTATTGAGAAAAAAAAGGACGCACCTTGCTAACAGAAAAGAGATAGCATCAATTTTGAGATTGGGTTTTGTAAAACTTCGCTTTGTGTTTTGACTATTTATTAATGGATGGTGAACTATTTATTCCTTGGGTAATATATAAAAATGTTTAAGAAATTCAAATGTAAGTAGGTGATATATTTGAATTTAATTTCTGTTGTGGGGGACAAATCACCCTTATTTGAGAACTAAGTCGAATCAACCCGTCTTATGAATACTACTGGTTTAAGAGACTAGATGGAGAGATTCATACCATGTTTAACCGCATGCTATCTCATACCACTTTAGTGGCTCCTGTATTCTTTATAATAAATACATAATATATTTATACACTTAACACTATGTGTGGTTTCTTTCATTTTTGACAACAACTGGCTGACGAGGATGATTCAAGAACTGTCTGCCTCAATCTACAACAATTGTTTACAACGACTGAATGATTAATAATCTGGCAAGTCATTAAAAAACAACATTTGACGACCAAAAGGATTCAAGAAAAAAAAACACACGCGGAAATTCGAAATAATTTGTCCTACACTCGGGGAAATTCGAAACTTTAAAAGTATTTCTTTTCAAAAGTTCGATGAAAAATAGGAAAATATACTTGTCAAGTTGGTAAAAAAAACAATATTCGATCGTAAAAATCCACAAACATGGGATAAAGAAGACTTTGAAAAAGGACAACATTATTCGACAAAAAAAGTATTTTACAAAGACATCGTAAAATACCTTATCTTGATGTAAGAAAAAAGCTACAAAAAGCGTAACTACGAGTTGAAACAGAACTCATAAAACAATTGCGTTAAGAATTATTACTATTGAATCACAATACTAAGTTTTCAGTAAGTACAAAAAATTGTTGTTCTAAAAAGCATGTCATGGCTTAAGATTAAAAGGCATTAGCGTTGGAAGAAAACAACTCACGCAAATGCGGCAAGTAAATGATAGTATATTTTATTTTATTAGCTAAAGCGAGTATTCGCAGGAATTAAAATACGTCGGATTTTAATTCAAGTAAAAAAAAATTTTCATTGGCCGGCGGCCTGCACGTCGAAGAAGAAGAAAAACCGATTTCACTAAGTACGACACAAATAAAGTGCTAACGAGAAAAGGATATTCTTTTTCGCTCAGAAATCGAAAAGAATAGCCAATATTAAATAAATGCTATAAACTCTCTTTCACAGATAAGCAAATAATTCTCTTTAAGGAAAAAAGAGGGGATGAATGGATAGGATCAACAAGGAACTGAAACCAGTACCTACACGTTACGAACATTTAAAAATAGCTACCGCAATCTACTACTTTCTGTATAAATGCAAACGCTGATTTTTTCTCGGGAAAATTGTTACACGAGGAAATTAATATATGAACGAAATATTAGTTAAAGAACAAAGTACGAATTTTGTAAAAAGTTTTTTTTTTCTATAGAGTTGGTACTACAGAAAAAGTAAATCAATGAATTGTGTTGTTTCTGAAAAAAATAAGTTTCTCATATTAAGTAATTCTAAACCTTCAATTCAACAAAAACAAAATGGACGATTTTGCAAAACAAATGTTGGAAATGGTGAAATTCCAACAAAGTCAACAATTAGAACGTGACAGAAGGTTCATAGAAGAACAATTGGCAACACAGAAACAAAACGACGAGAAGCAATTGGTAATCAAAAAACAGATGGAAGAAAAGCAGTTAAACTTAATGAAATACTTCGAGGAAAAATATGAAAGAGAAAGGAAAGAAATTAACGAACAAATATTGGAAAAACAGATTTAATGAAATACTTCAGGTAAAACAGGAAAGATAAAAGACATAAATGAATGAACAAATATTGGAATTGAAAAAAATTACATTTAGAGCAACACAACCAGTCAGATAAAAAATGGATTTGATAACGCAAGTTTTAATGAATAAGGACAGCGGAGAAGAAACCAGCACGGCTTTTCTTCCCAAAATTCGATTGGGTCAGGTATTGATACATTTCACTATGCTTCTGAGCATGACCTAACCTTTGAGGCATACTTCAGAAGATTTGAAGACCTTGTTTAGATTGATTGCGGAAGGAAGGTTCGTTTATTGCTACGGAAGTTGGGTGCACCCGAACATAACAAATTCGTGGAATATCTTTTACCAAGTGAAATCAACGAATTGTCGCTTTATGAGGAAGTCAAACTGTTAATGTAGTTCTACTGTCCAAAAAGAAGCATTTTTCATAAAAGATAGAGATGCATGAATCTTACACTTAAAGGAAGAGCTATACGACTTTTGCGTCTATACTTAATAAGCACTGTGACGATTTAAAGTTGTCGTCATTAACGATGGACAATTTCAAATGAATCATGTTCACACAAGGTTTGATAGCCACAAAGGGCGCCGATATAAGACGTCATGCTCTAAATAAATTGGAATTAGAACCAGATTTGACGCTTCAGAAACTGGTTGAAGATTGTCAGCGGTTCGTGGCAGTGAAACAAGATTCCCGAAACAGATGAAGCAGGTATCGCTCACATTAAAACGATACGCTTCAAAAGTACAGGACATCAACCCGTCAGGAATTACAAACCAAGAGGCAAAAAGCCCCTCATAAGATTATCAGGATAGACAAAATCCTAGGACCCCTTGTAGAAAAAATGGAGGACCTCAAGGGTACAATGCATGTCAGTATCAAAGGAAAATAACATGTAACCATGCAAGCGAGCAGGGCACAAAGAAAAATAAGCAAAAAAGATCTACGTAAAAACTGCAAAAATAGACCTCTCACCAACAGAAAACATAAGGAAATATGTTACGATTAGAATCAGAAATAAAGAAATGAAACTGTAACTAGATTCAGTGTCCGATTTATCGATTATTAATTTTCACACGTGGAAAAGAATAGGAAAGCTCACGATGACAAAGACGAATAAAGTTGCAAGACCGGTAACCGGTGAAAAAATAATTCATGAGGGTGAGGTAGTTCTTAATGTGTACCTAAAAAGAACGATAAAAAAGCTAACAATGTTCGTTCTAAGGAAGGACACGATTTTTTTCGGGACCGACGGGATTCATTTGTAATCCTGGGATTCGCCAACGAGTGATTTTTTGTCACAAAGTCGAAAACTTAACGACTAAAACCGACAAACTAAAAAAGATCTAAAAAAATCTTTGCCAAATATTTTCTCTGAAAAGCTTGAATGCTGCACAGAAATAAAAGTGAGATTCGAATTATTAGATGTAGCAAAATCATTATTCAAAAAGCCACGGGCGTACCGTTCGCTTCGAGGGAAACATTGAAGAATAATTGGAAATACTAGTTAACATTGGCATTTTGACCCCTATTAAATATCATGAGTGGGCAGCTCTCACCATATACGTGAAAAAAAATCTAAAGAGATTAGAGTATGCGCGGATTTCTCTACCGGATTGAATGTAGAGCTTAAGGACCACCACTATCCGCCACCAAACCCAGACGAAGTATTCGCTAAGTTTAATGGCGGATTTTTTTTTTCCAAAATATATTTAAGCGAGGCGTACCTACAAATACCAGTAGAGAAAGATAGCACGAAACTTCTGTGTATCTCAACGCACAAAGAACTGTATAAATTCAATAGATTAGCATTTGGTATAAAAGTAGCACCTGCAATTTTCCAACAGGTAATCGATACTTTGCTAAACAGTTTGGATATCTCAATAGGCTATCTGGACGCTGTTCCTATCCGCAGTAAAAATATTGAACAACATAGAGATCATGTATTTCGAGAGTTTGACAGAATAAAAGAATACGGCTCCACATTGAAGGAAATAAAATGCGAATTTTTTTTTGAACAAATTAAATACCTGAGTCATATAATAGATAAGGACGGGAGGAAACCCGATCCGGATAGGTTAACAGCTATAAAACATATGCCAGAGCCTCATAATGTAACTACATTGCAGAATTAATTTAGGGCTCGCAAACTATTATCAAACGTTCATTAAGAACATGCATGAATTGCGCGCGCCATTGAATTTACTATTAAATAAAGGACAAACAATGTGACTGGATGCCTGAGTGTTAGGCAGCGTTTAGGAAGTTAAAAGATGTATTAACGTTAGATTAATCCCTAACTCAGTTTAATCCGGAACAAGAGATTATTGTCACAACCAACGTAAGTTCTGATGGGATCGGGGTATGCATTCTACACAAGATGCCGGATGGGCCCACTAAACCCATCGACTATACGCCGAGAACTTTACTGCCTGCCGATAGAAGAATTACTCCCAAATCGAAAAGCAAGTATTGGAGATCATATTCTGGGTTACAAATTCCACCGATTTTTACACAGTAATAGATTTAAATTGCAAACTGACCATAAACCACTTATAATTATCTTTGGCTCTAAAAAAAGGCCTGCCAACTTATACAGGCAACAAATTGCAAGGATGGGGGACTATTCCACTGAATTACGACTTCAGTATAGAATTTCTTACATCTGCGAAGTTAAGTCACGCAGAGGGGTTGTCGCGATTAATCCCGGAATCAAGGAAACCGCTAGATGATACAGTAATAGCGTCACTAAAAAGTGAAAAGGACAATACAAAAATACTGTGTAATTCAATTAAGGAACAACCAGTTACTTTGAAGATATAACAAGGGAAGCTGAAGAAGATAGTTTTATCAAAGAAACGAATGTCGGAGGCAGGCTTAATGTTCGCGAGGAAAATTAGGCCGGTCTTTGAGAAACTTTTGCCAAAACAGATGAAACCACTGAATACTATCGTTCATAAAAAGAGGTACTTATCTAGCGAAAACGTATTTTTCCAGGTAGCAAAAATAATAGTATGATGTGGAAACTAGGAAAAGTCCAGAAAGGGATCGGCGGATAGTTTACATTATCGGAGGTCCAAGATTTACTCACAAGAAGCACTTGAACCAAATTCGGAAATGTATCACAGATGACGAAATACAACCTCCTGCTGAATCGAAGAGATAGTGGACCCAAGATATGACACGTTTGATCTGGTAACACCACAAGCAGTCGGACAACACCGGTCTTCCAGAAAAAGAAAAATGACCGATCCGATAGAGATCAACCCCAGGAAAAAGAGATATACGATCATTCCAGTGGAATGAAAAGCTCTGGAAGGAGGTGTTGTGGGGGACAAATCACCCCTATTTGAGAACTAAGTGGAATCAACAAATCCTATAATTATCCACTGTTTTCAGAGACTAGATACCATATTTAGCTGCATGCCGCGAACACGTTTCTCTCATGCCACTTTAGTGGCTACTGTATTCTTTATTATAAATGCACAATATATATTTATACACTTTACACTACGTGTGGTTTCTTTCATTTGTGACCACTAGCACGCGTCTACAACAATGTACAAAGCTTAATGTTTTATTGTGTTTTGATGTTTTTGAGTAATCGGGATTCCCGTTCAAACAGATGGCTTTCGTATGACGGTGGCGTGATGAGATGGCGCCCAGCAAAGTTTTGTTACTAATTAATTGGGACTTTTTTTTATATAGTTGAATGATTGAGTTTTGATGATATATTATAGAACAGAAATGTCTGCGCCGTACAATTGATGAAAAAGGGGTGAATAAAACGAGAAAAAATGTAGATTAGAGATGGCATCACAGGTGTAAAAATCAAGTGTAGAAGTGAGAGAGTGAAAATATATACATTTTGAAAAAAATGAAACGGAAGGAATGTTACATATTTGGTTGAGCAGAATGTAAATAATCTGTTATTTGTCTATCTCCCTATCGATCTACCTATCTTTCTATCTATTTATCTGTTAAGCTATCTATCTATCTATCTATCTATCTATCTATCTATCTATCTATCTATCTATCTATCTATCTATCAATATATCTATCTAACTTACTAGCGAAATAAACGAGGAGATGTGAACTATGTTTTGATAAAGTTGTCAAAACATGTGGAGATGTAAACTGGACAAGTTTACAGCGGAGGATCTAATAACTGACCAGGAGGATGTGTCTGTCTGTCACGTGTTCTAGTTAGCTGGACATAGAGTTCAGTTAGAATTGGGACGTCAAACAGAGCGGATGAGCTAACAGTTCCGCCGCTTTCCCTTGCGAGGGGGCTGATGTGTCTCAAAATGGAGACTAATAGAAACCCACAAGCAAATGTATTCACTTTCCATTTCCTCTGCGATCGATACCTGGGAAGTGGAAAAAAAAACTATATAAAATCAATCATCGTCTTTAATCGTTTGAAACATTTGTCCAACAGATCCCAGCTCCATCCAGGAATAGATAAAATTCCCAGGCAAATAAAAAAGACAGAGGGCCACGGCGTAGTTGAAAAGGTATGTCGAAATACATGTCTGCCACACATACTCATGAACAAATAGAGGGAATTATCATGGGCCGTAAATAGACTGTAAGTCAATAAATATGGTCAGAAAGTGAAGAACCGCCACAATAGACATTTAGTGACACGTATACCCCCCATATATATATATATATATATATATATATATATATATATATATATATATATATATATATATACTATGTCATCCTTTTGGTGAATATCCAAAGAATATACTTTTGAATATTTGTGGCCACATCCTTTCAAAATAAACTTGTTTGTGTAATGTTTTTTCTCTTAGCAGCTCTTTCGCTTTTCTAATGACAGCCTTGTAATTTAAAAATGTAAAAGATTATAAAAGATTATCTTAATGGACGAAACAATAAGAATTTCTTCTCATTAGACTTGGAGACGAACATGTCATAGTCAGCTGGGAAGCAGACAAAAGGTATTGCGTTCCACAGGCGGAAGTTCTACGAAAAGTACCTACGCTCATAGGATTTTCATTTACTTCTGCGCACAAATAACTAGTATGGAAATTTGTTGCCGGTTGTTACAACTAGGTAAGTATTTGCGATAAATTTCGTGTTTTTTCGCCATTTTCTCAGTGTTTTGTCGAATGCAAACAGGTCCACTACTTTTTTGCTCATTTAAATTTTTTTTCTTTTTATCGAAATCAAACGATATACTTTCATTTTTTTAGTTGTTATTTTGGATTTATTTTTATTTTATATTTTATGTTTTATTTGTTACGCTGCTAAGTGAAATATTTGAAAACAAGAACTGCAGTAATAAAAAAATGATAAATGCACAAAAGAAGATTTATTTCATTTCCTTAGAATTGGATTCCAGGTTTCCGTTCTCATAAAAATTTCTGCGTCTTAATAAAACGTAGAGATGAACTATTTTTAGTCGGGGAGGCCGGTAAGAGACCAATCAACATTCTCGCAGCTTCAACCGCTAAATGGATATTTTTTAACCTCTCTCCACCCGACCTGCATACTGCATTCCGATAGCAGTTCTTACCATGAGGAGTTGGGGGTGTCTATTCCGAAACCCGTTCGTAACATGTAAAGGTTGAGGGTTGCGCAGTAACAACAACAACAACAATAATAACAACAACAACAACAACAGCTACAACAACAACAACAACAACAACAAAAACCAGAACCGTATTTTAATTTTTATTTTGAGGGGCGGGGCACGCTTCCATCGGGCAATGCCGGTTAGCGGGTACTGCTAGTTCGACATATTAGCCAGAACAATGTTTGCTTTCGTTGCTTGAACCAGAGTTTCCGTGTATGAGAGACATCCCTATAATAACGAAATGGATCAGATAGGATTTCAAATTGCATTATATGATGACTGAATCAATGCATTCGTGACATGAATGTTTCATCTCGTTGTTGCAGGTATTTACAGCGGTAGACTATAAAAAAACGTGCGTCAGAAGCAGAGACGCGTAATTTAATTCTGGTGAAAATGAATTGAGAATATTGGTGACGATATAAAAAAAGAGATTATGAAGCACAAAATGTTCGTTTTAATGGTACCACTCCCGTCTGCGTAGCTCTTAAACAGTTTTAGTTATAAAATATAAGGCTTAATTTTTGGAACAACTCTCGTAAATAGACATCATTTACTTTTTTCCCGATTACAGTATTTGCTCATTATTTCAGATTAAGTTTTTGACACCTTTCTATAATAGTACACACTCGATTTTCAGTTTTGTATACTGTAATCATCAATTACAATGATGTATTTTGTCTTATTTGCACGGCATGCGTTTCATATACATACATACATATATATATATATATATATATATATATATATATATATATATATATATATTAGGTTTCTGTAAGGTCTGACGAGGCTGTTGGATCGTAAACATCGTTCAACATCCGAAACATGTAACCAAACAGATAAAAAGGGACCAAAAAAAAATAAAACACCTATTTGCTCTGCAATAGTATTGAA
Organism: Euprymna scolopes; assembly: GCF_053919585.1. Classification (NCBI taxonomy): domain Eukaryota; kingdom Metazoa; phylum Mollusca; class Cephalopoda; order Sepiida; family Sepiolidae; genus Euprymna; species Euprymna scolopes. The sequence goes on along the minus strand of NC_136493.1, from coordinate 125,596,867 downwards.
CACTCTCTTCAGGTTTTTTACTAATTACCAGTTCTACTATCTATCTATCTATCTATCTATCTATCTATATATATATATATATATATATATATATATATATATATATATATATATGACAGATTTATTGCAATGTAAGCTAATAGAATAGTCCGATATAGTAATACACTTTGATTCAAAACAAGGAGCAGCACACTAATCGGAAAATAAAATCTTGGAAATTCATTTTTTAAAAACAAACTTTCTGTTGCAATTAGTTTTACGTTTATCATTTATTGACTGGCCTGTTATTATACAGAAAATAAATCTATTAGATTTTTATTCAATTTATTTATGGAAATAATGACAATATTCGAATTAATTGTTACGGAGTAATATATCAACAATTTTGTTTCTCAAAAGTTGTGTTAGAATGTCAGTAATTTTACACTTAACTCACAAATGATGCACTCTCTCGATATTTACCAAGTGAAACAGAAACTCATCATACTCTTTGAATTATCACAGTAACAAAATCGATCTACCATAGTTTGCAGCATAGTAGGATAAAATCCACATCTTTTCAATTGAAAAAGGATATTGTTTTGTTGAACAAAAGAGGAAATTGACTGCGATTAACCGTGTGAATATGCACCTCTGATGCGACCGGAACTCGAACCACCAAACCGATTGGACACATCGATTGTCATTATATATATCTCGCATAAATGTTGAATATAAATTAGTTATGCCCTGACTTTCCTGAACGAATTTGTGAATTAATAAAGTCGCACACGTATCGAGTTACTGATCAATTTAAAGGGAAGCAACCTGTGCGTATAGAGATTATATGTCTATATTAAATAATGACTTAAGGGATATAACGAACATCTTATTTCAAATGTAAGTGTAACTGATAGAAATAAATAATATAGAAAAGTGAGAAATTTGTCAAATGGTGATTTGTTGCTAATGTACTTTAAAATTATAATATTTTAATCCATTCACATATGCTCAAAATGTTGTCAGTGCAATTTATAATACTTTACTTTAAAATCTAAGCTAGTCGTGCGTTTGGAAGAGTAACATGTGGGATATTATACCAAAACATTGCTTAGCATGTTTTCTTATCATAAATAGAGTCAATATCGCGTCAACATTTTTGAATTTCTGCTCCAAACATAGTAGTCTATGAACAATAAGTCTGCGCTTTTTAGGGTCAAATTCTACGGTGTAATGAAATCAAGAATAAATTGCTGATGAAATTTGAATCGAAACCCCTGCTATGTAATTATTTGCACAATCTTGCTAGTACGTCCTTGTTTTGTCATTGATGACATTTCTCATAATGTAAAACAGTTGTGGATATATCTCGCCAACATCACAATGTCGGTTTACTGTTTTTTTCCTACAAAAGTTTTCGCTTTTCTAACGACCACACGGTGTAAAAATATCATAGATTACCTAACTGGTCGACTCAATAGAAATTGATTCTCATTACACTGTAAATTGACTATGTTATGAGAAAGAATACTCTGCTTATGAAACTTTCGTTTAGTACTGGGCACCGACAGGGAGCGAGGAAATTTGTTGCCTCTTGTTTCAAGTAGGCTGGTATTTGTTATTTCAGTTTTACGAGGAGGGCCTATAGATTGCGGCTCAGTCGATCAACTTTCATAAATGATTAAAAACAAAGGCCGAGATAGACTTGCACCGTCTCTTCTGTGTGAAAAAGGGAGTTGGTAGGTGAAAATCAACTGTTTGCTTACAAATCACATCTTAGCAGATTATGAAAAACATGATAAATAAAAGCAGATACTGTAACTAAAAAAGCAACAAATTCTGAAAACTGTATATTTTAAGCGCAATTTAAACAACAAAACAGCATCACCATTGCCACTGGTATGATTATATGAATATCCTTTTTATTCAAACTTCACAAAACATTGAAATAAATTTATGCTGATTAACTTTATTTGCTAGGAAAATGTTTGTTTTCGTTGCTTGAACCATATTTTCCGTGTGCATGGAATGATCTAGTAGTAACACATCTCATTTTTTGTCTGTATCGATGGATCAGAAAGAAATGGCAAATTGTATTAATATCATGAGTGAATTTATGCATATGCTGACGGTGGATGACTCAAATAAAGCAACCGCGGCCATAGAGGCAGCATTAAGTTACTAGCGAAAGTGCTTTGAGAATATTCGTTACTATACAGAAAAATAAATTCTCGAGCGCAAAAGGCCGTTAGTTTTAATGGTACCACTCCCGTCTGAGTAGCTCTTCAACGATTTTACTTTAAAACATGAGGTTTAATATTTGAATGACTCTCGTAGATTCAAAGCATTTACTCTTCTTCCGGAATACAAGATGGTCTCCTCTTCTATAATACAGTACGTGCTGGTCCTTGCAGAGGTTCTCACTGTCATCATCAAATACAATGACGTATTTTGTTTTATTTGCACAATATAAGTTTTATATGTACATAACAGATTCATTGCAATGTGACGTCATGCTGTGAAATGATCCGATGTAGTAATGCACCTTGACTCAAAACAAAGTGCACATTTATGGGAAAATAAGAGTGTTGGTTTAGGAAATTCATAGTGCAAAAAAAAAAAACAAAAAAAAACTCCAAAAACTTTACGTCCAAAATTAGTTTAACGTTTATCGTTGATTGACTGGTCTATTGTTATACAGATTAATCAACGAGGTTTTTATTAAATTTATTTCATATGATGACAATATTCAAAATGATATTTATCAAGTAATTTTTCCACATTGTGCTTTCTAAAAAAAGTAAATATTTTGAGGTGTAAGTACTTTTACACCTTTTCTCGCAAACAATGTCTTTTATCGATGTTGATCAAATGAAGCAGAAATTATCATAGCCATTGAATTATCACAGTTACAAAATCGATTAATCATATTGTGCAATATTTTAGGATAAAATCCACGCCATTCGATTGGGAAAAAGAATATTGTTTTGTGGAACAAAAGGACCACAAACTTTGTCTTACCATGTGAATATACAACTGCGATGGGACCGGAACTTTAACCACCAATCCGGTTGAACACATCGACTGTCTTTATGCACATCTCGCACAAATAAGTTGGATATATATTAGTTATGCCCTGCTTTTCTGAACGAATTCATGAATAGATAGGATCGCAATTATATCAATTTACTGATCTATTTAAGAACGATCGAAAATTCTCAAAGGTATGGTAATTCAATCAGTGTGTTTAGCGATCGTATGACGATTTTAAATAATACTCGTAGCTATACAAGGAACATCTTATTTGAAGCATAAGTGTAACTGACAGAAATAAATAATACATTGTGCTCGCTAGAAAAGCGAGAAGTTGGTCAAATGGTAATTTATTTTTATAGAGTAACTTTTATTAGTATTTTCAAATCATAATATTATAGTAGCCACAGATGCACAACATACCGTCCGGTGAATTTATAGTGTCTTTACCTTGAATCCTAAAATCGCGTAGCGTTTAGAAGAGTAACTTGAAGGATATTATTTGATAAACATGTTTCATTAATCATCTAGTTAGTCCATGTCGTGTGGATTTTTTTTTAGAGATTCTGCTCCACACATAGTAGTCCATGACATTTAAGTCTGCAGATGTTGAGAACTACTTCCACAGTATACTTGAATCAAGAGTAAATTATTGATCAAAATTAAATTAAAGTTTTTGTTACGTGCCTTTTTCACAATCTTGCTTATACGTCCATGTTTTCTCATCCAGTACATTTTTATACCGTGGAACATGTGTGGGCGCATCTCTTTTTACAATAAACTTGTTTGTTTAGGGTCTGCTTTTCTAAAAAATTTTCTGCTTTTATAGCGACACCCCTGTATTTCAAAAATGTTGAATGGATGATTGAATAAGTTTTTTTAATCCTCCGGATTTGTGGAGTACGCTCCATTATTTCATACAGCATGTCCAGGGCAAGAATAGCCTGGAAACCTCGCTTAACTTCGATAATCAAATGTGAATCGGCGTGTAAATGTGATTATTCCGTTTCATTCAACGAAAATGTTTTATTTTTCAATCTCGACCACAGATCTATTTCAATTTTAATTAGTTACATGATTTTATTACAAAGTAAATGTATTTTTTACACATTCACAATACATTGTGATATCATAATAAGCTGTAATTCTTTTCTTCTCCTTATCTCTTTTTGCTCTCCTTGGTTCCGTCTTCACCTATTTTAAAATTTGTTAATGATTTACATGATTTTATTACAAACTTAAAGTATTTCATACGGTCAGAACGCATTGTGATGTCATAATATAGTTCTATTCCCTTTCCTATCTACTTTTTACTCTTCCTTCCACCCATGTGTCTGTCTTTGTTATTTATTTACATCATTCTATTTCTCTCATGATTTATTTTACCAGTAACCATTTATTTACGGTGTTTATATTTCTGCCATAGTTTCGTAGAATATATATATATATATATATATATATATATATATATATATATATATATTGTGTACAGAAAGTTGTTAGATGAGGCAAATCATTGGTACCGTCGGTTTCAAGGCCGGTAATAAGGACTGACGGTACGAATGATTTGTCTCCTCTAACAACTTTCTGTACACAAAATATAAATACGCTCTTACATTTCGGATTTTCCTTTTAATTGAGCACTCTGCTTGATTTCTTTTTCCAAAAGAACTAATCATATATATATATATATTTATATATATATATATATATATATATATATATATATATATACGTTTTATTTTTTATTACCGTATCTTTCTGTTAAGTTACATTATTGTTTCAGCTATAATAATGATACAATAATGTAACTTAGCAGAAATATACGGTAATAAAAAATAAAACACATATTTGCTCTAGAACAGTATTGAGCACTTTCTTCGGTTTTTATTAATTACCATTTCCACTATATATATATATATATATATATATATATATATATATATATATATATATATATATATATAAACGAATACCTTGACCCTTCTAGTTATTACGATTAGAAACTTCTCAGCATTAAGTTTGCCATAGTTTTGGCAACTAATTCATTTGTCGAATGTTTTATTCATTATTAAAAAAAAAGTTTTTATTCTTTTATTTGATGTGGCATTTTATTGTTTCTGGTTTTGTTTCGTCTTTCATGTTACATTTCGATTGGCTATGTATCGATCAGGAATCAGTTGCGTGGGTGTACTAAGCGTATAAAGCATGTAATTGATCCGATGCTTCAAGGCGTAGTCGGTACATTGTGAACTCGTTATTGGCGTCATATAACCTGTGCTGGTATGAAAAATCGATTAATGCTTTTGTAAAAGGTCGGGTTAATGTAAGGTTGGTAATAAGATAATTTTGTAATCCTTAACATCAAACGCTTATAAGCCAGCATAAACTGAATTCTATGAAGTTAAACTGGCGTCTGATACAACCAGTTTGTATACTATTTTAGACTTCTTTTTTGAAGAGGTACATTGTTAAGTTTTTCAACGTTTTTCAACAAGGTAGTTTATTTTAGAGACGCCTTCTCGGGTTTTTACTAATTATTTACGACAAATTAAAGCACGACAAATATAATACAAAAATATACGACACAACAAATGTAATATAACATATATACAAAAATTACACAGTATGACAACTACACCTGCTGATTCTTTATTCATGTAATATTTGGGCACGTCATTCGAGCAGCCTGGGATTCGTGTGTCAATAGCTCGAAGCAACCGATTTTAATTTATACCGACTGGAATGCAGTTTTCCGCTAAAAAGGGTTTTATTTTAGACTGAGAGACCGAAATTTGAGAGAATGAAAAAATTTAGACATACTTACTTTTCGTTGTCAGTTTTTTTCTTTGTATATATTTACTATTAAGAACCATGTACTGTATGAAAAATAAAATAAAATTTACAATTTCATAAAAAAAACAAATAATTGTTAATTTTTACTTTTAGTTCATTGAATTATTTTTATTTTTGTAATGTTTTAAAATATTATCCTGAAGTCTGAAAAAGACTTGTTTATTTATACAATGAATTTTAGCGAAAAAAACAATTAATTTTAATGTTTTGTGCCTCAATATCACACATGAAGAGAATCATCAGATACAGTTGTGCCTGATCGTAAACTTGTTTTGTACATAAATATTAAAACCGCACAACTGCCGTAGCACAGAAACTATGATCAGGCCTTAACTTACAATCACCATCAACCACTGATTCGACTTAGAAACTATTTCGATGGCGTAAGACTTACGGAGGGGTTATTGTCACCATCCTAATTGTTATTTCCAAGTAATAACTAATCTGATACTAACGTCACTGTGGTTATTCCAACTTTATTCCACACCATAGATCAAGAAAAACATGCGAATTCCTGCTTTGTGGAAGCAGTATTTTGTATTCTGGTTGTATATAATTCTGAAGTCTGCGATTTAACAAACTCTGCCAAAACATTTGCATGCAAATCTTTCTTCATGAAGATTTTCTACGAATGATAATTGAATTAATAATATGACAGTTGATAGACAAGCGTCCGAGGAAAATAGGGCGGGAGAAGTCAAATTTGATAGCCCAATGTGTTTAGCTTTTATAAAAGGAATACGTGAGGACTGTGCTATATCACCGAAAATATATTCTTCCTTTATTGATAAATTAAGCCACCAACTATAATATCAATCACGCTTCAAAATTCGACATATTATATTTTGCTGTACAGGAAGACAAATCGTTGCACATAATTTTTTTACAAGGTGGTCACCATTTATCAAGGCCCGGAAGCCACTCAGGGATAAGGGTTATTACAAGTACATTACGTTAGTGTGGAGATTTGATGAAGTTTTTACTTAAGGTGGCGGTTCATTAGGAATGTGTTAACATTGGACTTGAGCACATCCAAGTTATAGTCAGGTGGGAAGCAGGCAGACGGAACAGAGTTCCAAAGGTGTGCAGTTCTAAGAAAGAAACTTTGTTCATGGAATCTACGTTTGGAGTTAGGCACAGATAAAAAGTGGGGGAAATTTTTCACAGTGGATTCGGCTAGACGGGTGTTTTTCGTGAAAGATTGGCGTGGAGGGATTAGAGATTGGAGTTCAGACGAGCACCTGCCATGGAAATAACGATAAAACAAGGATAGGCTCGCAACGTCTCTTCTGTATGAGAGAGGCTGCAGGGTAGATAAAAGGGCATCCCCACTAAACCACAAAGTCTATTTTGTACTCTGTCAAGGCAGGATAGGCTGTTTTTAGCAGCTCCTGCCCAGATATAGCAGCAGTATTCCATCCTTGGACGTGCTTGGCTTTTATATAGATAGAGAATTGCATCAGTAGTGAGATATCTTCTGGAGCGGTAGAAGGAACCCACCATCTTTCCAGCGACCTTGGCAGCAGACTTGATGTACGTGTTCCATTTCAGATCAGGAGTGAAGGTCAAACCCAGAAGCTTGTCAAAACACGGGGCCTCTCCCAGACGAGAGCCATCCATCCTAATTGATGCCAGATGGGGATCAGAGCGTTGATGATGTAAAGATAGGAGTTTGGTTTTAGATGCATTAAAAGTAACCAGCCACGTTTTCCCCAACTGAACCACGCGCTCGAGATCAGAGGAGAGAGAATCAGAGAGAACTTTGTCGTTTACAGCCTTTGATGTGTTTCCGTAGATGGTCGTGCAATCAGCATAGATGTGTTATCGTGCAGTACAGTATGATAAATCAACTTGTCATATGATGCCACATAATATGGAATACATCCACCTGTCATATTGTGCAGTTTTGCAGGATAATATACCTGCCATATTGTACAATAAAGTGGAATATATCGACTTGTCATATTAAGCAATATTGTGGGATAAATAGACCAGTACTATTGTACAGTATAGTAGGATGAATAGACCAGTACTATTGAACAATACAGTACAGTAGAATTCATCGACTTATCATATTGTGCAGTATTGCAAGATAAATAGACCTGTCATATTGTTTAGTATAGTAGAATATATCGACTTCCATGTTGTAATAGAAATAGACCGTATAGTAATATAAATAGACCGGCCATGTTGTGCAGTGATGTATGACATATCGAGTACTTCTCTTGTTCAATATATTAGACTTTATCGTTAATGTCGCATTATCCAGTATCTGCAAAACGAGAATAAATCGACCTGTCATTTTGTAATACAAGTTTTAAGTCGTTACTTACTTTTTAGAACATTGTTACAATTTGTTACTCGTTTATTTATTTTTTCTATTTTTTTCTATTTTTGTAAATAGTTATTTACTTGTTCATAAGGGATGTCATCTTGTTAGCTGAAATTCTTCAGGCCCATAGTAGCGGCACATAAACCCCTTCGGGATTTGAAAACAAATGTGCTCGTTACAATAAGATATCGTGCAATATACCTTTGTTTACTGCGTGTCTCCGAGTTGTTTTCGTCTGCCTCAACGTTCCCCGACCTTCGTAAACAGCAATAATTGGTGCAAGTCTCTTTGGTTTACTTTTGGATAAAGTGACTGTATTTCTGCATTCACTGGGTCAAAGACACGTCCGAAATTCCTCGCTAGTTCCTTATCTTAACGGATGGAGTATTTTGAGTTCTAGTAATATTTAAACTGCAATGTGTGCTTCCTCACTCAAGCATATATTCCACTTTATTGTACAATCGCCTACAAGAGGCAAACTGTTATCAGTTGTCGTCGCTATCCAGAAACAGGCTCTCTATTCCTTTTAAACCTCGCTACTGAAACGTGAATCTCGTCATAAATCTCCTTGCTGTAATTCTCACGAGTTGGGCCAAGCACAGGTGTACTCGTTTACCTCTCTGACTTAATCCATGACCATTTTGCTGTCACTCAGTTGCATTGTGTACATATTTTTATAACTTAAATAACTTCTAACTGAACAATAGGTTCTGTTACTATGACTAATGTACGATCGTATGTCTGCACAGGCCTCTATTACATAACAATATTGTGCAGTATAGTAAGATAAATTAACCGGGCATAAGTTGGAGTATAGTTTATTAAATAACCGGTCTGATTCTGCAGTATGATAAACTAAATAGACCTGTCAAATGTTGCAGTATTGTAGGATAAATAAACCTTTTATATTTTGCAGTATAGTAAGATAAATCCACTCGTGATAATGTGCAGTACAGTAGGAAAAATCGAAGTGTTGTACTATGCGGTATAATAGGATAAATAGACGTTTTATATTGTGAAGTATATTAGTATAATTACGCCAGTCATATTTTTCAGTATAGTAGAATAAATCGAGCTGTGATAATGTGCAGTGGAAGACTCCGTTCAATCTTGAAAGACAATGTATATCCCCTGTAAAGATAGCTGCGCATGTAGTTATGAGGCAACGCTTTCGCAATCATCAACCGCACCTATCCTGAATCGGAACTGCCTTAGTCCAGTGGAAAACAGAAGTCCAGGTCGACTGGAAACAATGCCGAGATAAGCGCAAAGCACATACAACACCTGGAATTTCCAAATGGTCACTCATTTAAGTACTGGCCAGGCTCAGCGTTGCGCAACTTCGGTGATCTAACTGAAACCGATACGTCAACATTATAATGCCGTCTAAATGTGCAGTACAGTAAGATAAATAGACTGATCATATTTTGCAGTATAGTAGGATATATCGAGCTTTCATACTGTGCAGTAGAATTAATCGACCTGTAATATTATGCAATATATTTGGATGAATCCATGTGTCATATTCTTCAGTATAGTCAGATAAATAAACCTGTAGTAATAGGGTGCACTATAATAGAACATATTGAGTAGTTATATTGTGCAGTGCAGCAGAATTGTACCAACAGGAAGTGCTTAGTTTATCCTGTAGACCTGCAGATAAACATTCTTTGCAATAACCGTTTAATCGTGATCCAAGAAATCGGCATCGATATTATAATCGTGTTTATTCAACCAAACCTTCTGTTTGAGGCTTCTAAATTTGTCGGACCTATTTCGATTTCGACGTTGTTTAAGCACTATCCGATCGTCACCGATGGCTAGAAAAAGTACAGTCTTGATACCATCACAGCGTGTTTCTAATTATTACTATATTTTATTACAAGGGATGTGACAACAGCATATTCTTTACATTCTTTTGACTTTCGAGTGTATATCCGACACAGTTAGACTCGACTAATCAACCAAGAACCACATCAGTCTATATAAAAACATATAAGATATTAACAGATGGCAGAACTGAAGCAAACTACTCCCATGCACTAAATAAAGGGTCTCATTCGAAATTCTATATAGAGTGCTGAGTTTGACAAGATTTTTTACGTAAAAGAGCATTTATGGTCATTCAATCCGATGTTTATTATTATTATTATTAATTTTAAATTTAAGTTTGGGCAGTGTAAATTTGTCTCGGTGTCATGTGTTTATCTACAATTGTAGGATTACTTGTCGTTAACTTTATAGCAAGTTCTCGATAAGTTCTTTATTGATCGGTTCGACAAATGCCCTCAACTCGTTAAACTGCGGACGGGAGATAACGACCATCTTCACATTTCAATTATTCGTATCTCTGCCGATATTAAACGATAATCTCTTCGATATCATGTTGAAATAATACATTTACTCGACGATTATTTTCTTCCGTTTGAGTATGGGAGGAATTTTATCCTGATTCAGACGCGTGGCATTTTATTTGATTAAAAATGCCTGAATACCAAACCTTATTTTCACAACATGGCGTTTTTATGTACTGTTCCGTCACACACACACACACATACACACACACACACATACACACACACACGAACACACACACACATATATAAAGTACATCCTCCTATATTTTACTCTAAATGTAGAAGAACTACGAAGACTGGAATGGTATCATTAAAACGAGCGATATTTCATTAATGTTTCTACATAGTCATCAGCATTCAAAACGAAAAAAACAGTAGTCCAAAAAGTCCAGATAATATAATAACCTAATTTTCATCTCAGAAATGCAGAAACATAAATCGTTTTTCGTCTCAAAAATTCAAAGTTGTAATGACAATATGAAATATACTAATGGTATCTATTCCCTTTTCACGGTGCAAAATGCGAAACAAGTGGGTTTGAACAATCAGCGAGAAAAAGCACTTGGACTTGAAAAGTGTTCCATAACAGCTTAGTTGACGTTTTCTCAGTAAGGGCGACTCACTTGATTTGCAAAAAACTAACGCCTTCTCGCAAAGTAAAGGCAAAGTCTTGGAGAGGTCTGGAATAATTTTCATAAAATTTAATTAACTAAAAATAATAATTTTACGATACAAATTGATTAAAAATACAAATGATAATAAATAATATTTTAATATTTAGTATAAAACAAAAGTACGACGTGTGTTTTTATTTTACTGTAGAGTAAACGGTGTCAAGAAAGATATGCCACTTCAGAATATTTGAACCCGGTGATTTTTTGACAAAAACTAGACCAAAATGTTACTGTAACCAATAAGATTACTTGTGACTCAAAGAAAGAGAGAGAGAGAGAGAGAGAAAAAGAGAGAGAGAGAGAGAGAGAGAGAGAAAGAGACAGACAGACAGACAGACAGACAGCAGACAGACAGAGACACAGACAGAGAGAGAGAGAGAGAGAGAGAGTTGTCTCATTCACTCCACGTCTATGACATTAGTCATCTAAATAAAATTGTAGATTGGATTAAATATAAAATTTAAAAACATGTACAAATTATTACCATATCGTATTTACTGAACAGATTTTTTTCACTTAGATTTTGGTCAGAAACCTAATTCGGTTAAGTGTATATAAAAGATCATACGTTCAATGCAAACAGAAACGTATAAATAAAACTAAGAGAAAAGAATGATGATAAAACATTGCTTTAAAGTCAAAAAATTTTCTTCGTCATAAAATATCAATATTCAATATAAAGAAAATGCTTCATCTTCTACATAATTAACTGGCCTCAAAAATTCCCCTCTCAACCAAATAGCATAGGTTTACAAGAACAGAGGCCACATACAAATTCAATACATTTAAGTTTATAACCACTATCTTATGCAGCTTTCAGACACCATTTCAGACACATTGAGTCGTGATAATATTACTACATTGCATCTTATGAGCAACACCATCACAATTGCGACACCTTTAGAGGGAGGAGTCCTTATTTTACTCTATAAATATTTAGTCTTTCCACTTGCACCAGTTGTCACCGGAACTAATTCAACATTTTCCACATATTCTAAGATTACACCAACCACAACTGGCCCATAGATACACATACCCAGCGTAAGATTTTCAATTTGCGATTCATAAATGATAAAAGGCTCCCTTTGCCAAAGTCCATCCATTCTGATTGGCTGAGACCTGACAATTCTTATATCCCGGAATTCAGCTATTGGCTTTAAAAGTGAACACTTCCGACCATTAAAATATGGCGTCACTAAGAGACATATTATTTCCTCTGCCGTCAATTTCATTTCATGCATGAGTCATTTTAGTGTTGCAAAGTATTTGCGTTTTTATATTAAGACTTCTCCTAAAAAAGTAAAAGCAAAAACCAAAAACCAATCAACAAAATATGTAAGTGCATTTGTTAATTGTTTTATCACGATGACGACGACGATTTCTTTGTAAAAACAAACAAACTTACAGTTTCTCAAGTTTTATTACCACGACGACGACGATGACGATAAAAGTTTTGTCTTACTCTTAAACACATTACGTGTACACTGGTGATGTTTTAAACCATCTTCCAAATATTTGCGTCTTTTATATTAGGATTTATCATAAGAAATACAAACAAAATCAGATTAAACGCACTACATTTACATTCGTGATTTTTAAAACAGTCGCATTGCATATATATTTATATATTGACGAATTTAGATCCCACATATTCTCGTCTTTTATATGAAGATTTTTGCTAATAAAAACAAAATACAAGCAAAAACAATTAACAAAATACGGAAGTGTATTAGTTAATTATTTTATGACGACGACGTCAAAACAAAAACAAGTTCTTTTAAGCATTAAGTACACTAAATATACATTGGTGATGTTTCAAACCGTCGCATTACACACATATTTATATATTGAACAGTTTAGTTCTATATATTTGCGTTTTTTACATTAAGATTTTCCCTACAAAATACAAAACACAATTGCGTTTTTTTAAAAAAATATTATTATGCAGGAAAAACAAAGCAAAACATACAGAATATTAATATGACTATATTGAATATGTTAACTTCTGACTCAATCGGAGAATAGCTCTCAAATAGTTGAGTTTTCTTTTAATTATAATAATCAAATAGTGTAGTTTTCTTTTAATTATAATAATCAAATAGTGTAGTTTTCTTCTAATTATAATAATCAAATAGTTGAGTTTTATTTTAATTATAATAATCAAATAGTTGAGTTTTCTTTTAATTATAATAATCAAATAGTTGAGTTTTCTTTTAATTATAAAAATCAAATAGTTGAGTTTTCTTTTAATTATAATAATCAAATAGTGTAGTTTTCTTTTAATTATAATAATCAAATAGTTGAGTTTTCTTTTAATTATAATAATCAAATAGTTGCGTTTTCTTTTAATTATAATAATCAAAGATTTGAGTTTTCTTTTAATTATACTAATCAAATAGTGTAGTTTTCTTCTAATTATAATAATCAAATAGTTGAGTTTTCTTTTAATTATAATAATCAAATAGTTGAGTTTTCTTTTAATTATAATAATCAAATAGTTGTGTTTTCTTTCAATTATAATAATCAAATAGTTGAGTTTTCTTTTAATTATAATAATCAAATAGTGTAGTTTTCTTTTAATTATAATAATCAAATAGTTGAGTTTTCTTTTAATTATAATAATCAAATAGTTGAGTTTTCTTTTAATTATAATAATCAAATAGTTGAGTTTTCTTTTAATTATAATGCGGAAAAAGAAACAAATATGAAAGTTTTGGGAGCAAAATAAAACGAACTTATTTTTTCCCAACAATCTTATTTCCCCAACATATTTCTTTTTATAATTTACGTATTTTTCTTTTTCTGAGCAAATTATATTTAGAAAAAAAAAGACGCTATTATTTGGAAGGTATACACTTCAATATATAAATATATATAAAATGCGTCGGTACTTAGCAGTCCTTTCGGATTCTTTAACATAAACATTACTTAATAAAATAAGTATAAAATTGTGCAAAAACTATAAAAATGAATAAACTTTGTCAACTAAACATAAACCGCTGTCCCATCGCCGCAATGGTTGCATTTTTGTGTCTGTTTTACAAAGATTTTAATGGAATGTGCTCTTATGAACTCGTTGCATTGTGCCCTCTCGACGTACATATCACCGACTAATCCGTTTACAACAAAAGATCACCCCTTCACTGTTATGGCCCATAAATGCTAGGAAGCTTTCTACTTTGATAGTTTCTTGCATCAAACAGCTAGACTTTGCAATTCCCATCCCGCTATACTCATGTGCAGAAGTTTAAATTTAACGTAAACCAACGTCTTGTTAATCTTTCCTAGGCGTGCCCCTAAATGGTAATCCCTTACGTCCAAGTGGCGATATGCTTTATTAAGAGTAAAACGTGAGTAAAAATTAAAAAAAAAATATTAATTACATTTTTGAGTAGAAACATAAATTTCAAATTGATGGGTACGGAAAATATGTGACAAAAATGAACATGAAATGAAAAAATATATATAACTTAATTTTTGTTTTTCATCTGACTCATTTAGATAAATGCGCATGCGCAAAGAGTCTTTCATTTGAAAATATATCATCATGAAATCATGGGCAGTGAATATATAATTTACTGTTGGATGATTAACCAAAATCAGAATCGGGAATCGGGAATCGGGAATCGGGAAAAAAACTTTGTGAGGTACCAGAATTAGTAACGGAATCAGAAAAAATATGTCCATTTTCCAAGTTCCCAAATGATTCATTTGTTTCTTGTTTGTTATTTTTTTAAGAACATAATTTTCAATTGCTAATATAAATGATAATTTGATAAGCATTAATTAATTTTAAACTACCAGTGAAACTAAAATCTATAGACCACTCTCCCAAGTCTTGTTTTTAAGTTTATGAAAAAATGTTCTTATATTGCATTTGTTTTTAAAGTAATCCACAACCAGTCCTTGATATATCCTTAAACTATATCCGATGATGAGACCCCAGCTTGCGGGCTTTGGGGAGTGTGGAGCCACCTTTTAATTGGCATTGCTCCCAGGTCAACTCTGACCCGGAGTGGCAGTACCTGTTAGGGTTCCAACTATGTGTTTAATAGAAACTGACTTGAAAAAAAAAATATATATTCTATTAAAAAATCTTTCTTCAAAATCACTGGATTCGGCATTAAATAACCCGAAAACGGTTGATATGCCGTAAAACAAAAATAACTACCAAAATCCACAACCCCCAAGAAAATAATAATAATAAAAAAAAACATATAGGTGAATATTTTAGATAGAAAGAGAGTCGAAATTGGAATTAGTCATGGTATCGAAATTAAAAATTTAGAACAGCATCGGTAAATATAGCTAGACAGTAACATTTTAGAATCGTCCCATTACTAGTAAGTACACAAAAATCAAATTAGCTGAGGGTTTATTTTGGCCATAAAGACAGCCAAATATCTCTCATATAAGTACATATGCTAACAAACAAACGATTAATTGAGTTGAATCATTTTCAGACAGGTGATTTGTTTAAAAAGGACAATTCGCTTTGTAGTTCGGTTGATAATAGGTTTTGTTACACTGTCAATATTCTAATATTCTCACCAGAGTCATTGTGTTTGCTGTAATACTATCACATGAGCGCAGTGTTTTGCTGCTGGATTCGATTTCTAATGTCCCCTGGGGTCAATTGATTTAACACACCTTACTGTCTGCTGATGATTCATGAGAAGTTTAGCCAATCAAAACATCACAGTTTGAAGTTACTTCCCCCAGCGACAAAAATTACTTTTTAAAATGAATTATCTCTGCGTTATGGCTAGACTAAGGGAGTTATATAATACTATGATTACTAGTATCATTTTATTATTCGGACTACTGTCCTCATCTTGAAACGTTATGTTTTATTGAATATACGACATAATCATTTTTACACACCGGATCCTGTTAGAAAAAAGAAGTTAAGCGATATTGAATCTAGTTAGTATTAAAATTAGTGTTCACCCGAAGATGTAACGATACCCCACACGTTGCAGCCTCAGTCGCAAAGCAGACAAAGAAGAGAAAAATAAACTGCAATTCGCGTTTTTGTGTTTTGCAACAACATTTATTTCCTCATTCTCCTGTCACGCGTAACTTTTCGTTACGTCTGTGACATCTTCTCGAACGTATTCTCGAACGTCATCCACGTCTCTAACGTGATCTTTTGTCTCTAACGTGCTCTCTCATTTGTAGTCTTTTCCTCTTACAATGATGTCATTTTGCATTCCGTATGCATTTACATACGCGCGTCCGCGCTCTGTTAGAGAGATACCAAGTACTGTATGTGCCCTCAATTTATCTTAACATTGTTTCCAGCTAGCCTGGACTTCTTGACACTAAAATCAAGGAGCGCAAATTCAGTAGAAGAGTAGTTGGTGATTGCGCAACCATTGCTTCTCAAGTAACACTTACAAAGGTTTCCAATTGCCTTCCCAGACAACTGATGCGAAGAGTATACTTACTGTATTGTAGTGATATCTGCATCCAAAAAAGTATCTGAGATATTTGCTAAAGTGATATTTACTGATGAGGTGTCTAAAATATGGAAGTGAATTGTTAGTTCGCTACAATGTTTTCATTTTATACGCATTGTGATGAGGTAACAAATACAGACACTATGTTAGTGCGGTTTGATATTTCGATCTTTAACAGGTGATGATTGTCTGTTATTATTCATGGAACTTGTTCCAGATAAAAAAAAATAAGAGATTGATGTAAATGGCTAAGAATTAAAAAAAAAAAGAAGAAGAAAATACTACTTCAAAGTAAAACACCACGTATAAGTATTAGATGGAAAAAATGTTAACGGCACTAACCCCATGCGGGTTTAACCGGTTCCCTCCAAAAAGAAGAAAGAAACACGGGAGTATGAAATTCAGAAGCGATCCGTAGTCGCATATATATATTCCCGTTAAGGAGATGACGAGGAAAGGCTTTTGCAACTCCACATACAGCGTGTGAAATTTCAGAATTTGTTACCCATCTGATACTGACCAGGCTCAACTTCCATGATCTGACGGGAACCAGTGTGTCAACGTGATTATGCCGTACTAAGTATTAGATTATAGATTACAACCCAGAAAACAAATAATTCTTCTCATTTGTCAGCAACATTGCCTATAAAATGTGAAGGCTAAAGAAGAAATAACGACGCGAGTTATGAGGCAGCCGAAAGTAAACGCAAGAGATATAGCACGTGTCAAGTTCCATAATAAAATCAATGAAGGTTTTTATTTGACAGGAAATAAAGAGGAGCACGTGGACGATAATATATTGATATTCTCGAAACCTACTCACCAATAATTTGTTAGTGTCTTTCTCTTCGGAAGAAGGTAGGACCCGAAAAAAATTAATTAAATACTAATCTCTATTAAACCCTATTAAGCCCTATATATATATATTTCATGATTTTTGATGGGGACATATAACGCGATGCAGCTTTATTTCAATAAGGTACTTTTTTAATTGTTTTTCCCTTATTTGTCGTAAATCCCTGGATTCAGTTTTGAAAAAGCGTGGGCAGAACCGGTCAGCTGATTCCCCACTTTTTTTCTTTCTTCTATTTTCCCCTTTTTCATTTTTTTAAAAACTTTACTTTAATCATGTATATATATATATATATATATATATATATATATATATATATATATATATATATATATATATATATATATATATATATATATATCCCTACTAAGCCGATCTGCAGGATTCTGAACACCTCGTGTAAAACTCATATAATTCACCCTTATGTGTGTGTATATGTGCGAGTTCCTGTGTATGCGCAGGTATGCGTCTAGTTGTCTGAACAAACAGATTTACATTTCATATTTGTGTGAACTTTTATATCCCATTCTTAAAGTTTATTTTCAGGCTATCAAATGCATATATATGCAAATGCATTTAGAGAATTGAGAAAGTACGCATTTACGCATGTATATTTATATCTGCGCATTACTGTATTATATATATAAGTAAGAAAAGGGCAAATGGACACATCTCTTGAGGGCAATGCATAATACTCGTCTATTCTATGTAGAAATAGCTATGTTCATATGCTGCACTATATTTGCATGTATATTATAACTTAGTGATATGATTGTATGCATAAGAATAATGTAAATATGTATGTCCAAATGAACTAGAATAAACAGAGGACAATGAGAATACAAGAATTAATCCAACCATTTTATTTGCCACCGATTTCTGAATATGTAATATGTGTTATGCAACTAACGTGTTCATTTCTACCTTTCATTTCAATTGAATCGAAATTGTCGTTTTGAAATCCTTCCGCTAAATCAAGTTTGTACTTGGACTAAAAAGTGTCAGTGATAATTGTGTTTTATATATTAGGTTAAGAAAAAAATTCTTGCAGGGTTTTTATTTTTGATTTCAAATTATGTATTTTCAAATAAGTGTTTGTTTTTATATGCATCTACTGTATATATCATTATAGAGAGCGTTTTTTCCCTGTAAATTACAATCGATTTAAAACAAGTATGTCTTTTTTTTATGTATTCTTTGAATACAAGATGGAAAATAAGCAAAGTCGCACGATTTTCTTATTTTAACTCAAGCTAGGCCGAAAAGCTGCTGAAACAGCTCGCGATATCAACGAAATGTTTGGACTAGGAACCACTACAATGCACAACACAAGTTGGTGGTTTAAGAGTCTTGAAGATGATAAGCATAGTGGTCGGCCAACGATCAATTAAGAGCCTTAGTCGAAGCCAATTCACGGACACTTGTTCGAGAATTTGCTTATATGGCGACTAATAGCCACTTGAGAACGATTTGCAAGACAAAAAAAAAAAAAAGATAAATTGGTGCCTCACGAATTTAATGACCCCCCCCCAAATGAAATTAATACAAACAAAAAAAACTGTTGCAATTGTTTCTGTTTTTACACCAACAATTGTATACCCCCCCTGTGTATATACTTTTTATTTTTTGTGCTGGTTCATGATTTATATTTATATATATTGTTTTATTGGATTGGGTTTCGTGTCTTTTTTTTGTACGAAACTACAACGATTTTGAATAAAACCCTGCTAGCTCCGTTGTGCTGAGGTCCAAGAGAAGAGGCCTCCCTTTTCGAATTCGCCAGCTAGGCAGGAGGACGTGCATCCCATCAGCTGAGCGTGAATCCTAAAGCCTTTCCCTCCAAGGAGAAGAACTGTACAACACAGTAGACGCGACGAGGCGGTTCTCCTTTCAACTTCTATTGGGCACTGCTGCGGAGACAGTGTTTTCAGGGAAAGAAACTCATATTCAAAGAAGTGATACAAGCTTCACAGGCCCTTTCCACAGACTTGGAGCAAGCAGCGAGCCTTTAATTTAACGAATTTAAAAGGTGCTTGAACTTTGAACATTATTTTTGTGAGTTCCTTTATTTAAGGCTTTATTTCGGAAGTACTTTTACTTTTAATATTTTCTGTGGTAGTCGGGTTGACAAACGACCCTTCCGTTAAAACATTGTTTTATATAGAAGAACCAGCGTTTTTTGTTTTGTTACTGTAATATTGCGAGCGTGTTTTGTCTTCGTTATTTTGGCGTTTCTTGTTAATGCCGGCAAAGGGAAACAATTTGCAACCGTTTTCTGTAAATGAAACCTATTTTTCATTTCAAACAAGACCTGTGTTAACTTCTTTACCCCCATTTCTTTCTTAATTTTATCCTCCTATTTTTTTTTTGCTGGCTTTGTTCACACGTCGAATTTATCTGGAAGCAAGATAAATTTCGACAAAACGCCGGTCTGAAGTGTCATCTTTCCTTGTTTTATGCAACAAGACCGACCTGCTTCTCGACCGGGTTGTCACTTGCGATGAAAAGTGGGTTATTTATGACAACCGGCGACGCTCAGCTCAGTTGTTAGACTCAGACGAATCTCCACAATACTTACTGAACCCAGAATTACACTAAAAAAAATAGTTATACTGACTGTTTGGTCAGTTTCATACATTAGTTTTTTTAAATGTAAGCGAAATCATTACAGCTGAGAAATACCGTCAACAAATGGAAGAAATACATCAGAAACTTCGACAACAACACCCAGAATTAGTCACCAGAAAAGCCCAGTTCTACTCCACGACAATTTCTGACGCAATTTCTAAACCGCCCATGAAAAAGTTGAACTAATTGGGCTACGAAACTGTACCTTATCCGTCATATTTTCCAGACCTCCCACCTACCGACGACCACTTTTTCAAGCATCTCAACGTGAGAAATGTTGCAAAAACCTAAATGAACCGAAAAAAAAACGCCCCTAGCGACTTCATCGTCACTAGTATGCAATATAGGTTACTGGCATAAATACAATTCGCAAAAGTGTGTTGATTCTGATGGTGCCCATTCTGATCAATTAATTTTTGCTTGAGCCGAGATATTTTCCCCTAAATTTAAAAGTTAAAAACCGCAAGAACTCTCTTTTCAACCTGATAAAATGCTGTGTGTATCAAATCGTTTTATGTATCTTTTCATTTGGTTTTTACTTATAATTGTCCAATGACAACATTGTCTGGCAAGGGTTTAAAAAATAGATTAAAACAACGTTAGTGCAGTGGAAGAAATAGGATCCGGTGAAAAATTACTTATCAAGAAAATTAGTAGTGGACGTATCAGAGTAAGTTGAAAACATGGGACAAGTGTTGCTAATAAACCTTAAGATAACATTTTCTATTCGCTTTTAAATGTTTTAGATCTGAATAAATTTCTCTTTGTTAGCTTCGTTTTCTTTTACATTCATTCATGTAAATAATACATATTTTCATTGAGGCGTAAAAAGGTTATTACAAATAAGAGACAATGCCAACATACTTTATGTAAAACAAGGCCGATAGCCATTAATGTAATGAATGAATGTAATGAATGAATGTGTGAATGCAGGATTGACATGAAATTCTTAAAGATAAACTAAAATGACCGAAAAATGGGTTGAAATGACTTAAATAAATAAAAAGTAAATGCCTTAGAATGCCATTAATGAACTTAAGGATGGATTGAATGACCTTAAGAATGATTGTAATGCTTCAAAATTAACTGGAATCCTTAAAAAAAACTTGAATGATCTGGAGAATGACTTGAATGGCTTTCAAACTGACTGGTTATAAAGTAATGATCATTTTAGATTAAATTAATACAGAAAAGTGATCCCCACTTTATATCATAATAAGTACAGCACGTAGTAAGAACAGATACTACACTTTGAACTAGGCCAAAAGGTCAAGAAAAGCGGTATTTATTTGCTTCTCCACCGTGAGGAGTGAAGGGGAAATGGGGATCAATTCCCCGGGAGGTATGGGAGCTGGATAGTGACAATTGGTATGAAGGGTTGCCCCTATATTGACCAAGGTCTTATATGTGGGGTTACCCCCACATATGGTCTTTGCTTGCAGTATCTGCCGGAACAGATACTACAGTTTGATCTTGGCCAAAAAGTCAAGAAAAAGGTATTTATTTGCTCCCCCACCGAGAAAATTAGGCACAAGGCCGATTTTTAATGTGAGGAGTGAAGGGGAAATTGGGACCAACTTTCTAGGGAGTAGGGGAGTTGGATAGTGACAATTTGTATGAAGGGTTGCCCCTACATTGACCACGGTCTTACATGTGGGGTTACCCCCACATATGGTCTTTGCTTGCAGTATCTGCCGGAAAAGATACTACACTTTGATTTTAGGCAATAGGCTAGAAAAGCGGTATTTATTTGCTCCCCCACCGAGCAAATTAGGTACAAGGCCGATTTTTAATCTGAGGAGTGAAGGGGAAATGAGGATCAACTCCCCGGGTAGTAGGGGAGCTGGATAGTGACAATTGGTATAAAGGTTTGCCCCTACAATTACCAAGGTCTTATACGTGGGGGTGTCCCCACATATGGTTTTTGCTGCAGTATCTGCCGGAACAGATACTACACTTTGAGATATTAAATCTTTTATTCATGTTAAAAATACAGTCAAAATCAATGATGAACAAAAAACTTAGGCACATGGCCAACTCAAAAGGGGGGATTGCGGGGATCGTTGGTCATCCTTGTCAGTCCAGAACTAAACAAAATCAAAAGTTTCTCCCAGCTAATATCTTCTTTCACCATAATACCGCATTCACCCTTTCATATTGGCGGACTTCCTACTTAACTCCCAATTTTTAAAACATTTTTTATTGACGTGTAAAAACAAAAAAAGATAACAATAAAATGGTACAATAATTCATTTGTGTCGAGAGCGGGGGAAGAAAAAACAAAAGGTGATTAGTAGGACCCTCCCAACCCCGTCTAGTTGATAGACTGCCCGTTCCACTAGGTTTGTAAAAGGAACCTCGCTTCTGCGGGTCAGTCTCTAGGTGGGGATGCCCTCTAGATGGGGTAATTGGAGAAAAGAAAATTTTGTGGGTAAGGGATGGGGGCTAGTTTGCATTTCTTTCTCTCCAACATGGGTAAAATTTAGAGGAAGGGGTTAAAACAAAAATTGCAGGTAAGAGGGGATGGGGATCTTGGAGGCTTCCTAATCGGGGAGGGATGGAACACACACACTCAGCAAGCTGTGAGGCTACTTGTTTAATTCTACTTTACAGAACTGCGCGTTCTACACCTAGGCGGGGAACACGTATTCAAATTTGGCTCCTCTTCGTACACACAGACTTGCCACATGTATCCATCTTCTGTCAAATGCCGCGTGATGCAGCCTTCTTCTATCACATCTGATCTTCACCCGTAGTTGGTGTTTAAAGAAAGCGATCAGATCTTGATCAGAAAAAGACAACACCCCCCCTGGCAACCTTGCAAACGCGACGTCCAAATCACCATTCTCGCCACGGCCAGGATCGTAACGTAGACCATTTGTCTTTCCTGGTCCCACGGCGGCCTCACGTTGTCCACAACATTGGATACGGTAATTGGGCGAGGATGCTCACGATCGTTGCGAGCCGTCACCTCGCTGACATACGACCAGTACTGGCAGAGTTCGCGGAAATCAAAGAAAGCGTGATCAGTAGTTTCTACGGCCGTTGTCCCACAACAGGGACAATTAGGCGACTCCAAAAACCCGGAACTGTATTGTATGTTGTTGAGTGGAAGTGTACTTCGGGCCAATCGCCAGGTCAGAGAGAACTCCGAATTGTTCAGATGATTCGAACCTGGCGCCCAGCTCCACGCGGAGCGGATCTCACTCTGCTGCCAACCCAAACGCGCGTCGGCGGCCCCCTTCACTAGATCCCTGTGGAGTTCCCTACGGGTAGCAGTCACAAGGTCACTGGACCTTGGTAGTCGTTTTAGCGCGGCTCGGCACTCTTCCATGTAGGCAGATTCTCCCCGCGGCCTGCGACAGCCCTCGATGGAAGGGTCGAGAACGAGGTCGGGGAAGGCGGCAGTAACCACGGGTGCCACGGCTGGTCATCTTGCATATAGTGGCTCAGGAAGGCTAGCCTCTCTGCATCTCGATGACACTTCAAGTCCGGCATTCCCAAGCCTTCCGTACACGGACGTTGAATACAGACCTGTCTGCTCACCCAGTGTCTTCCTCTGTCCTAGAGGAGCGAGGACAAGAGTTCGACAAGAGCTTTTAGGTGTTGTGCAGGCAGGGGAAATACGGCCAGTCGGTAAAGGATGAAAGGAAAAACGTAAGTGGCGTACGCCTCAGCTCTACACTTTAAGGAAAGTTTCCTAGGAAGCCACGAATTGACTGCAGCCTCCACCTTTGACCGTACCTCTAACCAATTCTTGTCAAGCTGGAGATACGGTCCGAACCACACGCCGAGGATCCGGACCGGGCCATATGTCCAGCTGAAGGGCGCCGGGAGGTGTGTGTTGCCACTCCAGGCGCCCAACCGCAGTCCTACCGACTTGCTGCGGTTTATCTTGGCCCCTGTGATTCTTTCGACCTCAATGTCTCAGAAGCCCGACACGAAGACCGTGACATCATTGGCGAACCTTGGCAGCTGAGCCGCCAGGCAGAGCCATTCCGCGCAGGGCCGAATTTGCCTCCCCATGTCTCAGCTTGCGGAGCAGAGGCTCCAAAGCCAGGACATAAAGCAGGGGCGACAGCGGACAACCCTGACGAACCGACCGAGAGATAACAAAGGGTTTTGAGCGCTTTCCGTTGACTTGCACGACAGTCATGGGCTGTCGATAAATTACGGAGATCCACTCGCAACAGTCCGGTTTAAAACCGGCGGCCTCTAAGACAGATGCCAGGAAACGATGGTCGACCCTATCGAAAGCTTTAGACTGATCTAAGTTGATCAGCGCGGCTTCCGTGTCGTCATCTATTCCCCCCTCTAGGATCGTGCGGATCAGGTGCAAGTTGTTCTGAATCGATCTCCCCTTCACACCGTAGTTCTGTTCTGGTTCAACCAACTCGTCGATAACAACCTGCAGCCGATTCGACAGAACCTTGGCCAAAATCTTCAACTCTGTGTTTAGCAGAGTTATGGGCCTGTAGTCGTCTAACTCTTCCCCTCCATGCCCGTCACCTTTCTTCAGCAATGTGATCACTCCCTTGGTTACCTGCCCTGGGATGGATCCCTGAGCAAACCAATGGTTGAACATATCCGTCAGAAGAGGCAGAAACATGGGCGACAGCCTCAAGTACAGTTCGTATAATAGACCATCAAGTCCTGGCGATCTGTTACAGCTGACCTGCTTCAGCGCAGTAAAAACCTCCCGCTCCATTACTCGGCCCTCGCAACTAGCCGCTCTAGCCGCCTCGAGGTGGGGAGAGTCGGCCAAATAGTCGCTAAAATCAAGAACCGGAAGATCGGGCTGCTGCGTAAAACGCTCCTCGAAATGTTCTCGAAACCCCTCGCAGATCTCCCGAGTCGATTCCAGGGTGCGTCCATCCGGATGTCTGACTTTTGCAATGTATTTGTCCGAGCCACGCCAAGAAACCTCACGGTGCACGCCTGCATCAGAATTGACTGCTTCGTTGCCTATCTTTCTAAGCCTAGCTCTAACTACTGGCCTTCGTAACGCTCGCTAGTCTCGCATAGAAGGTCCTGCTTAGCTAGTTCCTGACTAACCCTATCACCCTCCCCCGTAGCCTGGGCTAGTTTTTGCTCTAGCTGCTTCTTCGTCTTGGCCTTATCTAGTGCGAGATGCTGGGCATACTTGACAGAGAAGCTTCTGATCTTGGCTTTGAGACCTAACCACCACTTACTCTCGGTAACCGCCCCCACTAGTGCCTTTTTAATCAATTCTCTTAACGGATCTCGGAAGTCTTGTATCTCCAGAAGGGAGGCGTTTAACTTCCAGTACCCCGCAAACTTAGGCTTATTTCCTAGCTTCAGCCGGGCCATAACTAATTTATGGTCCGTCTGGCCTAGCCAAGTGAACGTGGGACAGGATAGGAAGTCTACTTCGCATCTCCTAACTAACATCCTGTCCAAATAGGTATTTGGATAGGAGGAAACGCTATTGGTCCACGTCCACATTTCCCGCCCTGGATGCTCGACCCGAAACCTGTCGACCAGTCCGCATCTAGCCATCAGATCAGCCAGGCTGGACTCGCACCTCTCCTACCCTCTAGCTCCGCCTCCTACCTTATCTATGTCGGGGTCTAAGATGGCATTCCAATCCCCCATTAGCACTACCCGCTTCTGACAATCTACAAACGCGTCAAGCTGACTGAAGAATGAGACCCTCTCACGAGCGGTGCTGGGCGCATGAACCGCAATCACCCGAAACACAGAATCTTTTACGGCAACATCTGCCACGACCAGTCTGCCCTCCGCATCCCTATGGACAACGTCGACTGTCGCGGAAAGGGTACGTTTAACTAGCAAGGAGACTCCCTTCACCCGCGGGCTGCCATATGCTGAGAAAACTTCAAAGTCTCGGGCCAGCACCTGACAGTCCACAGAAGAAACGAAATGTTTTGGCTGTTGCTGCTGCTGCTTTGGCTGCTGCTGTTTTTGTTGTTGCCGCTGTTTTCGTGGCATTGGTTGTGGAATTGGTCGCGGCAGCTGATGTTGTTGCTGCGGCTGGTTCAACGGCTGGTTTGGCTGCTGCTGCTGCTGCTGTGTCTGCTTCCGTGGCTGTTGCTGCGGCTGTTGTGGAGGTTGCTGTTGTTGTTGCTGCCTCGGTTGTTGGGTTGGTGGTGGGACGGTGGCAGATGGGATTGTGGGCTTCCGTTTCCGCCTCATTACCGTGGTCCATTCCTCCCCTTTGGCCTCCTGCGTGGTTTTGGGTTTCCTCGGTGCTGGGGTTGGTGCTCCGGTTGCAGGAGTTGTGACAGCCTTTTTGGACACTGGTGCTGTCTCAGAGGTTGGGACCGCCTTTAGTGTCACTCGAGTAGGAGTTGACGTTTGAGGGCAGCTCTTGGCCATGTGACCCTGCTTTTGGCAGAACCAGCAGTGCGGATGACGCCCCTCTACCACCACCGTCATAGTTGCCTCCTTAAATGTCAGCTGTGCTGGTATCGCCTGGAAGCCTTCTTTCTTTAGCCTCATGGCCACAGTGTAGCTGCCCAAGTGCATGCCGGTTTTCTACCGCACTGGGGTTATTTTTTCCACCTCGCCGAACTGTGTGAAGAAGAATCCCAGGATTTCTGCTGATATTTGCATAGGTACATTGAATACCTGCACCCGGATCCTTGTCCTGCCCTGGTATTCGGGCTTTAGTTTTATTATCCCATACTTAATTTTCTGTAGGGAGAGTCTCTCCGCATCTTCCTTGGTGGGTAGGAGGATGTCCCACATGGCGTAGATCCTCTGGTACAGGTATAGTAGTTTAGCTTGTGTAGGAGCCCCGCCATGTCTTCCTTTTTCATCCCTAGGAGGCAGTTTTCCGGCATATCCGAGATGATGAGGGAGAGGACTCTGTCTTCGATTGCCTCCCAAGCGCCTGGCACTGGTTTAATTTCTACCCCCTCTATGTATTGTCTGTACTTGGTCAAGTACAAGTCTCTATAATCTTGAGGGGACAGTTGCTTCTCTACAGTCTTCCCCCATGCCGACCCTCTTGTTGGTGTTGGATCTTTGGTGAGGTTGGACTGTTTTTGCTGTTCCTTTGCGGGCATTTCCCTTTCCGCTTTCCTTTGGGACCGACTCTCCTTGCTCTATGCTTCTTCCATGAAATGCCTCCCTTTTTGGGGAGTCGGTCTCCTGGGGAGCATTGTCCCCTTTATTGTCCTTGGGAGCTTTTGCCCCTTTTGTTTTGGGGATGTCTAGGCTGTATGCCCCCTCGTTTTCTTGATTTGCTTCCCTTTTGGGGCAGTAGCCCTCCTGGGGAGCACTGTCTCCCTTATCGTCCTTTGGGGCTACTGCCTCTTGATTTTTGTTGTCAGAGCAAGATGCCCCGTCCAACATTGTTTTTTCTCCCCCTTGTGGGGAATCGCCCTCTTGGGGAGCTGCTGGTGAGTTTTCTCCCTTCCGGGGGGCGTCCTTTGGTTTAGTGTCCGGGCGGTATACCCCAGAAGGGTGTAGTTTTCCTGCTTGCCGGGTACATTGCAGCAGAAGGAACCTATTCTACAAGTTTGTGCACATATAAAATTACTTATAAAACTAGCACACGCATTGCCGCGATGGGACAGGGCTTAGATCTTTATTTACAGTGCGATTCCTATTGGATTAGAGACTCCTTTTTGGAACTTATATAATAGAAAAAGACCTGTGGTAGATGCCCTAGCTCAAAATAGGCAACACTGCTTCATACATGGATGAATGGTAGCTTTGCAAAGATAAGGTTACTAGAAATGTCGAGTAGTAGTTTACTAGCGCGGTAGAGGTCACATACAATGCTGTCAAGACTAAACTCGTTTCCTTCAATAATTACAAGAAACCTTTTCTGCCACCAATAGCAATGGCCAGTGACTCCCTATCTGAGAGTACATCTTTTAAACTGCTTGGCCTAACGTTCACAGGAAACATAAGTTGGAACAGTTACATTGAAAACATTGCCAGGGCCGCTGCGAAGAAGGTAGGCTCTCTCTACTGTGCTAGAAAACTACCGACACCTGAAAGTATCCTGTACCTCTATAAGGCCACCATTCGCCCATGTATGGAGTATTGCTGCACATTTGGGCTGGTGCATCTGCTGCTAGTCTCTCGCTCCTAGACAAGATTTAAAAGAGAGTCGCCAATCTGATAGGCCCTGAACTGACATCTAAGCTTCAGCCTCTGTCCCATCGACGAAACGTTGCATCCCTCTGCCTGTTCTACAAGTATTTTAATGGTGAATGCTCTGACGAACTGTAGACACTTGTACCTCCACGTCGTAGACACCCTCGACAAACCCGACAGGCAGCTAAATCTCATCCCCACGCAGTAAAGATCCCTAGATGTAAAAGATCTTTCTACTCCAGTAGTTTCTTCCCCAGAACCGCTAGACTCTGGAATTCCATTCCAGGTCCCCGCTTCCCCAACTGTACTGACATGCAGAAGTTCAAGTGTAACGTGAACCAACATCTTGCTGCCCAAATCCCTACATAGTGCCCCAGTAGTTGCTGCCCCTGATAGTAGCCACCTACACCAAAGTGGCAATGTGCATTGTTTGGGGTGAAAATGTAATTAAAAAAAACATCGTTATTTCTCCAGCCTGGGAAATATCTTCTATGTATTTTTTTACAAATCATGTTGCTTTTGACTTTTAGCTCTTGATTTTTATTAATGCCTTTTCAGCTTCAATGCTCTTAGCCTAGGTAATCCGGGCTAAAAGGTTTGTTTTAATTGTTAACATAAAAGAGACACATTTTAGTTGCATTCAAGTGTTTGCCTTGGATATGTACTTAGAAGTTGTAACATATAAAGAACATATTTAAATCCTTTTCTGTTGGACTAATTGTTGTGGTTTGTCAAGTCTACGTTTTATAATGACTAAATATAAAAACGGTGTTATTTCTGTTCAATATATCTGATTGTATTAAATATCTTTCTTCCGAACCGTTATATAAGCACAACAATAACTGAAAAGTGTAAATAAGTTCAGCTAGATAAAAGAAGGACGAAACACAATGAGATTAACTTGATAATTAGACTTAGTGGGAGGCAAAAAAATAACTTAAGAATCAATTAAAAGAATTATAAAAATAAATATCTGTTCACATCGAAGGGAATGATGGATGTGATAACAGCTGAATAAAATGTATGCCATAGTGAGGCCCTACGGTAGCGAGCTAATAATGTTAACTACGGAAATTTGCAATTCACACAGACAACTATGAATGCAGAGCGGAAATTTAGAATACAGAGATTTTAAACAAATACATAAAAATTAGGATTTTGAAGACAAACGGAATGTGCAAACAACAATAATAATAATACCTTATTTCTGATGTTAAAAAATGACGTAATTGCCAGACGTCATAAAAGGTCAATTTTAGAAAACAAAAGGATACCTGAATATATACCTATTTACAATGCCTCCCTGACGGGACAGAGTTAGACACTAGGATCGTTTTTTAATGTGGAGAAAAGGTACAAAAATTAAAAATTGTCTCAATCGTGAAGGATTGCTTCTCCACAGAAAGAGAACAAGAAATGTAAATGCAGCATCTGGAGAACAGATACTACAATTTGATCTTGGCTAAAATATAGGTAACAACCGAATCGAAGAAGGCAGAGAGCCGAGGAGTGGAAACGTTTTAATCATGTAATCAAGCAACGTCTAGGAATTAGGATGAGTGTGTTTAAAATTGATCTCCTCAAAGAATCATATGATTCTCTGTGACTCTACCTGACATGCATTTGTTTGAATACCGAAATAGATGTACATTTACAACCTGAAAAATCAAACGAGATATTGTTATATGGAACAAGCCTGAAAGAACTGCACTCATTGTCGATGTCACAGTCCCAAATGATTTCGGCCTTAATATAGCTGAACAGGAAAAGATAACAAAATACCAGGACCTAAAAAATGATCTAAAAACGACATGGTCTCTGAAAGAAATAAACATTATACCGGTTGTGATAGGAGCAACTGGCTTAATAAAAAAGAATCTTCATAAATACTTAGAAGCAATCTCTGGAAGACCAAGCTGTAATTAAATACAGATAGCAGCCATAAAGGGGACAGTATCTATTCTTAAAAGAGCCCTCGGATATAAATTTAAATCATAACGGAATCAAGTGTTAGCTCCAGGAAGGAGCCCCTTGATCTCTTAAAACTTACTGAAGTAAAATACAAAAAAGGGGAGATATACGTTTATCACATCGTTTCTTAGTTGAGTACCGTTGCTAAAAGAAGCAGGTTAACAAAAAGTATGATTTTGTCGCAAGAGACGTTTTGTGTATCGGAGCAGGAAACCGTTTAAAGAACTATCCCATGTACTATTTATGTGTGTGTTAAAAGAACTGTTAATTGTACCTGTTTATTGCCTGTGCTTAAACACACACTCATTCATTACGAGTATGTAGCAGTATGCTTTGATCAATTAATGAATTAAAGAAAACTGTTATAAAATTATAACTGATTTTCGTAACGCAATTTTTTTAAATTTCTTTTTTATAAAATGTTTGGATGTTTCATATCTTCCAAAACTTTAAAAATAATGTTAAGCTTGTTCGTTCCTCAGTTGGTCCGTACGTTACGCTTTTAAACATTTTACAATTCTCAACAGCCTATAGTTAGACCTCCCTTATTAACATTTCGGTATTAACGAGGTTTTTACCGGAATATTGATAAGGGGTGCCTGTCCATAGGCTGTGGAGAATTAAACAACTGATTTAATATGCTCATTTACTTGCTGATGAGCTGCTCAGTTGGTATAAGTTTAATTAAAACTATTATATACCGGCCATGAGCCGAAGCAATGCAAGTTTTGCAAATCAAACTTTACATCTTGAAATGAGCACTAAAATGAGTTCTATATAAATCGGTGATTTATGATAACATTATAGTTGAGCAATCTAAAAATAAATGTGTACTATGTATATCCTAAGTAATAAATATATATGTGTATGAGCATATAACAGTATAATACTCTATAAATAAACACACGGTCAGCATTTACTTTTTAGTTTTAAGAAGTTTGTTTTAACGTTTAATTTTAGATATGTTTTTTTTTCTTTTCCAAATAAACAAACGTGCCATTCATTTTGTCTTTGGATGTAGAGAGGAGATAAAATAAAAATGGCGCTCTTTTAGTTCTTATATACTTGATCACATACGACATAATGGCGTTAGCACACCGGTTCTCGTAAGATCACCAGAGTTAAGCAACGTTGAGCCTGTTTAGTACCAGATGGGTGACTATTTGGAAATTCTAGGCGCTGTATGTGCTCTCCGCTTATCTCGGCATTTGTGTCCAGTTCTGTACAAATACTTAACCTGCTACTTGTATTTAACAATATCGACTCAGGAGTGGTTTGAGATTGCAGACTTCCTGCTACAAAATTTCACGCGCATACGTGGGTATCCATAATCTGTGAAAGACTGAAGGAGCCTGTTTACTTTATCACATGACAGACTATACGATGAGAAAATACTAAGGTTTTATGTACAATATGAAAAGAAACTGGAAACTTTAGAAGATCTCTATCATGCCAGTAATTATAGGAACAGCTTGACTCATGAAGAAGAATTTCCAAAAATACTTGGCAAATATACCCCGTGAACCAAGTGCAAGATGGATTGAAACTATTGCACTCAAAGAAACTGTCAGAATATTAAAAAGACATCGCGGTTAGAAAGTATGAGATTGCAGATCAATGTTTGGCATCCGGTGGGATGCCCCATTTCCAGCTTATAGAAAATGACTAGAAAATAAGAAAAAATATCAACACACGCATAATATTCTTTATCCAATTTCTAATGACTAGATGAAGCGAAATATACGTATGTTACAGAAATCTCAGATTTTCATTTTAACAAATAAAAGTAATGAAGTTTAAAAACATAATCAATCTTATTTCGCCTCTCTGTGATTTTCCAAAACCATTGGACGTTTCATGTCAGCCAAATCACTGTGACGTATACAAACCCGTGTAGGAACCTAAAAATGTCCGGATCAGATTG
Source organism: Euprymna scolopes (assembly GCF_053919585.1). Lineage (NCBI taxonomy): Eukaryota > Metazoa > Mollusca > Cephalopoda > Sepiida > Sepiolidae > Euprymna > Euprymna scolopes. Next base: position 125,564,704 of record NC_136493.1, on the reverse strand, counting down.
CTTCAAATGTAACATTTGATTTATGGCTACAAACGTCAGATTGATTCAGCAGTGAAACTCTCACAAATGTCAATGATCGATGGATTAAAGTAGAAAGCCGATCGATTTATTAAGTTTTGATGGCTGAACCATTAATAAATCTCACCCAGTTCTTGCGTCACCCCCAGCGTGATCACTTAGAGACAAATCTATCAAACCACAGGATGTTTACAAAAGCATGGATACTAAGCAGACTAGAACAAAGTGATGGCTAAAACTACTCGGAAAACAGGTCTAGAGAACGCAATAGTAGATACTAATAAAGTATATATATATATATTTGTCTGTCATGGCTCTTGTGGGCTTCGACGTTGTTTGGCTGTGGAAATATATATATATATATATATATATATATATATATATATATATATATATATATATACACTGTACTAGACATCAATGGCTTTTGTTACCGTGTCTTAATCTATCGACCGCTGTTAATCATAACACCTTGCACTGAACGCTCCCGAAAGGATGAAACACATCTGTAGGTATTTAATAATTATTATAGTAAATAATTATGTCAGTCCCTTTAAGAAATTCGTTTCTCATCGATGGGCACTTTCAGTCGAAATAAAGTCGGTCAATTTAGCTCATATGCACAAATCATCATATAATGATAAGATCACTCTGACAGACGTTAAAATAGATTTTAAAAATAAATGTTTTAATTACAACAGTATTTCTCGGGGTTTGCGGCGGTCGGACGCATTGGGTCCTTGCTAATGAAGCAAGAGATGGCTTTTGTTGCTGGGTTCGAATCTATCGACCGGTGTTAATCGTGACGCCCTGTACTGATGATTCCCATAAGCATGAAATACTGGTGTCTGTAGGTATTTAATAATTATTATATTAAATAATTATATATATATATATATATATATATATATCAGTGATGGGACGATTCCGATACTTTTCCCGATTCCGATACAATTACCGATTTCGATTCTGATTCTTTATAAATCCTCCAATATTGTACTATAAAAGTGTTATTTTGTTCCAATTACCGTAAAAACACATCTGAAATGTGCCTTTAGTTTCTCAAGCGTAAAAAGGGGGTGACCTAGAGATTTTAGTCTTACTGGAAGTTTAAATCAATAAATATTTATTATTTTATTATTAATACAAGCAGTAGAAGATATTTCTTAAACCAAAATCAAATAAAAAAAAGATAATTTAAGGAATCGGTTTTGGCATTGGAAAATAGGCTCAAATACCGATTCCGATACCCCTAAAAACTCCCGTTTTTCCGATTATCGATGCCGATTCCGATTAATCGTCTCAACAATAATATATATATATATATATATATATATATATATATATATATATATGATGTACGTAAATTTTTAAATGGAAGTTTATGGCCATAATCTCCCCATAAAATAATTTTAACTGACCGAAAATAAACCGATTCTTGGAGAATATGTATTACTTAATGTCTAGTCCAGATACCTATTGTTAAAATAAGTATCAGAATATTAATGGAAGATGCCTTCGTTTTGTGATTTTTGAATAATATGAAATAAAACTAATTATATCCCACATTACAGACACATATGCCTAGTAGCTCTATTGATAAGGTTCAGTTATTAGCTTTATCAGAAATAGTTTAATCAGGAATATACACACATGTAAACATATACACATACGTTACTATATATATATATATATATATATATATATACATACATACTAGCAAAGTTACCCGTCATTAACTGGGTTCAAAAACAGCCTACAGAAAATGGACTATAATTTATGAAAGTATGATAGGTTATGAAAAGGTTGTAAAGAGATAGCTTCGAATTTGATTTATGAAAGTATGATAGGTTATGAAAAGGAAGGGTTGTAAAGAGATAGCTTCGAATTTGGGGGTATCAAAACCAAAGCAAAATATGATGAAAGTAAAAATAAAATAGATAAACCCCATAATTTATTATACCATACCTGTTCACACTGAAACACTTATCACAATATTCTGTGGATCTATATTAAAAAAAAACTTGTTAAATTTTGTGACATATTTCCGTTCTATGGGGGTCAGGCGCGAACGAACACCCTATATTTTATTATACCATATTTCTTCAAACTAAAACATAATTATCAAAGTATACTTACGAAGATAGATATGAAAAGTCTTTATTAAAGTGCGTGCCTATTTTCATTCTATGGAGGCCAGGCGCGAGCGCAGACCCACAATTTTATTATACCATCTCTATTTAAGTTAAAACATACTTATCAAAGTAGTATTATGTACATCTATATCAAAAACACTTGTAAACGTTTTTTTTTTAAATTTTTAAATTTTTTATTTCCATACTTTGTGGACTAGGCGCGAACGTAGACCCCACAATTTTAATGAATCACCGTTCTGCCAGATCAAACATACCCATTCCTGTGTCTCGATACATACTCTATCATTATATATGATCAGTTTTCTATAACAGTCAACCATATAGGAGCCTATTCGTGACCAGACACACACAGACGTTCAGTTTTATATATATATATATATATATATATATATATAAATATATATATATATATATATATATATAAATATATATATATATATATATATATATATATATATATATATATACTAGATTTATATCCGTTCCAAGACGGTTTTAATTCCGGAATAGAACAGTTTTGCACCACTTTTATACCTCTTAGGAAAATTACAATAGAAATATTTTGTAACTAAATCTTATGCATAGACTCAATATTCATTTTGATAAAAATTGATATTATTTAGTCCAGGAAAAGTGTCTAAACTAAAGATTTAAGTTAAGAGATTTCAGAAAGGAAATAAAAATTATAATTTAGCTGAATTTTATCTTACAACTGTCGATAAAATTTAATACGTATCTTATGTATATATCTGAGGTATGTAAATTTGTAAATGGAAGTGTATGGCAATATTATTTCCATAAAATAATTTTAACATCCCGAAAACAAACCGATAATTGGAGAATATTTATTACTGGATGTCTAGTACAGATAACTATTACTAAAATTTCACAAATCACAGAAGTATCTGAATATTCATGAAAGATGCCCGTCGATCTGTGATTTGAATAAAATTGAACAAAACTAATTATATCCCAGATTACAGACACTTAGACCTAGTAGCTCTATTGCAAACATGATAATGTTTAGTTCATTAGATAAATCAAAAATAGTTTAATCAGGAATCTTATTTTGTTCACACAGGCATCACCACATTATCAAGGCCAAGAGGCTACTCAAGGATACGGGTTAAAGAGTGTACAGTAGAAATTGGAAAATATAGTAATCATTAGTAATGAAAATTCGGTAAATGTTGTAACTTATATGGAACGGCTCATCAAAAACTTGTTTACGTTAGACGTGAAGACAACCATATTGTACTCAGCTGGAAAGCAGGAAAACGGAAGACAATTTCACAGGCGTGCAGTTCTAAGAAAGAAGCTTTGTTCATGGAATCTACGTTTAGGTTTAGGCACAGATAAAGAGTGGGGAAAATTATTGATAGTGTTTTCAGCTAGACGAGTATTTCTTGTGAAAGTTTGGCGAGGGGAGACCATAGATTGAAGCCCAGTCAAACACTTTCCATGAAAATAACGGTACATCAGAGACAAACTCACAATACACATTTTTAATCACATTTTCACCCCAAACAAGGCACATTGCCACTTTGATGTGGGGAGCTACTATCAGGAGTACTATGTGGGGAGTTGGGGCAACAAGATGTAGGTTAATTTCTGTGGTCAGAAACAGATCTAGAAGTGATGCGTGTTTTTCTTGCTGGTCTGGGAAACGGGTTGGAAACATAACCATCTGTGATAGCGAATAGCTTCTCTGTATATTGTGCTACAAGCTGCGTCTTTGTAAGTAGAATATCCAGACATATACACATACATTGTTGTGACAAAAGCATATTCTTAGCATTGTTTTTACTTTCGAGAATATATTCGACAAAGTTAGACACAGTTGATCAACCGAGAACCACATCACCTTATGTAAAAGCATATAAGCTATCAAGGGATACACACTCCAGAGTCAAAACAATGAAAAATATGCTGTTGTCAATATATATTTTCAAATTTATAGTCACAAATTAACGCAATATGAGAAAAATGGTTGAGGCCAAGTTTTAATTAATGGACTCTTTCAAAGTAACGAGTACTCAAATGGAAAAGGAGAAAAATACGAAAAATATATATTCAGAAATATCAAGAGTATAAACAAATAAAAAATATCAGCAACCAAACTAATTAGCCATGTATTTAAAAAATACATAGCATATCTCACCAAGTTTTTATCAGCCACAGTGTTCGAATATAACACAGCAACAGAATTTTAAAACGAAGCCCATGGTCGTGGAATGAAATAATTTTAGCAGTAAAAGATGGCACGAAGGCTCACATTAAACCAACATTTATAAACTTGTGTTGGAACGATCAATTGCAATTAGCAGCAAAATTATCGGTACTTTTTTACGTATCGGAAGCGGAATTTCTGATTTCGAAAACGCATAAAAAAATTAAACTTAATTTTCCATGTGTGCTACTTATGATAAAATCATAAATATGACGTTTTTTTTTTTTTTTTTTTTTTACAGATGTGTGTTTCAATCGATTGTAATGGAGAGAAATAGAGCAATAAACCAGCCACGCGCGATTCTTGATTTGTTAATGGTCAGCCACACTGATACGTGACTTGGGTCTACTAGCACCTCTCTATCACCACCATCTATGGAAACGCCTTGTGTTTGCTGTCGGCTGTTCACGCCAACAGAGCATGGAACTTGGGGGGGGGGGTTATATTGGTTTCAAAAAATTACATTTTATTAGTTAACTGTTATTTGTTGCCAAATTCCTGAAATGTTATTAACATTGAACATTTTTTTTAATCGAGACAAATCCAGATAGGGCGGGAAACCACTTGATGCAAGGATTTAACAAAAACAAAAGAAGATTATCATAAAAACGAGCCCGTGTCGGCCTTACGGTTGAAAAGACCAAGTATGTAGGTAGAAGAAAAATAATCAACAAAAAGAGAGTTCATTAAGTCTGCAGTTCTTTGGAAAAAAAAACTACCGAAATATGAAACGGTATTACAGTGAGAAATGAAAACAGCAAATTGGCAACAAGTGAAACGGAGTGCAAAAAAAGGAAGTAAATAATAGATCAGGCTATTCTGACGAAGACAGTATAGGTAGAAAAAACATAGACTAGCGAGAGAGGTATTGTAGAGAATGAACACTTCAGGGTCATTCAAATTGCAGATACAGTTCAACAACTCTCAAAAAAGATATAGATTCATCAGCCAAATATTAAAACAGCACTCCATGCATTGTCTGATAGTAGATTTGTAGAGAGAATGAATAGCTTCAGGTTTGAAAACGTGTTTTCAGTGGTGAGGAGATTCAACTTTACAAGAAGAAGAATGAATCTAATATATGAACTTCAAGAAAAATGCAATAAGAAAACAGGTGAAGCAGGCATGGTTCCCCGTGAGTCCGAAATGAACGAGGCATAAAAATTGACTTAGTTCAGTATTTGCCCCCGCCCCAATTTAGCCCCAGGCGACGTCAAATCCTGGTGAAAATGAACAAATGGTGCAGTTTTAGGCCTTAACATATATAAATTTGAGTTTTGCACCATGAAAAAAAAGAAATGACTAAGTTCATCATTTGCTGCCCCTCCTCCATTTAGCCTCAAAAGTCCCCAAGGCATTAACATATTTAAATTTGAGTTCAGCACCATGCAAAACTGCTAAATAGATATACACAGAAAATTTTGGACAAATATGGTAAAATAGTCCCAAAATGGAGTGTTTTTATTAGCCCTAAAAGGGCCCCTGGGATATACCCTAGAATTATCGCGAAGTAAAAACAAATACAATTATATAGAAATCAGTTAGTTACAACTTTTAAGAAAGTTTTTATAAAAATCCAAGGCATCAATTTTTTTAATACGAACAAAAGTATCAATTTTAGCCATTTTAACCCGCAAGGCACAGTTATGAGTCAACCGGAGTTTTCTTAGAAAATCCATTCTGTTACTTTTTTACTCATATCATGTTTAATGTTTGTGCAAAATTTCAAAAAAAACTTCCAAGGCGTAGTTATTGAAAAAAGTGCGGATAAACGAACAGACGAACGGACAAGGGTGAATTTACAGGTCCACACTTCTTTTGTCGGGGGACCAAAAAATGACCAAGATGTTTGAGATGCCTACGTAAAAAAGGGACACGCATATGATGCAGAGATACGGGAATAATCTTAACGGGATACACCCCCCCCCCAAAAAAAAAATTCCCTCTTTTATATTGTTTCTTTTTTTGCATTTAAATTGTTATTAAACAAAAGTTTTTTGCATTTAAATTGTTAGTAAACAAAAGTTTTTTGCATTTAAATTGTTAGTAAACAAAAGTTTTTTGCATTTAAATTGTTAGTAAACAAAAGTTTTTTGCATTTAAATTGTTAGTAAACAAAAGTTTTTTGCATTTAAATTGTTAGTAAACAAAAGTTTTTTGCATTTAAATTGTTAGTAAACAAAAGTTTTTTGCATTTAAATTGTTAGTAAACAAAAGTTTTTTGCATTTAAATTGTTAGTAAACAAAAGTTTTTTGCATTTAAATTGTTAGTAAACAAAAGTTTTTTGCATTTAAATTGTTAGTAAACAAAATTATGTATGTTATTTGTCAAGAAAACATTTAAAAAATCTCTATATGAGCGGGGCATGTGGAAATTCCACAGCGGACTCTTTCATATGTAATATTTGGATGTGGCATTCCGTGAATATTCAGCGTAAATGTGGACGCCCTGATATTATTGTAAATCTTTTGTTAAAACGGCAAAATGATTTATCTAAGCTTACAGGGACGCCCGGCGTTGGCCGGTCGTAAAAAGACGATTAAATATTATATTTTAATTCATGCATATTTCGTATATTATTATGAAGTCAATTTTCTATCGATTTTCATATATAGTATAAAAATTTTATTTTCAAAATTAAAAATATATATTTATATGACTTGGGTGCATCAGCTTGAATCAAAACCTAAACCAAAACTTATTAAAAAGTATTTATAAAAAAAGTAGATTTCACGACGTTTCGGACAACTGTTCCTCGGGCCTTCATTGTCGTCAACAATTACGGAAGGCAGTAATTGCAGTATCTGCAGTTAGGATATTCGGAGTTCCTATCCCATCGCGATTAGTTTGCCGGAATGTTGTGAAAATAACTAGGAAAAAAATGAAGATAATAGTCCGATATAAATAAAATTAATAAATAATACTCATCTCAATAATGAATTTCAATTAAATAATATATATACCATTCGGTACGGACCCGACCATGAAAGATCAGATGAGAAATAAACGTGGATTTATAAGACCAAAAAATTCAACCTTGATCGCCCTTCAGGGCCCGTGGCACAGTGGGCAGAGGCGTTGAATCTCTACGGTTCCAGGTGAGAATTGTCTGATTACTGTACACGCAATAACCCTTATCCCTGAGTGGCCTCCGGGCCTTGATAAGTGGCGACCCCCATGTAAAAAAAAGATAGCCGTTTCAATCCTACCCAAAGCCGGTCAGAGGCTTACTTGGCCAAAAACTTCGTGAGACAACAACAACTACGGCAGTAATTGCAGTGGATATAGTTAGGGGATTCAGAGTTCCTATCCCGTTACGGTTACCACCTGATGAAGGCACGAGGCCGAAACGTCGTGAAACAACAAGGAAAAGATGAGAATAACAAAATCACAGGTTTTATACTTGGAATTCTTTATATCTTTAAGTAATTATTATTGGGTTTTTTCTTTTTTGTATAGAAAATTGTTATTTTGGTACTTTTGTACTTATATTACTGTGCTGAAATAATAGTGTTATTATTTTGAAAGCGATTTATAATACAGAAAAAGGGCGATTTTTAAAAACTATTCTTTAATTCACCCTAACAATATCGTAAAAACTTGAATTTAACATGAAAATACAATTTAAAAAATAGTACAGTAATGTTTTTTTTCTTTTTTACCTGGCAGAACATGCTTAAGTTTTAAGGGTAAATAGAAACAACAATAACATTAATGTTATGTTTTTCTTTATATTTTTAAATAATCATTACTGCGTTTACTTTTTGTATATGAAAATTGTTATTTTTTTTACTTTGCAGAACATGCTTGAGTTTTAAGAGAAACTGAAAAAAAAGAATAGCATTAATTTTTGCTGCATTTTAATTTAATAGATTTTATTAGCTTTACAAATACCTAACAGCATACATGTGTGTACAATAATACTGTTTTATGGAAGTGGAAGTGGTTAAGTTGTTAACGAAACAAACTGAAACTCTCTGCCTTCCAAGTTCGAATCCAATTTGTTCCGTAGAAAATTAAATTACACCTAACTTTGAGTCTAAACTCCACTAAATTACACATAACTTTGAGTCTAAACTCTTGGAAAGTAGATAAATAAAATAATACTTCCTTGTGGCAAACACCTGCGTGTATATCATTAATACCACTTGTAAATGTCAGGATTAATTATCAGAGAGGCGAGGTACATAGAAAAAGCACTAAAAATTTAAAACATGATATTTGAACAGAGTGCCAATCTGTAGCTATGCTAAGATGTTATTACTTATACTATGTTTGCTTCCTGATATTACATTTAAAAAATCGATTATAATCAATTTGTTCCATTCTGTTCGACTTCCTGAATCTGTTCAGCAGCGGTCACCATCAAGACATAACCCGTTTTGATTAATACTTATTTTCTCTCAGATAAACTTAAAACTTTTATTCTCTCCATTTTAAGAATGGTTTTCTTGTCTGTTAAACCATGTTTAATTATCCTGGTAAATATACAGCAGAAACCGGAAGTACAAAAGAGTAGACAATCTTGACTATAACTGAAAAGGTGAATTCTTACATATAACTAAGATTTATCACTTCGTGAACAATGTATGTGAGCCGTTTTGTATTATTAAGCCAGATTTCTGAATCGCTAAATGTGTTAAATCATAGAGACAGGAGTTGATAAACCATTTTCCTAAAACTTTCAACTCTCAAAGGATCCATTCAACAGATATGACCGAATTTCTAAGCGTGATATAATATCTTAACTCGCAGTAGAATAATAGAAGTGTTAATATCGACTATTTCAACTAGTAATGGAACATTTGATAAATTGCCTCTTCATAAAACTCGAGGTAAAATAAGGAAAATTACGTTGAAAGCTTTCAATTTCTCAAAGGATTTCAATGTTTGAATGTGTATCCCTTGGAGAAAAACACTCACATCATTTCTTTCTAGTGTAAATGACGAACATAAAATTCACTATTTGTTTTTTGTTTTTTAATATTTCTACTGATTACACTAACATTAGAAAATATAAAATGTTTTCTTATTGCTCTAAGAAAGGATTGAAAGCTTTGACTTCGTGGTAACTAGTAAAATAAAACAACTAATTTAATCGATCATCACTAAACAACATAAATGTGAAGCGGACAAGAGCAGGATCTTTTATATAGGGGATGATATTTAAGTAGTTATTTATAATAAGGACCCTCGTATCGTCGAAATCTTCTGGACAGTAAATATAAAACGCCGTGAGCTGCTGAACAAAAGTTTTGTGATTTTTTTCGCGCACAAGGTGGTGAAGTTTTTTTTTTAATGAATAATATATTATTTTTGTTATTACAATAATAATTTGATACAAAATTAATTAAAAAAAATGAAAAAAATATTCTTTTTTGTTGTCATACAGAAACTGGTGAACGATTAACAATTTTTACAAAATTTACAAATATATAAAATTAAAATGAAGAAAAAACAATCATTGTAAGCTTCATCTAGAACTATTTCTTGTTTGAATTACAAACAACTATCAGCAAGCAAGCAATTTTTGGATTATTTTTACTATATTTGCTTTTTCTTACATGGAGGTAACCACTTAGCAAGGCCCAAAAGCCACTTAAGGCCATAAAGGTTATTGTGTGTACAGTAATCAATGGGATAGTATCGTAGTAATAGTATTGGAGATTTGATAAAGGGTCATTACTTAAGGGAGCGGTTCATCAGGAATTCGTTTGTGTTGGACTTGAAGACATGCAAGTTGAAGTCGAGAGAGAAACAGGCAAGCGACAGAGAGTTCCACAGGCATGCAGTTCTAAGAAATAAGCTGTGTTCATGGAATCTACGTTTTGATCAAGGCACAGATAAAGAGTCGAGAAAATTATTGACAGTGGTTTCAGCTAGACGTGGTTTTCGTGAAAGATTGGCGAGTGGGGCAGAGATTGGAGTTCAGACGAGCACTTGCCATGGAAATAACGATAAAACAAAGAGGCTCGCAACGTCTCTTCTGTGGGAGAGAGGATGCAGAGAATAGAAAAGGGCATCCCCCACTAAGCCACGAAGTCTATTTTGTACTCTGTCAAGGCAGAATAGGCTTTTTTTAGCAGCTTCTGCCCAGATGTGGCAGCAGTAATCCATCCTTGGACGTACTTGGCTTTTATATAGATAGAGAATTGCATCAGCAGTGAGATATCTTCTGGAGCTGTAGAAGGATCCCTCCATTTTCCCTGCGACCTTGGTCACAGACTTGATGTATGTGTTCCATTTCAGATCAGGAGTAAAGGTCAAACCCAGAAGCTTATAAAAACATGTAGCCTCCCCCAGGACGAGCGCCATCCATTTCGATTGATGCCAGATGGAGATCAGAACGTTTATGATGTAAATATAGGAGCTTGGTTTTAGATGTGTTAAAGGTGACCAGCTACCTCTCCCCCACTGTACCACACGCTCAAGATCTGAGGAGAGAGAATCAGAGAGAACATTGTCATTGACGTCCTTTGATGTGTTGCCAAAGATGGTCGTGTCATCAGCATAGATGTCAACGAATGATTAAAGTATGTGTTTAGGGAGATTATTAATGTAGATCAGAAAGAGAGTTGGGACCAGGATGGACCCCTGAGGGACTCCAGCATTAATATTGTGGGCCTTTCATTTCTGCCCATACACCACTATTCTTATAAGCCTCTCAGAGAGAAATTATTTAATGACTGAGAAAACGTTTCCAGTTATACCGTAGCTGGAAATCTTGTGAAGTAAGCCTGCCTTTATGCCATAATTTATCGAAGGCCTTCGATATGTCAAGAGCAATTAATCTGGAAATGAATCCTTTGTCGAGAGATTCGCTAATCCTATGAGATATAACCATTAGCACATCTGCTATAGATCTAGCAGAGCTGAAACCATATTGCGTGTCACTAAGACGGTTATTTCTGCTGACGTGGTTGACTACTTCTCTATTTAATATGGATTCCAGCAACTTACTCATGACACACAGGAGACTTATTGGTCTGTACTGAGAGGGAGATGACTTATCACCTGAATTCTTAAATACAAGGTCCACTGATGACGTTTTCCGTGGTGTTGGAAAGCACTTCTGCTTAAAGCACCGCTTAAACAGTTTTGTAAGTATGAGGGCAAGTTTAGGTTTAAGCTTTTTTAACACTATAATTGGAATACCGTCAGGGCCAGTTGCTTTACTGGAATCAAGGTTCTTGATGAGCTTGGCGACCTCACGCACATATATTTGTATGTTACCTAACGTGTTGTGTGTTATAGGAGGTGATGTACTGGAATGACCTAACATCCCTTCATAGATGAAATGAACTATACCCTCTCACGTGACTGAGATAGAAGAAAAAAAAGACAGGAAGAGAATAAGACAAGATGTCGAGTAACTCTTTTCTCACCTGTATTCCCATGTAAATAAACCCCTTTGTATTTCAGCCATAACCCCGTATTTCTTGCTGTATTTAAAGTAAGGATATAACAAATGGGGACAGGATTCGAACTCACAAGAACGGAACTTTAAGCCAAAAGTATTGGAAAACAAAGAGAAGAATATACGGCAAAGATAAATTCAACTACTGATAAAAAAAGCTAAGACACACAAAAAGTAAGTTATATCTTTTTAATTCAGTCTGATACAGTCTTCCTGAGAAAAGGAGAAATTGACATTTTACGAAGCATTGAAAAGAAAATTTTTGAAAGTGTCCATTTCAAATTTCTTTTGTTTCATAAGAAGAAAAAAAGGAATACGGCTGAAAAAAACAGGTGTAGGATGTGTTTTAGTGTTAATTTCATGTCTGTTGCAAAAAACTTTTATACAGAATAATGTTTTTTTGTGGTTAAAAAAACAAACTATTCAGTGAATTTATTTAATGCTTTGTGAAGATACTCTTAACCTTTTGTTTTATTACTGTGTTAAAAAAATCTTCAACATAGAACAATTAACCGAGTTTACAAAAACGATACAATTAGCGTTGGCAGCGCAGCAAAGTCAGATGGAATTAAAAAAAGAGCAGTTAAAAAAATGACGTATTAAAAACAATATTAATAAAACAATGAAAAAAAAGGATTGTCGGTTCACTCCGGAAGGAATTGCAAATTTGCTAACAAAATTTTTATATGAACCAACGAGTGGCTTGATGTTTCCAGCATATTATCGAATATACGAAAATATTTTTTCCAAACGATGTCAGGCCTGGTCGGATGAAGAAAAAATATTTTACTGTTGCAAAAACTGGGTTCCCATGAAAATACCAAGTATACAAATTTTATATTCCCAAGGAAACCCGAAGATATTTCTTTTAAAGAGACTATAGAAATTTTATCGAACATTTTCGGGGAACGCTTATTTTATACTCGTTATAGTTGTTTAAATATTTTGAAACAAGATGAAGACTTTATCGCCTACAAACACCCTACAGCGGCAAACACAATAAAAGCGCTGGACGAGGTATTTAGTCGGTTCGGAGTTCTGAAAACAATTGTTAGTGATAATGGCACTATGTTCAGAGGTCAAGAATTCAAGCACAACTGTGAGGCACTGGCCATTGAACACATTAAAACACCAACTTTTAATCTTCGATCAAACGGACAAGCGGACAGATTTGTCGATACTTTTAAACTAGCTTTAAAAAAGAATAATAACATCGACATGGAAGAAAAAGGAATTAAAAAATTCTTGGCAATATATAAGATAACACCAAATACAAATACAAATTCTAAATTATCCCCAGCTGAAATTATATTTGCCAGGAAGGTACGTTCGGTGTTAATCACAAGAGAAAAGTAAAATAAATATAAAGGATTATTTAAGGTACAAGACTTACAATGACGGCGATAAAGTTTCCTTCAAAAATTATCGGACAGGGAAGAGCTTTGGGTAAGAAGGTATAATCTCAAAAAGAATTGGGAGAATAATTTGCATTAAAAAAGGTCAGACTTTTTTCCACAAAAAACATATTAACCAACTGAGACCCCGATATATAGAAACAGTCAGAAACCAAGAGTTACCAATGGAAGTGCTATATGACACTTTCCATATACAACCTCCAAACAAGGAAGCACCAATAACTCAGAAATCCAGTCACTCTCCAAAAGTAAATAATCGGCAAACATAAATGGTGAGGAGACGTGAAAGGAAAAGGAAAAGGACCGAATTTTTTGTACAAAGTCTAAAAAGGAAAAATGGTAGAAGCAAAATTCTATGGAAGAATTTAGCTTGGGAGGAAGGTGATGTAATAATAAATAAATAAACCCCTTTGTCTTTCACCCATAATCCCGTGTTTCTTGCTGTATTCTTATTTAAAGTACGGATATAACAGAAGGAAATACGGGGAGTTGATGGCCTTCGTCGCATAGGTAAGAATTTGCTGCAAAGTTCTTGGCAAATAGTTTGGCCTTGTCGGATGCTGACGAGATGACCTCTGGTCCATTGATAATTGTTGGGATAGAACGTACGCTTCTGTTCAGGATCCTATTTGTTATTTGCCAAAACTGGTGGGAACCAAGCCGCTGATCAGCTACTTTGGATTTAACGGATTGAGCATATAGCTCTCTTGCATTTTTTTAATTTCTCTTTTACAGTGGTTGCTGGCGGTCCTGAAAGCAGCTTTATTCCTAGTGCGTCTATTACGTTGGTAGCTATGGAAAAATGATTTCTGTGCGCGATAGCAGCAGCACATTCTGGGGAGAACCATGGCTGGCTGTTAGGGTTCTGTTGGAATTTTTCCGATAGTATGAATCGGTCTATGCCTACAATTAACCATTCGGTCAGGTCTGTTACGATAGAGGACACATCCATTTTAAACATGGAATGCAGACGTAGATCAGATATGAATGTACGGAAGCTATCCCAATCAGCCATAGAGTATCGATATACAGTACGGTGGAGTGGTACGTCTGAAGACTTATTAGATTTAATTTTTATCTTAACCGATACAATGGAGTGGTCGGAGGATCCCAGCGGAGATAGAACGGAACATGAGCATAGATCAAGGGAATTTGTGAGGAGAAGTTCTAGAAGTCTTGCGAACTGACCGGTAGTATCGGGCACACGGATGGGCTCGCGAACAATCTGAGTGAGGTCATAGGCAATGGCAAAATCATGACAAAACCTCCCCTCACCGTCCGTCTTATTTGAGCGGATCAGCCATTCCACGTTATGGACATTGAAGTTACCGCAAATATAAATGTTAGCCGAGGGATGAGCAGACAGAATGTGGTCAATTTTCTCAGATATACTCTTAAAGACAGTAACTCCCCTGTTGTGGGGCCCGATAGAGGGCAAATATAAATGCGATGGTGTAAGTAAGTGCAACCTGGAAGCAAATATAAGGTAAATTAGGGTCTTTTCTGGAGATATCCCTGCCACACGGGAAGCCATCTTTAATATATGCACATATTCTATGCCCATGGCGATCTTTGGGGTCAGATTTAGATGTTAAGTTAGAGTATCCTTTAATTATGAACTCATCTAGGGAGATGGTCGGCCCTATTCCAGGTTCGCTCAGGAAGAATATGTCCGGTTTCGTCTCTTGTAATTGTGTTTCAACCGCTGGAAAGTTGAAACGTAGACCCCTAATGTTGGAGAAGGAGACATGGTAGTAGAGGTCTACGTTGGAGGATGGGGTTCCAGGTTTATACGGCTTTAGTTCGTTCAAATCTTGATAAATATCTGTTAAAAAAATAATCCAATAATAGCAAATAAATGATGTTTAAAAGACGTTGCTGTTGCGATTTTATTGGTTCCGTATTGCAGCAAATTTCATTGCTTTACCTAAACCACACGTGAAAATCCAACGCTAAACCATTATTCCATATAAGTACAGATATTTACACTATTCTCAGATACCTTTTATTCCATTTCGCAGGAAATGTTTTCGTTGCCAAAGCTGATATACAGGTACGTAATATCTTTCTTTTCTTTTTCTTTGCCCTTTTCGTAACGTGCAAATACACTTCCAAATGCATCCCTGTGTCGGACGTGATAATCCAGAATCTTGATTGAGTCGTTACACATCCTAATGCCGCTGTAAAATTGATAATACCTGTCTGGCATGCAGAACGTGATTTTTGTGGAAGTAACAAGAGGCTTTAAAAGCATCGACCCCGTATGACTGGAGGGATTTGCCATCAGTAAAAGATGGACTTAATGGCTGATTTAAACTTAGGAACTACCGCGTCCCGCGACGCATGAGGTACTAAAAGTATATTATTGTTTTCGATCTTAAGCCTGATGTACCCCTCCAACTTTTTTCCGTTGCAACCAATTGTTTGAATGCAGTTATTTTCTGGTTCTCATCTTTTTCTTTTGCTATCAGGGGTAAATCTATCTGAGCCAAATCTCCAGGTATGTTTTAGGCAACATAGGTGTCGTTTGCAGATTACTGATTATACCACCCGTTGATTACTGTGGTTTAATGGTATTCCTAAATAGAAGTGTCAGAATACAGTATATCACTCCAAAACATATCTGCCCATTACACGTATGTTTAACATTGCTACTAGGACGAGTGATTTTCCAGTTACTTCTTTAAAAAGAAGGCAATGACAACTCGAGGATAAGGGTAGTATTGTAATAATTGTTGATGGCTTATATTGGTAGAGTTTGATTATTTAAGGGAACGTCTAAACAAGAAGTTGTTTACATTACACTTGAAGACTACCATATTGTAGTCGGGCAGAAAGCAAGCTAGGAAACAGTGCTCCACTAGCGGACAGTTCTAGAAAAGAAGCTTTGTCCATAGAATCTGCGTTTAGATTTAGGCACAGATAAAGTGTGGGGGAGACTTTTCGTAGTTGTAGCTAGCCGAATGTGTTTGGGAAAGTTTAGCAAGAGGGACCCTTGATTGGAGCAAAAACGAGTATTTGCCATAAAAAATTGCGCACAATTATTTTCTTTGGGCATTATGTATAATTAAATGTTTGTTATAATTCTATGTTATTTAATACGAAGCAGTCTGTTGCTCTTAATATTACGAAGGGTATAAAGTTAATTTCAAATTATTTCGTTATAAAAAGGTTGTTTGAATTAACTTTGCTTTCGTATAAGCTGTATCGCCTGAAGAGGTATCTCGTTTACAGTTACTAGCCCTCCGAAACAATTTCATTAATGTGCAGCAACATACAACTGCTTATGTAAAAGCAAATAGAAATCATATCTTATCCTACTTAGGTATTGAGCACACTTGTTTTAACTTCGTTAAACTTCATTGGTTACTTTACCTCTGAAAATATATACCATGTACTATATATATATGTGTGTGTGTGCATGTGTTTTTGTGTGTGTATGTGTGTGTGTGTTCATCATCACCATCGTCATTAACATCAAAGAGACCTGGCGTCCTTAAAACGGTTTTCCTATATGAACATTTTAACGGAAGATCGCGACCGAGGTCTGCTCATTACACCTATCGTTTCTGTTGGATATGTATCATTTTTATTTATATTTAATTTAATATTAGCGAGGTAAAAATTATTTCATCAACAGGAGAAGTAAGATTCCTCCTTCCCTCCGCTAGCCTGTGGCGGATCCTTGGGTACGCAATTTATCACCACCCCCACGGTCAGGGTTACGTGTAGCCAATTCCTGTTATGCCGCGTTAAAATTAATTCCGCTAATCAGGGTTCTGGCTATGAGCGAGCGGTCAAATCCTTAGAAAATAACTGACACCCCACTGCCTTGCGGCCTAGGTTCTTTTCTTGAGCCAAAGACTAAGCGTAAAATCTCTGACAGAAACATTGCAGGATTAACACCGCGTAACACCATTATCATGTCTTACCAGCATGTGGACACGTTCTGGTGATGGTAAAATGCTGGCTCGGCTAAATAATAACAACCCGTGTAGGCGGACTTCCGACGGACTGGATTTCCGGCAGGTCGTTGCAGCCATCCAACGAGCCAGTCGTCGCTGCTCTCATCCGTGTGGTGGAACCCTTTGAGATCAGTCAAGATAGTGGACTGGGGCTTGTGCACCCCCTTACATTTACAATTTCTTTTTGCACAGATATTTTCTTCATCACTCACATCTAAGACCTGCGGCGATGTTATAACGGGTGAAGGAGCCTGGCTCGTGTCAAACAGGTTAGGCGGCCCTGGTAAGATGGTCACTGAGAGTTTGAAACAGGAACAGCATCCCTCTTCAGAATGACTGAGCCGTCTTATTTCGGAACCGTACCGCTCACCTTCAGACGGATGAGGGCCTACAAAAGGTGGCCTAAACATTGTCTATCCAATATTTCCTGGGTGGACATCCCACTTGCGGTCAAAACATAAAGAATAGTAAACAGCGCCTTCTTACAGTCGCTACCAGGAATATCAGAACCCTTCTATACTTTGTTACAGAAAATAGCCCTCGGCGTCACATGGCTCTAGTTGCCATGAACCTTGGTTGCTACAGCTTTGACATCGATGCCATTAGTGAGACAAGGTTTTCTGGTGAGGGGTCACTTGAGGAGATCGGCGAGTACGATCCCCCCTTTTTTTTGGAAAGGTCTCTCGGAAGATTCCCGTCGCATTCACGGTTTCGGCTTTGCCATCCTGTCATCCCTGTTTCACCATCAACCCGAGACATCAATAGGCATCGATGAACATCTCATTAGCCTACGGCTTCCACTAACCAGAAGTCGTTATGCCACCCTGATCAGTGCCTATGCTCCCACACTTGACTCGGAGGAGGATGTGAAGGACCGTTTCTATAACAACCTCACGGATATCATCAGAAACACCCACAGGCAGCGATAAGATCATTCTAGTGGTTGATTTTAACACCAGAGTTGGCAAAAACCATACGTTATAGCAAGGAATCATTGGACGACAGGGAGTTGGAAATGTAAACAGAAATGGTCTTCGACTTCTGTTTCTCTGTGCGGAGCTGGGTCTCACCATTACCAACACGATCCTTTAGCAAAGTGACATCTACAAGACGTCCTGGATGCACCCAAGATCCAAACAGTGGCACCTCATCGATTTCGTCATCATCAGACACCGTGATCTTCGTGACGTAGTCTTGACCCGTACCACGCGTGATGCTGAATGCTCCACTGATCACCGCCCTATTCGCTCAAATCTCCGGTTAAACGTACGTCACCTGCCTGTCAACAAAAGCCGAAACGGCGACTCGACCTCTCTTCTCTACGGGGTCCGGCAATCTCAGGCAAATTGTGTGATGCCATTGCCGAGTCCCTCCCTGCCCCCGCTGTCGCCCTCTTGTCTGTCTCTGTGGATCTCTGTGTGTGTTTGTGAGAGGAATATTCTCTATTAAAAAACCCTGTCATTTTTTTCTATAGATTTGTAAAATTGATATATATGACATTTGGATGTGGAACAAATTCAATTCGATTTTTAGCCGATAAAAATATCTGCTAATTGACCCAAATTGAAAGCAATTGGATCTCGCAAGCGTAAGTCGGTTAAAGTGTATTTCTATGTATGCAAAAATTTATTTCTTATAAAAAGTTAGTTCTTGGAAGTTTTTATAATCCTATGGACTTAGATCAGACAATAACGAATGAGGCTAGACAACTACGTTCTTTGGTTTCAATTCTAGCTGATGGTACCCAGGTGATATTTATTTTGTATACTTTTGACATCACTTTTATATATGGGGTATAATATTATAATCAATAGACCTCTATAATAAATACTTAATCTGATTAAATTAAAATATCATATTTAAGCGTATTTTATGTCCGGGACACAATCTAATAATGAGCAGAGATTTGGTTCTTTAATAATAAATACGAAACTTGTATAAATTAAAAATATACTTTTAAATATTATTGCCGTGCCGTTTCTATATATTCGTAGGAGATTTATACATACACAGTTCGATTTTGTATTTATTACTTTTCTTTCAAGAGCGACTTATCTTAAATGCTCATCCGCCCAAACACGAATGGCACCTGCGTCTTAAGAATTAACCGCTGGAAAATCTAATTATTGACCGTATAATTGTAAAGGAGTCAAGTGAAAACTGATTCGCCGTAACAGAATATCGATTTCTTTACCCATCTAGGAAACGGATTATCCAGAATTACCATTTCTTTTCTAAGAGACAAATCGAAGGATGACAGCTATTCTCACAATAAGATAACTGAATCGAGTTTGTCCAGGCGTGGTGAGTTATTCACACAGTGTCTAGACGAAAATGAGAATAAAACCAGTTGTATGACGTTTAATGACGGACGATTTTACCATTCTTTAAATTTAAATCATTTTCTGGAAGTATTAAAGACCTTAATTCGAGCTTATTCTTTATATATTGACAATGTCAGAATTATTATAAGAAATAGCATTCTAGTGTTTTAAAAAACTTTTTGTATTCGTGATACCTGAATCGTTATTCGAAACAGCAATCTCAATATTTATGAATTGTTGATGCCATAATCTTAGTTGCAAATGACAATCTAAATTTTTATATTCTAGTGATGTCGGTATATTTATTCGAAATTACAATCTATTTTTTATGCTGTGGTTATATTAAAACCAATAATCTAAATATGGATGTATTTCTAATGCCATACACTTTATTTGACAACGATAAAATTGTCGCCCTAGAAAATACGATTTCGTTCCATTTTCGTTTTCTTTTTTGTTACAGACCATCTAATAGTTGGTCATTTATGTACAAATCCCAAGAGCGATAAGATCCTTCTATCATATATGAAATTGAAACAGTGTTCAACGAGCGAGATCAGAGATACGCCACTGTACAACTTATACTCTCTACCGATCCATGTTAAACAACAGGACGCTTGCCAGGACCCTCAAAATGCAAATCTGGACGATTCAACACTTGAGGGCGTACCTAAGGTTATGAACACAAGGTTTTCGGCCACGGTTATGGTCTTTGGTGTGGTTTCAAGTGAGGGCCACATTATGCCCCTTCACATCTTGCATGTCAGCTTAAAAGTCAACAACAAAGTATACTTGGATTTGCAATCAGGTAACCGCTAGCAGACCGTGGGAGTTGCAACAGGACTCGACACCAGCCCACAAGTTCAAAGAAACCCAGACTTGGCTTCAGAAGGAGTGCTACGACTTTGCAGCCTTCTCTCACTGGCCCTTTCCTCCTTCAACTTTAATCCGATGAACTACTTGACTTTCCAGAACACCGAAGCCAGTCTGATCGCCGCCATCTGCCAAAGTATTCGCCGAGCTGTAACCGGCGGCTGTGGAAAGGGCATGCCCCCAGTCCAGGACCCGTACCGAGGTGGTGATTGAGGCTGAAGGCGGCTACATTGAATAGATGTCAGGTCTACCACATAATCAAGTTACCTGATTTTTTTCAATAAAAAATTTAAAATAAAGCTGTAGTGTTGTTTTCTTTAGGACAACCATTTTATCGTTCTACGCTTTAGAAATGTTAATGTATTTTGCTGTCAGAATCTATATCCGAAATGAAAGTCTAAATTTGAATGAATTGGTGCTTTCAGAATTTGTATTCAAAATGACAATCTACTTTATGTATTGTCGGCGCCGTAATCATTATTAAAAATGAGAATAAAAATGTATGGTTAATATAACAATATTTATTCGAAATTAAAATCTCAATTTCTGCATGTAAGATAACGTCTATTTGTTTTTCAATCGTCTAAAGTTATTCAAATCATTCCAACTAATGCTATATGCAAATTAAATTTCTGTCTTTTACAATCTGAAAAATTATGCTTTTTTCGTCTGAGGAAGCTATTTGAAATTTATAGAAATCATCACGAAAGAAAAATATAGATGGCCATTAAAAGTAAATGCGCCATATTATTACATAACCAAATATCCCTACTACTACTATTTATACTAATAATACTACTATCTGAACAACAAATATTAATAGTATAATTGAATATAAAAAATTCTGAAAGTTCTAATGTTGTGAAAATCTCAGTACAAAGTCAAAAATATACGGAGGCCCTGTGGTGATATTATATCTTAGGATATTTCTGTACAGAACTTTAACAGTGAGAATGTTTACAGAAATGTTTATTATGAGACTTAGATTCTTGACTTAAGTGAACATTCGTAATCAAGTAATCGTACGAATTATGATGTCACTTATAATTGTAACGTTGTATAGGGAACCCACGCGTTGCGGACTAAGTCGCAAATTAGACAAATATTAACAAATATTAGGAGCGACGTGCAATAAGTAATGCCTCTGACCCACTGCCAATTGTCTGATCTAGCTAAAATTTTGCATATACAATGATTTATATATCTACGGGCGATGTGACCAATTACAGCTCTGAACTAATTGTGGTTTCTGTTTTACAGGTGTTTTAACTGAGTCAGGTGTGAAATGGAGCCTGTTGAATGTCGAGCAGTGATCTGGTTTTTGTATTTGAAAGGACGCACACCACAGGAGACTTTTAATGAAATAAAAGAAACTTATGGTGATAACGCCCCATCATATGACCTTGTAAAACGCTGGCATTGTGAATTCAAACATGGCCGGAAGTCTGTGGAAACAGCTCCCAGACCTGGTCGCCCCCTTCTGCCATTGATGAGGCATCTGTCCGTCAAGTTGAGGCTGCCATTTTGGAAGATTGGCGAATTACTATTCGCCAAATAGCCCAGGATATCAAGATTGGTACAGGGTCTGTGGGAACTATCATTCATGACCATTTGCATAAGCATAGGGCGTCTGCCAGATGGATTCTCAGGTTGCTCACGCCATTCCAGAAGCGAGAACGCGTCGAGTGCTCGAGGATGAATTTGGAGATGTGACAAGAAGATGAGTCAAAGTTTTTCAAAAGACTGATTACACAGGATGAAACCTGGATGCATCACTATGATCCAGAGACCAAAGCCCAGTCAATGCAGTGGAAGCACTTGAACTCACCACCTCCAAAGAAGGCAAGGGTGCAGCCCTCGGTTGGCAAGGTTATGCTCACAGTCTTCTGGGACCAGGACAGAGTAGTGATGACAGTTTTCCTGGCAAAGGGTATCACAATAACAGGAGCCTATTATGCTTCACTTTTGAGGAAATTAAGGAAAGCTATTAAAATCAAGAGGCGGAGCAAGATCAGCAAAGGTACCCTCCTTCTGCAGGACAACGCTCCGGTCTACAACTCGCATGTCGCCAGATCAGAAGCACGGGTGTGTGGTCATGAAATAGTCCCCCATCCTCCCTACTCTCCTGACCTTGCACCCTCTGACTTTCACCTTCCCAGCAATGAAGTTGTTTTTGAAAGGACAGCGTTTCCGAGATGATGCAGCCTTGGTTTCTGAAGTCACATCGTGGTTGGAGGACCAACCTGGGGTGTTCTACAAAAACGGTCTCAAGAGCTACATTAAACAATGGGAGAAATGCATAACTCTGGGTGGTTCCTATGTAGAGAAAGATTGATAACTGTGTCAAGTTTCGTTGCTCCACTTCTATGGGAAGTGGGTCAGGGGCATTACTTATTGCACGCCTCTCGTATGAAAGAACTTTAACTCACTTTTTGGCTTGTACAACGACATTTATTTCTTCATTGTCTTGTTACTGCTGTAACATATCTCACGTGATTGTCTTCTCGAGCATCATTCACGCTCCACACGTGATCGCGAACGTCATTCACGTCTCTAACATGATCATCCTCTTTTGCTGTTTTATAGCCTTTTTTCTTTGTCGTTGACGTAATTTCGCATGCATTTTCATACGTGCATCTGCACTACATTACATAATAACGTCCGCTTGATCACACAAACAGTCTTATAATTCTTAATATTTTGACCTTTTACTTCGCATCAGTCTGTTACTTTGACAAAGTTAAATGTTAGAAAGATGTAGGGAAAGTGGAACTGAGGCGCTTTTAACGAAACGTTTTGCTTCCTGTAAGTTCTTTTAGCGTCTGACGTTTCACTGAATATTCTATTGAGTGCGTAGTCAAAAACAAAAGTCTTCTCTATTTTTTTGTTCAGTTGTCAAGTTAAAGAGCACTTTCCTAACCAGAAAGGGAATTACTTAAACGGTATATAGACTCTTTTCAAATCTTCCGCG
The DNA here is from genome assembly GCF_053919585.1 of Euprymna scolopes. Lineage (NCBI taxonomy): Eukaryota > Metazoa > Mollusca > Cephalopoda > Sepiida > Sepiolidae > Euprymna > Euprymna scolopes. The sequence goes on along the minus strand of NC_136493.1, from coordinate 125,541,334 downwards.
TTACAAGAAATCCTTGGCTTTTAATATCGATTTTTTTCTGTTCTAGGGAATAAGTTATGTCCCTGAAGGTCCTTACTAAATAAAAAAATACATGCTCTAAATCAGAGTGAGAGTGTGTTACGCTAACATAATATTGCCAGTGTAACTTCTGCAATTTGACCCACGTAGTATGTTACATTTGGAATATAATATTTTTCACCTCAACAAAGCGTATTGCCACTTAGACGTGGGAGATTATCTCTACAAAAGACTATGTAGGGAGTTGAGCAGCGAGATATCGATTGTCGTTACATTTAATCTACTGCATGTGTGTGCAGTCAGCAAGGAACAGGCAAGTTTATAAGGTTTGCTACTTGTGGGTTAGTTGAGAGTATGTCAGTCAAAAGTGCAGGCGCGCTATGAGTTCATCAGACCGTAGTCAACATAAATACTCATAAAACAGACACAGGGAGGCAACGTTTATTACGTCACATCTGGTGCATTTATTTTATGGCGGATAAGTACCCAAATCACTCCATGTGTAACAGCGTATTTTTGATAGCACTCTACTATACATTGTAAATACTTTCATCATTATATAAATTGTTTGTGTGATTGTAGAAAGAGGTATATGGTGAAGTATGTACATATTAAATGCGGTATTCAGGTGCTTGTTGTTAGATAGTAATTGCTGGCTACGTTAGTTCAGTTAAGCATTATAACCCTTGTCCCTGAGTGGCTTCCGGGCCTTGATAAGTGGTGACCACTGTGGAAAAAAAATTGTCATGACCGGCTTTGTATTTCTTCTTATATAGCTTTGGACCGCACTTTTTAAAGATATTTTCAGTTAATTGAAAATAAACATTTACTAAACATGAAAACTATTTTCAGCACTTAACATCCCTACACACAATAGGATGCTATTCTGCATTGTTAATTATAAAATATAAAGAAGTGTTAATTTGAACCAGTAGTAAAGCAGTATGGTTAATTTCATAGTAATTTACGAGGGCGTTCCGAAACTAGTGGCTCCTAGTTTTTATTCCGCTAGAATAGATAATAGCATTTCAAATGGCATTATTATTATGATTGAACTTATGCATTAATAATCTGAAAGTTACATCGCTCTTTTGCACATATTTATCATAACTTGCGTCAAAAGCAGAAATGCGACATTGAATTCATAGAAAAAGGTGCATTATGAATTGTGGAGACTATGTAGAAAAATAATATCTTTTGCACAAAAAGTCGCTCATTTTAAGGGTACAACTCCCGTTTTCGTAGATGTTCATATTTTGGAGTTAAAAGAATAGAAGTATTTCCTTTTGGAACTACCCTGGTATGACAAAGCTCGCTCTGGACGTCCATGCACAGAAATCGTTAATCAATGCCAAATTTACATTAAGAATTGTGGTTACTATGTAGAAAAATAAATTCTGAGACACAAAAACTCGCTCATTTTAATGGTAACACTCTGGATTGTGTAGCTTTTCAACTTTTGGAGTTAAAAAAAGAAAATGCTTTACTTTTGGAATGGCCCTTGTATACGAAAACGTGAAGTATCGAAACTTTTATGCGTAGTAGACAACAATAAGAATATTCACTTTGTATGCGTGCTAATGGATGTCGGTTTTAAATTTAATATTTCACAAAAAGTACCTGGTTCAGAGTAGGTATGTTATTTTCTTTTCGGTTATAAGAAGATTCGACACAAGGTCCGAAAGTGAGGAATATGAAGGCAACGCTTCAAATGGAGGAACATTCTAGCCTTTTAAAATTGCCTAAATAGCCCAGTAAATATTCTCCAGTACAAGCGTTCTAAGTGGAAAGAAATCAAATTGACTCGAAAAGCTGTAGGTAACGACCGAAAGGGTGGACCCTCAAAGGCTCTTCAGAACCATATATCATTCTAACAGCTGTAAAGTCAACCCCCACTCAAAAATAGCAAAGACTCTGTGTTACTTATTCTTAATTAGTGTAAATATCATTTACTAAGGTTGTGAATAACGCACCTCAAACCGCCCAAGATAGATGCAGCACCAAATCAGGCCCGGCCAGCCAGCCTATTTGCCTTACAACACATTAAGATAATTACTCTATCAGCCCACCTCGAGTAGATCTGATTTTATTACAAATTTTGGTCCTTGTTGAAAATAAAACCTGTTTCTACACAGGAAAGAGTCTTCAGGTTGTAAGAAGTTGACTTAATTAAAAGAAAAACAAACAAACATCAAATTAAATATCATTTACGGAGGCCGAATGCCTCTCCCACAGAAAAAGAAAATCATTTTCTCTGTCTATTATTAAAAAATTAGAAAACAATCTACACAGGCATATACAAAATATCGACATTTGAGTTATATTTTAGTTAGTAATGTTATATTTTAGTTAGTAATGTTATATTTTAGTTAGTAATGTTATATTTTAGTTAGTAATGTTATATTTTGGTCAGTAATGTTATATTTTGGTCATTAATGTTATATAGTCATGTGTATATAAACGGCACAAAAACGAAATGTGTTATATCATTTTGGGGAAGAGATAAGTGTTTAAATACGTCTCTTTATGAAATGTATATACGTGTGATCGTCTATTCCTGAGTGTCTTTGAAATCGATATACATCATAAATGTTGGAATGTAAAAACATCAAATGGGATCATACCTTTTTCCAGCGGTTTCCATGTTGGCAAGTTCAGCTTTTTAAATCATATACGGCACAATGACGTTGACACATCGGTTCTCGTCAGCTCACTGAAGTTAAGCAACGTCGAGCCTGACCAGTCCAGATGGGTGACCATTTGCGGAAGGCGAGGCGCTATATGTATCGCGAGGTAAAATACCAGGTTGGGAAACTGGCGCTGTCTCTCCTTCTCTCGAGATGGGTTTCTCTTAAGTCGTGGTAGGCAACCCATCTAGTGATGGCGACACGATAAAAAAAAAACAGTGTGAGTAGAGCGGAGCATCAAGTATTCAGCTACGGACAAGATTTGAATTATACTACAAACTCGTGTAATGAATTCCATCTCGGCTGCGCATGTATTTTGGATCAGTGGACTGAGATAAAGACTTTCAACTTCTTTGAGAGAGAGAGAGAGAGAGAGAGAGAGAGAGAGAGAGAGAGAAAGAGAAAGAGAGACCCTAAACATTGATAATATATACATATAGGTCTTTATTCCGGAAGTGTCCCATCTCCCAGAAGTTACAACCGCCGTTCTAAATCACGTATCTAAGTCTTTTGCCTCGACTCGCTTCCCCGGTCGTTTTGGAAAATCCAGCTTCTCTCGTTGGCTCCAAAAACCATAATTGAACTAAAACTCTCACTGACCACGTATTCTCTCAAAATACACGTCAGCTTAAAGTCAGTTTTTTTTTTCGAGGCTAAGCTATTTTTAAATTGTTGTTATTCCAAAACCTATTTGTTTATATTATTTATGTAAAAATTGGCTCTTCTAGTTTATTCCAATATAAACATTTATTCCAACAACAATTTTTAATCTCAACAAACTAATATATCTTAACTTGCATGGTTATTAGGCATTGTCCGGGATTGCTTTATGTAAAAGTAATATACATGTATTATTTTTTCTTGTTTTATTTGTCCGTATGATACGCTTTGAAAAAGGTTAAATACACTTTTCGGAGGCTAAACTGCTTAAAAGATGCCAAATTCGCGAAATTTTATTTTAGGAAGGCCAATCTGGCAACCCTCAACTAGAATATGAGAGTGATCTCCTTTTGATTAGCCTCGTTTTCGAATATAATTTTAGTAATATATAAGTATTTTTATAACGATGTGAGAAAGGTAATCGTAGTAATTTCGATCTGCAGTCATTCATTACTGAAGAAAGAACTCAGCGAAACGTTACGGGAACATTTGAAATAAACAGGGCAAATAAAAAGAACGTTGTCTTCTAAGAGGTACTGAACCAAAGGAGTTAATTAAAAGAGTTTCCCTTACAGTATTATGTAGTACATTATTACTTTCTAAGTAATCATTAATAGTTATTAATCTATCACATTTGTGTCAGTTCTATATTTAAAATATAATGGACACTATTTTCATACGTCCTACTAGTAATAAAATAAAGGCTTAAAATATACTACTACTACTACTATAACGTAATCATCTATACTATATTTCTCTTAGTTTGTATATTTGTATGTTCTATATTTTCTCGGAAACTACGAAGCCCATCTGGCTTAAATTATGTATGGGCATTTGTTATGATAAGGTGCGTATATGTAAGTATGATAAGTATTATGGTATTCATTCGATGTACAGTTAGGGATAAATACAAATATGGATTAGTCGTCACAATTTATTTTAGTGCAGCGAACTAAGTAGTATGGTATCGGTTTAATTCAGTGAGTTATAAATAGAGATTAAATCAAATAAGTATGTTATGTAAAAATGACCCCAGATTGAACCATATTTAACCACTAATTTGGCACAAATCATGCAAGTCAATGGCATATAACTGTTGCCCATTTTTAACAGACTAATAATGTAGTCTTAATATAATCATGATTTATGTTTTGATATATTCTGATATATATATATATTTTTTTTTTAATTACATTTTCACCCCAAACAAGGCACATTGCCACTTTGGTGTAGGGGGATACTATCAGGGGCAACAACTACTGGGGTACTATGTAGGGATTTGTGCAGCAAGATGTCGGTTCACGTTGCACTTGAACTTCTGCACGTCAGTACAGTTGGGCAAGCAGGGATCTGGAATGGAATTCCAAAGTCTAGCGGTTCTGGGGAAGAAACTACTGGAGTAGAAAGATCTTTTACATCTAGGGATCTCTACAGTGTGGGGTGGTATTTTGCAGCCTGTCGGGTCTGTCGAGGGTGTTCACGTCGTGGGGGCACAAGTGCTTGCAGTTATAAATAAGTGCATGTACAGCCCATTAAAATTATCTTATATATCAAGTAAAGTTAATCTCTCCTTATTTCATTCGGGGCTATACATTGCTTTAGACATCAATTAATAATTAATTTCTAGATTTCAGTTTCTACTTTTTTTAGAGGAATGGGTTTTTAGGATAAATTATATAGGCACAATCTCATATTTAGATATCGAAATGCATCACATTTGACTAAAATTTTGTTTATAATAATTAAACGCTTATTAAGCATGTTCCACAAATTCCGATCTCTTCCCACCCCTTTTTCACTTAGGCCTAAAATCAAGGACAATAATGATGCAATAGATTTTGATTAAAATTATAACAAGGATTATATGCATGAAGTTTAGTATCATTATCTCTACTAATATATATATATATATATATATATATATATATATATATATATATGCGTGTGTGTGTGTGTGTGTGTGTGTGAGAGAGAGAGAGAGAGTGAGTTCCTCAGTTATAGGATGCGAAACAGTTGAGCCCATATTTTGCAAATTTCACGCAATTTATATGTCTGGTAGTGTTCTTCGGTATGTTTTGTACAGAAATTAATCCGATAAGTATCGAAAAGAATCGGTTCGTAAAAATAGTTTCTTTTCTTATAAATAAAAAGAATAATTTATAGGGAATATTTTAGGTTACATTAGCCAAGGGAGATAATAAAAAATTCAGCAAAACCTTTTTTCTTAATAAAAAATCATAAAATTTTACAGATATTGCTTAGTGGTAGAGCATTCGACTACAGATCTAGTGATCCCCTATTAAAGCCCGAGTGTTCCTCACTATTTTATTTTAATTTTTTATATTAATGAGTTCAGTATACGATAAAAGAAGCGGTACCGTTTAAAATCGCTTCAAATACTTTTTTGTTACCATATTTAAAACTAAACATTAATAAGTGAATTTTCCAGGGCATTCATTTTACAGCCCAAAATATCAGCTGACGTGATATTGTAAAGAAACACAGACGGAATTTGGTGAAGGACATTATCATTATTATTATTTATATACTTTTTACGAATTGGTCAACTTGTAATATATAATAATACATAGAAGATTGACTCTATAATAAAACATACAATCTGCATAAATTAAAATATCATGTTTAAACGTATTGTACGACCGGAAACGCCGGGTTCCAGTTTTTTTCTTAATAAGATATGTAAGAAAAAATTAGTGCGAAGCTTTGGTTTTTAAATTTTTTAGACTGTGTCTTGCACCTTGAAAATTTTTCTTACAACGATTCAGCCGATGTAACTCGTAGACTTCCCCACGTAAATCTTAACCAACTAGTAGTTCTTTCTGGGATTTTCCTGTAATTTAAAACGGAACCTTTTATTTAATCCATATGATTAGCACGGTCTCGTCCCGTCAGGCACGCCGGAGTAGAAGACTTAATTTGCAATTGTATTCTTGGTATTTCCACATTGAGAATCCAACTTTCAAGGATAATGCACATAAAACTTTATACGTTACGTCACTTTTGTTTTGGGACCAAACAAATTCTAGAGTTTGACAAGATACACATGAAAAAAAAACGTGAGAATGACGTTGAAAAAAAGGGAACTATAATAATCCAAATAGTACGAATATTGCAAAACTGTTTACTATAAAAACAAAATCTAAATAACTCAAATTTTACCATTAAAATATGTTATAGAATTATACACTTTGGGTAGAGGCTTACAGCCTTTATTTCTGAAAAAGTTCTATTTTCTAAAGGAATGCTATTTATTTTTTTCATATTTCTGGATTTTTGAGATAAGAAATGATAGTTCATATTTTTTGGATTATTGGGACTATTGTTTTAATTGGGTGTGTTACTGTACAACGTTTCGGTGCATATAAGGTCTGGCCATCTTCATATATATCATCAAACTCAACAATTTTTCTGTGAAACTCGAGAATGTCGGATGTAACTTCGACCGAACTGGTGTGCTATTAACACTCAAGATAAAAAAAATAGTGCTAATAGTCAATATGATACTGTTATGGTTTAAATGTTACCAAGATTAAGTGAAGACTCGGAAAGAGTGCAATAAATAATAAATTATACACAAAATACAGAAAAGATGCTAGTTGAGTGGGAACTTCGCTCAACTGTAAGAGAAAGTAAAGTTACGACTTTCTCCCTGAGTCTTGGGCTCAGACTGCTGAAAAGCAGAACCTAGCGATCGGAAGTGACGCCAAGAATATTCCATTATCAGAGTCTTTAGGGTGCTACCTCAACAGATACATATTTAATGTTTAAGAAAAAAATTTTTCACTAAGAACTAATTCCAAAAACACAATATCATTAAAGGAGTTACGCTTACGCTTGCATTTCAACAATAGATATCCATGCTATGATTAAAACAAGAGAGCACAAAAAAGGTAAAAGATATGTGAAATATTAGTCACCTTCTTCATCGGTTTCAAGTGAGAAATTTGTCTTTAGAAGATATGATAACAACCGAGGATTTGCCATATTCCATAAATATCCGATTGGTTTATTAATTATATCCTCAAAAATTCCAGCGTTAAAATGACAAGTGTTCCGCAAGGCAGTAATTATTTCCTGGTAAACAGCATTGCTTGATGAAACGATTATACGTTAAGATCACCATCGCTACTCGGTTTTTGTTATTAAATAGAATGGCATCCTAAGTAACAGGCATGTCCGTATATTACTGTTTTAAAAAAAAACAATAAACACGTTAGAAAAGCATTTCATCCAAGGCATGAAAATTGTTAACAAAAGGTTTTTACTATAGACTATAAAAATAAAGGTACACGATTCAATTTAAAATTTATTTATCTTCAAAGTGCATTTTTATAAATTTTACACAGTAAAGTATAAACAATTAATTTAAATTGAATAAAAAAAATTACATTGGATTTATTTTATGTAATGTACATTCTGTTGAACTTTTAAAAAAATCATTGAAAATTTTATATCTATATCATTCATTGCTAGATGAAAGACAATGTTTTTAAATTGCAACAAAATGTACATTACATAAAATAAATCCAAGGTAACTTTTTGATTCAATTTAAATTAAATTTTTATACCTTACATTGTAAAATTTATAAAAGGGCACTTTGAAGATTAATACATTTCAAATTGAATCTTGTATCTTTATTTTTAAAGCTTATAGTAAAAACATTTTGTTTAACAATTTTCATGCTTTGAATGAAATGCTTTTTTAACTTCTTTTTAAGATTATATATTAAAACTCTCCTTCTCTCTATTTCAGCTTGTATTTCTCCTCACACCACAACTCATTTTTGCAACCCCCTCTTTGTATTATTACAGATCTGTATATTCTCTCTGTTTCAGTTTGTATTTCTCCTCACACCACAACTCATTTTTGCAACTCCCTCTTTGTATTAGTACAGATCTGTATATTCTCTCTGTTTCAGTTTGTATCCCCTTATTGTAATACAGGTCTGAATAATGTGAAAACCTGAATTTATTTTAACAAAAACTTTAAAATAACGTTTTTAGATTAATTTTTTAAATCTTTCAGAATAGAAACTCTTGAAAATGTAATAGGAACATATTTCATATAGGTTTCATTAACAAATATTCAGTACATAACGAGAAAAATAGAGATGAAAATTTCCAAAGGACTGTAAAACTGGTTCGGTCAATATTAGTCCTCGCCAGCGAAAGACTTTGTTATTGTTATTATTATTATTATTATTATTATTATTATTATTATTATTATTATTATTATTATTATGGCGATTAAGCTACACTGAATATTCCGCGTTTCATCCACTCTAGGACTCTTCAGGCTTATGCGCGAATTTTGTGGTCATCTGTCGTTTTCCCATACGCACTTTCTATTGAGATTTTGGTAAGCCAACTTTCTAGTATCCACCGCACCCTTCCTATCAGCCAATGAACATGCACTTACCGGACAAAGGCCTATTTGACCTCTGCTTGACCTGTTCCTTTGTGTGTGCTCAATTTACCCTGGATATCTAGTTTCTTGACCTGTTTTAAATCTAAGTAAGGAGTTTTTATTTAAGTTTATATATATATATATATATATGTACATATATATACACGTATATGTGTGATAGTTTATGTATATTCGTGTTTATTTTATTTGTAATTTGTTTATTTTCTATTGTTTTTGTTAGTTTTAAAATTATTTTGTAGCGCTATTCTAGAGTAAATTTTATCCTGTGAACACACTTGTTCGCTATTTCTCTTCTACATTTTAATAGATGTTTGAGTTCTTTAAAGTACAGGATAGAAAATTTTTCATGAAGGCATAATCTACATGGGTCGTCTAGATCTCTATATATGGTAGCTTGTCTTATTATTTTCCATTCGACCGTAGTCGAATGTCCGCTTTCCTCAAGTTTCCCAGTATTTATTTGCTAGTGTTGTTTTCATACGGTGTTTTTTTATTGTTTAATGTACTTTTGTGGTCATAATATCGAGTTTTGAAATCTAAGGAAGTAATAATATTTCTTGTTATTCGGGTTTTCTTTCGCAAATATTGTGGCCTGGTAAACTACGTTTTGGTTAGATATTTATTTCGAAGTGGGCAAAGTGTCTGGTGTTTACAGTTGCATTTATCTTGTTCGTTATTAGTATTTTTAGTTTTATTTCTAATATGGTTGCTGTTGTCAAGGGTTGGCTTATTATTATTATTATTATTATTATTATTATTATTATTATTATCATTATTACTATTTCTAATAGTGTTACTTTTATTTTTGTCACGATGTCTACTTTTTTATTGTTGATTTTGTTGTTGTTTGCATTAATTTTATTTAATATTGTGTTATATGCTTTAACTATCATCTCTAAATTTTTGCAGCTGCTGTAGGATAACTTTAAGGTATTTTTATTGAACATTTTATGTAAGCGGTTAGTTGCGGGAAAGTGTATTTCAATAAGATCTAGACATTTCTTGCCAAGTTTTGTTTTTAAAATTTGATTGTATGGGGCCGTATACCAAATTATATTTCTTTTTCTTCTATTTTTAATTTTATTATAGTTATTGGTGTGTTGTTGATATTGATGTTTTTGTATCCACTAATTTTTAGGGCTATTTCATAGATATTAGTTGACCTGTTAAATGCATTTTCATCGCTTGAGTTATTGCTGAGTCTACTTACGATCGAGTTAGGAATCTGTTTTATAATTGGTAGTGAGTGATTGGACTTAGGGTTTACGTATATTGGAGTAGCGTTATCTTTTAAGTAGGGTTCATATGTGTTTTTATCTTAATTTAACATGAGGTCCAGGAAATTTGTTATTTTTATGTTAGCTGATACGTCTGCTTTTAGGCCTAATTTTTTCATGTCCTTGTGTATGATTTTATTAATATTATCTCCCTTGACTTTGTTAGAGTCTTTTATAATAGCTAGTCCATCATCTCTATATAGGCCGATATCCGTAGTATCAAATATGTTTGTGAGGGTATATAGAATGAATAATCCCACAAGATCTGATGCCTCTGCAGAATCTCTGGCATCCATCGCCAAATACAACGAATTTGTCATTTTAGTTTTTATCCATTGGTTATTGTTATTTATTAGAACTGATTTTCTACATTTTTAATGATATTGATTTCTTCCGAGGATATATCAGTGTATACAAATTCTAGGGCAATGTTAAAAAGTTCTTCGGATATCGAGTGATAGCAGTATATGATGTCGAACTGTATAAACGTACATTTATCTTTGTTTTCTATATTTTTAAACCAGGTGATTTCTTCGGCAGTATTTGCCCACTGATTTAATTCTAGGTCTTGTTTGATTTGTTTGTTTACTATTTCTGGTTTAGTTAGGTTTATCAAGCGGGCGCTGGGATTATTATTAAAGTCCCATTTGTGGTCTTTAAGCAGAATGTATGCCTCTCCAGGTTTCAATTTGCCAACTTTATCGCTAATTTTTAATTTATCGATAATTTGTTTACTTTCAGTATTTATTATATCTATGTAGTCGCATTCGTTTGTATCTATTTTTTTTGTAGTTTTTTATAATGTTTTTTGTGATTAGTTTGTTATATTCTTGTTTATCTATTTTATAAAAGTTTCTAGTTTTATCTGCTTTTACAAATATTTTTATTGGAGTTGTTTATGTTTCTAACGATTTTGTGTAGTTTCCGTTGGAAATTGTTAGGTTGATTGTGAAATTCTAAGTTTTTAATTACGTTTAAAAAATCATTTTCAAAGTTTATCAAAAGGTCTACTGTTTTCGCATTTTTAAGGATTTTAAAACCATAAGAATATTTTTTGTGTACGTTTTCATTTTTAAGGAAGAAATTTGCTCGCCATCGCATTCGGCGAATTAGTTCATCTGTTTTTTTAAAAATTAATTTAATGATATAGCTATGCTTGCTAGCTGCGGGGATATTTTTTAGCGATGTTTGGAAATTAACTCTTTCCATATATATTTTTAATGTGGTGGAATAAATTCTTATGAGAGTGCTCAACTGTTTCAGGAGCTAAGTATAACTACTTTATTTACTCACATAAAATTAATATACGAAAGTATAAATTTATGTGTAAACTTTAAGTATTTACTTCAAAAGTGCCCAATACGTAGGTAGAGCTAGTTAGTAAGTTATAAAACAAATATGGCGATTAAGCTACACTGAATATTCCGCGTTTCATCCACTCTAGGACTCTTCAGGCTAATATATACCGCACCGTTCCTATCAGCCAATGTACATGCACTTACCGGACAAAGGCCTATTTGACCTCTGCTTGACCTGTTCCTTTGTGTGTGCTCTATTTACCCTGGATATCTAGTTTCTTGACCTGTTTTAAATCTAGATTAGTTTTTTATGTTAGTTTATATATATATATATGCACATATATATATACATACATGTGTGGTAGTTTATGTATATTACTATTTATTTATTTTATTTATTTGTTTATTTTCTATTGTTTTTGTTAGTTTTAAAATTATTTTGTAGCGCTATTCTAGAGTCAATTTTATCCTGTAAAAACAGTTGTTCGCTATTTCTCTTCTACAGTTTAATAGATGCTGGGGTTCTTTAAATATAGAATAGCAAATTTTTCATGAAGGCATAATCTACATAGGTCGTCTAGGTCTCTACATGTGGTAGCTTGTCTTATAATTTTCCATTCGACTACGGGCGAATGTCCGCTTTCCTTGAGTTTCCAGTATTCATTTGCTAGCCTTGTTTTCATACGGTGTTTTTTATTGTTTAATGTACTTTTGTGGTCATAATATCGAGTTTTGAAATCTAAGGAAGTCATAATATTTCTTGTTATTCGGGGTTTCTTTCGCAAATATTGTGGCCTGGTAAACTACGTCTTGGTTAGACATTTATTTTGAAGTGGTCAAAGTGTGCGGTGTCTACAGTTGCATTTATCTTGTTCGTTATTAGTATTTTTTTTATTTCTAGTATGGTTATTGTTGTCCGGGGTTGGTTTATTATTATTATTATTATTATTATTATTATTATTATTATTATTATTATTATTATTATTATTTCTGCTAGTGTTCGTTTTATTTTTGTCATGGTGTCTAACCTTGATTTAACACAGGTCAGGAACTATATATCCAGGCTAAATAGAGCACACACAAAGGAACAGATCAAGCAGAGGTCAAATAGGCCTTTGTCCGATAAGTGCATGTTCATTGGCTGATAGGAAGGGTACGGTGGATACTAGAAAGCTGATTGGCTAACTAAAATCTCAATAGAGGGTGCGTATATAAAAACGACAGACGACCACAAAAATCGCGCATAAGCCTGAAGACTTCTAGAGTGGATGAAACGCGGAATATTCAGTGTAGCTTAATCGCCATATATATTTTATAACTTACTAACTAGCTCTACCTACGTATTGAGCACTTTTGAAGTAAATACTTAAAGTTTACGCGATTGGTAAACAATGTTTTTTATGCACGTGACTAACACTAAAGTCACAATCGATATTTATCGGCGTTTGTCAAGGAATAGGCATTTTTTATTATTATAATTTGATAGTAAATATATGAAAATAACCATATTAGTGTAAAGCAAAATAGCAAAACTATCGCTAAGAAAAAAATGACGAAAATACGAATTTTTGTCGCGTTCAAAATGATTGATTTTTGCTGAAAAGAAATGATTTCTAATTTTTTTAAAAATATTATAATATTTTTTCATCTTAAATATATAAAACCACGCTTAGGTTAGATGAAAACGGCATCACAAAATGTCAAGGCAATTGGTTAAGTAGTTTTTTTAGATCATCGGTTAGTAACAAGCATAGTTTTACACACACACACACACAAACACACATATATATATTTATATATATATATTTATATAAATATACAATATTATATATATATACATATATATATATATATACATGTATATACGAATTTTTGTCGCGTTCAAAATGATTGATTTTTGCTGAAAAGGAATGATTTCTATTTTTTTTTAATATTATAATATTTTTTCATCTTAAATATATAAAACCACGCTTAGGTTAGATGAAAACAGCATCAAAAAATGTCAAGGCAATTGGTTAAGTAGTTTTTTTAGATCATCGGTTAGTAACAAGCATAGTTTTACACACACACACACAAACACACATATATATATTTATATATATATTTATATATATATACAATACTATATATATATATATATATATATATATATATATATATATATATATATATATATATATATATGTATACATGTATATACGAATTTTTGTCGCGTTCAAAATGATTGATTTTTGCTGAAAAGGAATGATTTCTAATTTTTTTTAATATTATAATATTTTTTCATCTTAAATATATAAAAACACGCTTAGGTTAGATGAAAGACCTTGGAAAAAAATGGAAAATTGTTTTTTGGGCTTCGTTTATTTCTTGCAATAATGTTCGAAAAAGAGTTCACGTAAATGATGAACGGTCGTACTTTTTATTTTTCAAATTTGTAAACAATTTGTAACAATTTAGTGTTAGTTTCAACGGTCAGCAAACAATACGAAACTGATTAAAATATGCATAATAAATCTTTAGAAACTAAAACAAATGTGGTCAACGGAAACAATAATAATATTAACAAAAACAACAACAACAACAACAACAACAACAACAACAGCAACAACAGCGGGAACAACAAAAATCATAAACATAATAGTTGAAACAAAAACAATAGTAAATATATATAAAATAATAAACAGATTTATTCTTCCTTGAACTCATCAGAAAAAATACTACTTATCAATTTATTAAAATTAAATAAATAAATATTGCCATAACAACAAAATCCGAAAATTGGAAAAGAAGTTGCAATTACCTTTTATTTTTTTTTGTTTTATTACACCATGTTTAAATGTTAAATTGAAGTCACTAAAATTTAAATACAATAAAAACATAATTTCATACTCATTTAATTAATTAATATAAGAAATTATTATATGATACGTGTATTAACCAAAATAAATAAATCCAATGTTATAAGAGAATAATAGCAATTAAAACAGTAATTATAATCAGATATATCTATGGAATAGATATAAATAGATATAAGATAGAACATAAAATAAAGTAATATGCATATATGTATTTATATATATATATATATATATATATATAAAGTATGAGTTAATTTTATTTTAAATTTATTAATAAAAATAAATTGAACTATCAAATTAACATACTTAGATATGAAATATTCTTACAAATGGTCTGATTGCGATATTTAAACATGTTAATAATATTAAAATTTAAAATGTTGATAATATTAAAATTTAAAATGTTAATAATATTAAAATTTAAAATCACATATAAAATAAAATAAATAAATGAGAGTGTAAGATAATGTAAAATAATGATAATATAATTAATCCTAATATAATAAAAGCATAATTGGAATTAAATACTTAAATATTAATTTATATACTCGTTTAATTAATTAAACTATAAACTTATGATATGATTAGTGTCTTTAAACATAAATACAATATGATTTATTCAAGTTAAGTTAAATGTACCAATCAATTTAAGTAGTTTGGAAATAATTATTAAATCTCATTGCATTATAGTTGTACATTATAATTACAGGTGAAAAATAATAGTTTTTTAGGGTGAGACTTTCAAAATAATTATATTAAAAAAATAAAAAAAATAAATGTGAATAAAAATCGTAGTAATTAAGTAAATACAATTAAATATCAGCTCAAATAAAAATAAAAAAATAAAATTATTTTTTTTAAATAATAATAATGAAAATAAATTTGAAAACTATAACACAAAATAAAAATAAACTTGAAAAAATATACGAATTAATTAATGAAAGGCTAATGTGAACATTTTGCATTTCAACTTGCCGATATATGTCTGCACGTTTCATTTATTCAAACAAAGGTTTTACTTGTTATGAAGAGGGATGTGACAACAGCATATTCTTTTCATTGTTTTGACTCTTGGGCATAAACCCGTTAATATCTCACATGTTTTTATATAGACTTATGTTCTAGATTGATTGACTATGTCTTACTGTGTCGGATATATACTTGAGAGTCAAAAGAATGAAAATAATATTTTGCTGTCACATGCCTCGTTATGAACCATCTGTGGTGCATCATTACTATTTGTTAATTTTAGTGTTATGCAACCGGTAGTTTAAGAGTTTCTCGGTTGAGATTTACACACATACAAGCAGACACCCACATATACATATACATCTACTGTTTTACTTATATAAATATAAGTGATGCACATTTTTGGCTTCTATTAAGAATCTATTATTTCGTTAATAGCGACTGCTTTATATAGTAATAAAACCCAGACTTTAAAATAGAAGTCAAAATAAAGAGCAATATAAATGAATTCAAAAAGCATGGACAGTAAAAAAAAATATAAAGCATTATATGAAAAGTGAGACATTAACAACTCTTAATGCAATCGGGGCATAATTCACTAGCAATGGGCATGCGCAGTAGACAGCCAGGCTATTATACTCGCGCCATTAGTCAGAGTATTGATCCATTTAATCGTGTGGCCAATACAGTGCAATTAAACTGTATCGTAAAAAGCTGCTTTTATTGCTAATTTATTGAATCAGTTGATCTTTGGCAAGCATGATAGAATATGAATGTGTTTGTTTAAGATGTCACTTTTTCTGACCCTAACGAAAACAAATGAAAGCGTAAAAATAAACAGAGTATCTTTAAAATAGGCAAACATGCAAAATTGACCCGAGGTCTCGAAATCAGGAAAGACACGCCCAAATAGAAAGCTTAAGTAAACCAAACAGAATGCAGAACAAGGACGGGTAATCTTTTCCTTTGGCACCAAAGTTACCAGAGCTTAAACTGCTGAAATGTTGCATCCATATGTTTATTTTATACGTATTTGAATGGAATGTGGTCTGATGAACTCATAGAACCTGCGCCCCTCGACGTACATACTGCCGGCTAATCAGGCATACAGCAAAATCCCACCCATAAACAGTTGAGCTTTCTAAATACATGCAAGCTTTCTACTCTAATAGTTTCTTTCATAGGAGGGCTAAACTTTGAACTTTTCTCCCTGTTTCTGCCACCTCAATGCACTAAGCTGCAGAAAATTAAATATAATGTGAGCAAATATCTCTCTGCTTAACTCTCCACATTTCCCTATTAGACACGATCCAAATTGTAGTCCCATACGTTCCAAATAGGAGTACGCCTTTTTTGAGGCAACAAAGAGTAAAACGGCCATTTTAAAAATGGCATTTTCCCAGTTGACAGCGGTATGACACACTTTTTCAGACATTACATTTTCTCCTTTAAAAAGGCTTAGTTTGTGGCTCCTTTATCGGGGAGTGTCGACGACTATACCCAGGATTTTTTTGCTAGCCAGAGTGTCTTCGGCTAGGGCACTGACTCTTCATACTCAATTTCCTGAACCTTGTGTCACTTTAAGCCATGGCATGAAGATAAATACCTGATATATCAAAGGCAAACGTTAGGGATCGATTGAAGGACCGACATGGCTCCTCAAAAAAATCAATTAGTATTTCAATTTTATGTGCTAGAACAACAAAACTTAATTTAGTAATGCTGCAGAGAAACCTAGGAATAAGTACCAGAGCAGGCATACGCTTGCTGCAAAGAAATAGTGGCCGCGACAGGAACGAAACTAGAACCACCCGACTTCGATGTGACAGTAGACTATACACGATTATGCAAATATGGTAGCAGTATGTCAGTGACCAAGCCGTGTGCGAAGTGACGTTATAGCAAGGTAAAAGGAGAAATATTCTAAAAAGAAGAATGTGTGCGCAAACCGAGGTTCACGTTAGAGATACGTGGGTGACCTTACAGCCGAGACGAGAAGTCACGCGTGACTGAAGAAAGAGAAGTAAAGGCCTTTTTTTTAAAACTTGAAACAGCGGGTTGAAGTTCTTTCGTATTCCTTTTCTTTTGTCTCCTTTGCGTTGGTGTCTACATGTTAAAACGGGTATAACGTTGCACCTGTTTTGTTAAATAAAATCATTTTTAGACGCCACGCAGTTAATGCCATTTGCGTATGTTGAAAATAAAGAAATTCAGTTTCAGAAGTTATCGATGTCACCACGAGACGAATTGTACCTTTCTTATTTGGGGAAGGCTTGTGGCACCTTCCGGTGTGTGCATGGATTCGTGTGGCATTCGGATTAACAAAACTGAGAGTTTGACTACCAAGGGCTGGGATAACTCGCTCTTCCGATGTAGTATGTGTGAGACCATACATGTGTGAGACCATACATGCAGTAAAGCGGAATGATTTGCCTTGTGGAAATTGATGATGGGCAGCTGGGAACTGAGTGTACAAAATGATAACACTATTAGAAATGTATTGGGCAGTGATGGAAGATGCTTGTTGGTTGCAGCCTTAGAAGGATGCTCAGCATATTAATTTAACCTAACTTGACGTCATGTTCAATGTTATCAGGTCTAGGGCAAGGTGCGTCAGGTAAAACAGGGCATTGTCTGTGTGCGCCACTGAATACTATCACCAGGAAAACACAAGTTCATACCAAGGTATATAGTGAAGATGTTCATAAGGGGCCGGTTGAGAAAATTGAAAGAGTTCCTAAAAAAGTATGGGCTCTCAGTAGATGTGACGCTGGATACATTAATTTAAATCATGGAAAACCAATTAACGCGCGTTCCACAAGATAACAGTTTACGCGAGCCCTTGAACGGCGCTGTGCATGTAACTGTGGAAGGTTCGGTCATGGCTATTCATAAGAATATCGTAACCCAGGAATACGACGCGCCACTTATTTAAAAAGTTGTCCAGTTACTGCGAAAACAGTGTTTAATCTGCTATACAGCTGTACATTGAACGCCTGTTGATAGATCCAGCTTCAGTCTACTAGAGGAAGAGAAAAAACTGCAGATGAGAAACAAATGGCAGAGGTAAGGGGATAGATCACACATTGTTGTTCAGCTAAAAGCATTTTTATGTAGCCCACTGCCTTAGCTATACACGGATAACAACACAGCCTTCTGCAGCAGTAATCCTAGGAGTTTAATATTTAGTGAATGCTTGAAAGTTCGTTGTGCATATGTGCCGGAAATGACGTAGTAGAGGGATGATATCGTACAATTAGACGGATTCGACCAAAAAGCCTTTCTCTTCATGAGGATATCTATCGGCACAACATGATCACAAAACACGATGACTCGCATTTGACCGTGCTAGTGTTATAAAGTTTTTTTTTTTAAGGGTTGATGTCATGCCACCATCATGAAGGTTTGAACATAATCCTTGTAATGTTGGGGACTGCATGTGAGTGAAGGCGTCGCAGATTTGGTATACCACGAAATTTAGTCGGGGTCACGTAAAAAAAAAAAGACATCAGTTCACGCTCTATTCTGGTAGAAAGAATGCTGCAACATGTTTAGGACACGCATTTCGTTGTAGAAAATTGTAGAGATACTGTCAGAGAATCTGATTCGTGACGACAAAGCAGCAAGAATCGGATCATTTACCCAGGCCGGAAGTGGAAATCCGCGTCTCAGGAATTTCACTTTGGCTAAGTGGCACCCAACAAAATTGATGGCCTCCAAGATAACATTTTTGTTATTATGTGATCAGAGGTGTGACGTTATGGTACGAAGAGACTAAGAGTAAAGCGGCCATGGCTTGCATGCTTCTGCTGACAATAAAAAGTGGGTGGTGGAGGAGTAACCTTAAACTGTCTGATTTCGTAACAACAAAATGTAATTATGCAAAGTGGAAAAATATTCGCTACGCATATTTCATTCAAATATTCGCTACGCATATTTCATTCAAATATTCGCTACGCATATTTCATTCAAATATTCGCTACGCATATTTCATTCAAATATTCGCTACGCATATTTCATTCAAATATTCGCTACGCATATTTCATTCAAATATTCGCTACGCATATTTCATTCAAATATTCGCTACGCATATTTCATTCAAATATTCGCTAGGCATATTTCATTCAAATCTATATGGTTATCACATTATATTTATTTATTTTTATTTCATACAAATAAAACAGTAGATATATATATGTGTGTATAAATATTAAACAAGTAAACTCTTAAACTACTCGTCACATAGCACTGAAATGAATAGAAAATAATAATTATACACCACGATGGTTTGTAACGAATAAAATCTTCGCTTGGGTTGAAGAATAACGCATACAGACATCGAAAAGTTTAAATGGAAATGTTCATTTCACCTGTCCAACATGTTTTTACTTATTTCGTCGCATGATCATATAAATTCATTTCTATACGTGTGTTAATATTTAAACTTCATTATGTTTGTCACAATAGCAAAAATAGTAGAGAATGCGGCTGAGATGCTAAGTGTTTTGGTTTCGATTCTAGCTGATGGCACCAAGTCACTTTTTTAAAAACTTTTTCCATCATGTCTTCGTATTAATGAATGCGATGATTTTCATGATTTAAAATATTTAAACGTATTTACGGCAAGCGGAAGCAAAGTAAAGGCTGGGAAAATAACACTTCCTTATAGATTTTTTACTGTCTTTTAAGACGATAAATATTTTTCAGAATTATTTTTTTGCCAAAAACCCTTCACAACCAAAAAGAAATTCAATGAAAGAAATTTATACTTTTCTTAAGTAAATGCTAGTATAGTTTTGATAAAAAAGCTGACTGAGTTTCTTTTCAAAGTGATACGTAAATATTGGTCTAGATTCTAAACATTGAAATATTTATAGTCTAGCCTAACTTTAATAATAATTTTTTCTTTAAATTAAAATATTGCCCCTGTTCCCTTTAGATACTTTTCTTTTCTATTTAATAGCTTTCCACTTACTTTAAATAACGTTTCCCTTTTTCTATAAATACTTCCTCTTTTTCCCTGTTTTTACAAAGGAATAAGACGAGGACATCCCTATATATCTTTTCTAGGTACATTTTAATGGCGGACTCGGTAGGAGACATGGTTTTGACCGCCAGCTAATCATATTATTTTTTAAAAGTTTCTGTTACGTTTTAATTATGTTTGAAAGATGTATGCCTAACTCATCTCTCAAAGAGAAAAGTGTGTGAAATGAGAATACATGAAAAAATCTTATCACAAATCTGAAAACCTCTATATTTCACGTAAAAACTATGCATTAAGAAAAAGACGGTGTTTAAATTTTTCAAAAAGAAGTTATTAACGAATTAATAAAATAAATGCATCCAACCTTTGCTAAAATATCATAATTATCCAAAAATGTGCCAGCTTAAGCTTCGAGGTTTCTTTGATAATGGCAAATAAAACATGGTGGCAAAATTCAAAAACGTATGGAAGCACGTAAAAACTTTTACATGCATATCTGAAAATGATGCCAGCTGGTTTGAGAGAGAGAGAGAGAGAGAGAGAGAGAGAGAGAGAGAGGGGGGGGAGAGAGGAGAGGGACAAAACCGACTGGTTTTCTTTTTTTTAAGATCCGTGCATCCATACATATTTATAATGAACGTTTGTATAATTTTCATCATTTTTTTTATTTAATTATTTTTGTGTGTTCCTGCATTTAAATTTGTTCAATTTTAATTTATTTTTCAAGATTATATTAAGATTAACATCACACGATCATCCATGCAAAGAAAATATTAGAATTTTACATATAAAACTTACGCTAAAAATGTAAACCTAAAAAAAAAAGCAAGATTTTTTGCAATTATAACTTTTTTGTGTGAAATAATTCAATGGAAACATCGTTAATTCGATAAATTAATATTTTTCAAGTTATATCACTTTCGTTAATACAGATTTTAGTGGCTTTTTTCGTTATGTCCCTAAAAAATATTTTTGTAATTGTTACAATGTACGATGCTTTATTTTCATAAAAAAGCAAAAATAAATTCATTCTCTTTTTTTACTACTTAAAAACATAACTTAAGTAAGTTTTTTTGTTTGAACAAAATAATATATTTTTATTAAGCTTCAAATATAAATAAAAGGCTCCTAATATTCCGTGAATAACATTTGATAAAGATTGAAAGTTTTATTAAAGTTGGTTAATTTCCTGATTTGGGGTGAATTTTAAAGTTATACAGTTTGACTATCAGTCATTCATTTTGCATGTACTTAATCTTTTTATTTTCATTAATTCATCGATTAGATATATAAAAAGTTTTCGACTGTTATAGTTTTTCGGGTACACTGACAACGTACATTACAGTTCAATTTGAGGATGATAAGTAGTTTACCAGTTATGAAAACATTTTATATCTAACGTAAAAGCTAATGTAACTACTGGCAGCCATTTTTTCACAACAGAGAAATTGATAATGCGCATGTGTAATGGCTTTCGGAATAAACATTCGAATCTCCCTATATAAAGAACGGCTTTCGGAATAAAGACCCTCCCAACCTCTCCGTGTTAAGATGGCTAGCGGAATAAACATTCCCAGCCTCCCCATGTTAAGAACAGTGTTCAAAATAAACACCCCAACCTCCCTATGTTAAAACAGCTTTCGGAATGAAAATTTTATTTTTTCCATTGGGTCGTGAACAAATACTTGCTTTATCGTCTGCTTCAGTTCCACTCATGCGCATTACTAACAAAATGGCTGCCAAGGATTACATTAGCTTTTACGTTGGATAGCATATGTTCTCATATCTGGTAAACGATTTATCAGGCCCAAATTGAACTGCAGTATTCGTTGTCAGATTACCTCAAAACATTTACAACTAAAAACCGTTATGATTCTGAAATCATCCAATGAAAGTTTGACACCAAAGCAATTATTCAAGCATAAACAGTTCTAATGCCCATTAGTTTTAAACGATATTCAATAAAATTTGAATTTGCTCAAAAGCAATAAATTTTATGAAGTTTATGTTCATCCACCCCACGCCAGTAGAAGTGCCAAGCGACAGTTGCCAAGTCATTACAATATTGTAAGTATTATTCTATTGTTTACATTATAGTTCGAAATCATCCTACACAAAAACTTTACATTATTAATGTTTAATCATGATATTACTAAAGGTAATCCTTCGAATGGTGAAAAAGAGAGATAAGTCTAAAAAAAAAGACATTATAGTCTACAATAAATAGTTCATCAATCAATTAAAATGTTTGGGAAACGAACGTTTGATTCGGTCCCAAATTCTGTCTTCCCATTTAAAACGTGATACGAAAATTATGTACTTCTGCAAAACGGCATGGTAACCCTCTTTTTGTATTTAGTTAGGAGAATATTATTATGAGGTCACATTTATTTGCTGATCAGTCTGCAGCACTTTTCTCAAATCACCTCTTTTTTATTGGCACTGGTTCAATAACATTGAACAGATATTTTTAATTGTACAAATTATCAATTGATGACCTGATGACTATGTTTTATAAACTACAGGTATATTTACCAATGTTCTGATATGCAGGAAATTAAATTTTAATTGTTTCATTAACAAAATAATGAAACCTCAATATCATCGTTATATATATATGTATATATATATATATATATATATATATATATATATATATATATATATATTGTACATTAAATAGTTAAAACACAAGAGAGTTAACAATTTTCAGGCATGCACTATGATATAATATTATAATTGAAATTCTTACATCATAGTTTGAAAGAAGGACTAAAAGATAAAAGATTAAACTAGAAAAGAGGGTAAGGGCTACTAGCGAAACCCTTATGAAATAAAACGCAGCTACTGCTGTTACCTCACGGGGGATATGGAAAAAGAAGCTGTTATGTATTGTAATTTCTGCTTTATTATGGTAAAACTAAACATTGTTATATTCAATCTGTTTTGGCCTATGTTAGTGAATGCGGGATTCGACATTTGTTTTCAGGCTTAATTATAATTGTTTAAGAAATACTTTAAATAAGTCAATCACTTCGTCAGTTTTCTTTTTCTTTATTACTTACTTTTTTCTACTGTATTTCTAGTCTGTTGAACCCGTGCCAGAGACAGAAATTGAAATGGAAGCTGTCTTATTAAGACACAAAGAGAAATGGAAAAAGAAATAGAGATAAAGTTGATATAAAAAATCAAACATACTTTGTAAAAATTTCCTATTTTATCAGCCATTACACCAGACATAACATACGTGAAACACTTCAAGGTGTTCCTGACATTGTTATGGTAAAACAAACATTGAAATATAGTTATGATTGCTTTCTTTCAATTTCTGTTTTTAGCTATGCATTTAGTTGGGCAATTATAGTCGAGCGGATAAGAACAGCCATTCATAGCATTGGGATATGGAGGACTTTTACGTTATATGAGTGAATAATAATAATTAATCAGAACTTAACATATCTTGCTTATCACTGTCGTCCCATCTGCAGAGCAGAAATCGGAATATAAAAAAAGCTAACAATCATGATTATAACCAGAGGCGAAATTAGTAAATACGGGTTAGACAGAATCTCATTTAGTCAGATTTGTTATCTTTTTTACTCTCGTCCAATCAAAACGAGGCGTATTGTCACTTCCACCTATACGTCGTATTTGGGGTTGTGTTTAACACGGTTCTGTGGGCGAGTTGAGCAGCAATATACGCTGGTTCACATTACATTTAAACTTCTGCAGTACAGTCAGGGAAGCAGGAAACTGAGAAAATTCCAAAGTATAGTAGTTTAAGGAATGAAATTATTAGAGGCTTTCCGGCTTTAAGAGGTATCAACAGTTCAAGTGGTGGGATTTTGCTGCTTGGTGGG
This sequence comes from Euprymna scolopes, assembly GCF_053919585.1. Classification (NCBI taxonomy): domain Eukaryota; kingdom Metazoa; phylum Mollusca; class Cephalopoda; order Sepiida; family Sepiolidae; genus Euprymna; species Euprymna scolopes. The sequence goes on along the minus strand of NC_136493.1, from coordinate 125,517,271 downwards.
GAGTATTTATGCCGAGTGGGCACAATTGCTATGTGTTCATTAAATCACATTCCATTTAAATATTTTAAAACATGCACATGAATGCAGCAGTTTTCTTTCTTGGAAGTTTTCTTTTTCTTTTCTTTTTCTTTGTATTCTATTGTAGTATTTTCCAGAAAGAAAGCGGTAGATTAATAGAGAAAGAGAAAAAGTGGGAGAAATTAGAATGAAGGACACTTAGAAATAGAAAAAAAGAAACATTATTTGATATTTAAAAATTAAAAAAACATTCATTACTCGAATTGGTTCTATTTCTCCTACTCAGATACATCATCGCTTAGACATACTTTTCTTGGAATCCAGGAAGACCAAGAGACCCAGAAGAAAACTATATAATAACATTTTAAAATGGTTAATTGTAATGGTTATGTTCTCAACTTCTTTACTAACTCAGTGTTTGAGAGATAAAGAACTTTTATGGAATACTCGAATATCTATGTATCTCAGAGGTTCTCAACCGGGGTCCATATTTAGTGAAAAATAGAAGATTGTCTTATGACCAATAGTTATGAAGGAGTCTACCAAGATAAAAAGAAGAGAAAAGGGATCTATGAGTAAAAAAAAAAGGTTGAGGACCACTGACTCATATAGGGTTCAAATCTTAGCCCCAAGTAGAGGTCCCTTGATTTCTGAGAACTTCAACTAAAGTATAATGAAACTACACACACACACACACACACACACACACACACACACACACACACACACACACACACACATATATATATGTGTGTGTGTGTATATATATATGTTTGTAAATCGTAAAGATATAGAACGCACTTTGTAAAATGTTCTATTTTGTTAGATATGTCCCTGGCAATACCTGATACTCTTACTAGTTTGTATTACTTTTCTTTATCAAAACTATTACTAATACTTCACATTATTATTGCATCCCTTATACATATTATATAGTACAGCTTGGATTACTTAGTATATTAAAGCTTTCGTGAATGTATATCTCGTATTGATTTTATTAAAAGAAGTGAAAAATCATATCCAGTGTATGGCCAGAAAACGCATTAACTTTTATTATTAATAGCTAGATTTTCCCCAGGACGGATTCATGGCACTAAAGCACTCTTGAGAGTTGTAATATAATAAGTTTTAGTGATATAATACAACCAACTAAACTTGTATATATTACACGGTATCATTACAGGGTGACCCCAAAAAACAAGAGCTAAATAGAGGCCATCTAGAACATATGCTGTAGAACGGAGAAAAAAAAAGCAAAAGACCCTAGTGTTTTGATGTGATGTTCTGAATATAATAAACTAGTTATGACCAAAGTTTCATTTCATTTGAACAAAACACTAAGAAACGGGGTCTAATTAGAGTTGGGGCCCGTTTTTGTTGGGTCACCCCGTATTACTCTCATTAGTTTCTGTGTTGTCATTTCTTAGCCATCGTCAAGATATCTCTATCGTAATAAAATTATGTTATATGCATAGAATTCAGTCCTTAAATAACTTGTCAAGCATTTTACATTTTCGAACGAACGAAGATTGCGGAATTTTTATTCAAATGGCGTATTTTCTAATAAGTTTTCGTTATAATACCTTTATTTTATTTAACATTTTAAATAACGGTTTCCGCTCAATCTTATCGTTTTAATTACAATAGTTTTAAAACACGTATGTCTTCCTTTCAGAACGTTTAATACAAGACGGAAAAAGGGTAATTCACGCAATTTTCATATTTCAATTCAAGCTAGGTCTGTAAGCTGTTGAAACAGCTTGCGATATCAATGAAGCGTTTAGCCTAGAAATTACTAGCGAACGCACAGCACAATGATGGTTTAAGAAATTTCGTGGCGACGACAAGAGTCTTGAAGATGATGAGCGTAGTGGTCGGCCATTGTATGTTGACAACGGTTAATAAAGAGCCATGGTCGAAGCCAATCGAAGCACAACTATTTGAAAACTTGCTTCTAAATTAGAGTTAACGTATACGACGATTCTCAAACTACTTGAAATAATTAGGAAAGATAAAAAAAAACTTGATAAATGGAAACTCACGAATTAAACGATAACCAAAAGAAACACTGTTATGAAGTGTCATCTACCTTTCTTTTACGCAACAAAAACGGCCCGTTTCTCTCAGGTTGTTGCTTGTTCTGAAAGGTGGGTTCTTTACGATAACCGGCGACGTTCAGCTCAGTGGTAAGACGCCGACGAAGCTTCACGAGACTTCCCGAAGCTAGAGTTGCACCAAGAGAAAGTCATGCTGACTATTTGCTAAACAACCTTGAAAAATCTTTTCTTAGCTATTTTTTCACAAACAACAACTAAGAAAAGATGGGGATAATAGTCCGCAATAAATAAATTTATAAATAATACTCATCTCAAAAATGAATTTCAATTAAAATAATATACAACCCTGAAAAAGTTGAACGAATTGGACTACGAAACTCTACTCTATTCCCCACACTCTCCATTCTTATAATCTATTGCTTATCACTTTTTCAAGCATCTCAACATTTTCCTGCGTGGGAAATGTTTCAAAAACTTAAGCGATACCAAAATCGCCTTCAGCGACTTCATTGAAAGCACACGCAAGATTTATACGTTACTGATGTAAATAGTTTTGCATTGGCAAAAGTGTGTTAATTCTGATGGTGCTTATTTCGATCAATAAATTTTTGTTTGAGCCAAGATATGTTCATCGGAATTTAAAAGTTAAAAACTGTTAGAAATTTCTTGTCAACCTGATAACTTCAAGCCTCTGAAAGATAGCGGGTTCAATTCTATCCAAAGCCGGTCAGAGGTTTAGTTGGCCAAAACGTGATGAGACGACAGCAACTATATTAGGCAGTAATTGCTGAGGATGCAGTTAGGAGATTCGGAGTTCTTATCCCGTCGCGGTAACCACCTGACGAAGGTCAAATGAATAGTTGCAAGGCAAAGATAAAAATAATCCAACGGTAAATAAGAGCAACGAGTCACGAGTGACTTGGTATTTGTTTAAATATGGTGAATCACTTTTTAATTGTATACAAGCTTGCATGATGGCTTAAAATCAAATTCGCCCCGGAAAACTGTTTGTCCACTCTTTTATACATATTAAACAATACTAATAATTTCACTCAGCTGCAGCCGATATTTGATGTTTCTTGAATATACATGGTGGAGTACTTCTTAGTATTAAAAGCAATCGAATAACTATTTATACACTTAGAAATTATATAAGTATTTAATGAGGCTGTATACAATGCAGAGAAAATGAGTCATGGTGACGAGAAGATGAACAGAACGAAATAATTAATGAAAACACATGCACATTTTTCTTTAAAATATTTACTTTAAATATTTCACATAATTCTTTTTCTCATAGCTTAATAAAATATCGTGTGCTGGAAAATATTTATATATTTCGAGACAAAATTTTCTTTCTCAAAAAAGTAATCATTTTTTTCCATTTACACTGTACAAACGCCAAAGATGGATTGTTTTATACATATAGAAATTCAAACACATTGGTTGGTTGGTTGTTTTTGTTTTACGGCATATCAACACTTTTCGGGTTATTTAATGCCGAATCCAAAGATTTTGAAGAAAAACTTTTTAATAGAATATATTTGTTGTTTTCAAGTCAGTTTCTATTTAACCCATACTTGGAATCCTAACAGGTACTACCAATCTGTATCAGAGTGGACCTGGGAGCAATGGCAATTAAAGGGTGGCTCCACACTCCCTAAAGCCCACAAGCTGGGGCCTTACCATTGGATGTAGTTAAAGGTCATATCCAGGACCCCCATTGAGGGGCTTTTACCCTCTACAGGGGGGCAGTCGGTGTATTCTAATGCCCCACCGACAGGGCCTCAAACACATTGAATACGTATTAATATACTAAATATTACTAAGGGAAGCAACTGATATTTTCAGGAAATGAATAAGAACTTGTGTGTACTAGTACCGGTATCACATTTTATAACATTTATTCCTCTGTTTTAATCTTTATAATTGTAAACATTCAACTAATAAATTTAATTAAATGTCCTGTGTTTCTTTCCATGCATGGTTCATTTGAATAAATTTATTTGATGCTATAGAATTTCAATCTTTATAATTTGTCTACATAAGGATAAATTTTACACATGGCCGATTTGCACTATACGCTATTAAATTATAGATACAATTCGACTATTGGATAATTTTTACCATTGACCATTCAAGATTGGCACGTATGACTTCCGATAATATAGTTAAATCAAATAGACCTCGTCTTAATAGGTTGGTTGGTTGGTTGTTTTTATTTTACGGCATATCAACCCTTTTCGGGTTATTTAATGCCGAATCACAAGATTTTGAAGAAAAACATTTTTAATAGAATATATTTGTTGTTTTCACGTCGGTTTCTATTTAACCCATAGTTGGGACCCTAACAGGTACTACCACTCCGGGTCAGAGTGGACCTGGGAGCAATGGTAATTAAAGGGTGGCTCCACACTCCCCAAAACCCACAAGCTGGGGCCTCACCACTGGGTATAGTTTAAGGTCATATCCAGGACCCCCATTGAGGGACTTTTACCCTCTGTAGGGGGGCAGTCGGCGTATTCTAATGCCCCACCGACAGGGCCATTCTTAATATGTTCCAGGCATGACATACGGATAGTGCCACTAATCAAGTTCCCTATGATTATTCCAACTTTCAAATGGAAAGTGCCTTACTTTAAGCGATATCAGATTCTTCTTTTTTTTTTATAGAAATCGCTTTAAACAAGGCATGAAGCCACTTGATGTGATGAGCTAAAAATTAAAAAAAAACATAATAAGTGTTGAAAATTTGGACCTAGAGAACAGCATTTTATTCTCAGTTTTTCAGAAACATCACTTATAAAATACGAGAACTAAAGGATAAAATACGGAAAATGAGAGTTACAATGCGGCAGAAAAGATGTACTTTCTACTCAATTAATTTACAAATTACAATAATTTAAGAATAGTTTCTAGTGAAAATTGTTGAAACACAGAAAGAATGCCTATATTAATAAAATTTTGATTTCTGATAGCAAAGTATACACATACTGTAAATGAATAGTTTACTACGAGGTGTCTTCAATAAGTTTGCAGACTGTTTCGTATGGACACCTTTGTTGATAGTACACACATACAACTCTAGTCCCTTTGTAATAATCTTCTCCGGCTGCAATGCACGTGTTGTACCATTCAAACAGCTTCTGGATGACAATATAGATGTCCTCCTGTGTGAGCCTCACAGCCTCTTTCATCTCCTCAATTGTTTCATAACGACATTCTCTGAGGTTTTTCTTGAGCTTAGAAAACAACCAAAAGTCACAGGGAGCACGCTCTTGATTATAGGGAGGGTGAGGAACCGTCTTGATTAACATCTTTATGAAATAGTCTCTAGTCTTCTCTTAGCACTCTTGGGACGAACTTCGCGCAAATTTTCCGCATCTTCAGTTCCTCGCGAATAATTGTGCATATAGTTTTCAAACTGTGAACTTATTGTCTCTAAAGACACATAGCAGTACTTCTCCATGAAATTCTTTATTAACCAATCAACTCTGGTGTTCTGACTTCCTTACTCCTCCCACATCTCTCAACTGCAGTTACATACTTTCTGGTTTCCTTGAATCTCTTATGCCACTCACAAACTTATACTCAATTAATGTAAGATGACTAAAAGCGGTTTAAAGCATTCTATACGTGTTTGTGGCATTTCCAGGTTTAAAACAGACTTTTATTGCATATCGTACTTCTAAAGTGTAATCACGTCCAGATTGCATTATTGAAATTGGCCAGCTGAAACAATCAGGCTTTAGTAGATTGTATTCCAATTTCTGCTGTTCATTTGAACCTGAAATACAAAATATGGTCAGTCATCTTATAAGTCATATAGCGATAACATACTGAATTTTAAAGAATGTATGACAAATTTAAATGTATGTACAAAAAAAAAACCTCTAGATATTGGACTGGTTGCTCCAGTCCATTCCAAAAGACAATCTATGGTATATACGTCCGGAGATTAATATTAGGATATCTGTTGTAGAACGGGCTTGCCTAAATCCATATTTTTGGTCGGTCAGAAGTTTAGCAGCTGTAAATGGATGAACTAGAGGTTGGTTAATTATTGATTCAAATAGTTTGCCAAAAAGAAGGAAGAGGCTAATGGGATGATACTTTTATAGGTAAGTGCTTTCGCCAGAATTCTTGTAAACTGGTACTGCAGAAGCGGTTTTGCAGCAGTCAGGAATACAAGATTTGTTAAGGTATTTGTTGTAAAATTTGGAGAGGACTAGAAACAACTTCAGCGGGGATATTTTTAATATCACAGCTGGGATTATATCGGGTCCACATGCTTTTGAGGTATCTAGGTTTTTTTATGATATCAGACACCTGATTTTCAGATCATCTAGTATGGCGTCTTTCCCAAAGGAAAACCAGGAAAGAAGTGATTGGCTGGGTCCAATGTTAAGTTTGAGGCAAACAGACTGGCAAGCACGGTAGCCTAATTGATTGTCGTGCAAACAACCTCATGATTGTTGGATAGTGGGGGAATTGTCGATTGCCCATTATTTACTATACTGTTGTAGATTTCGCATAAATCATGGGTACCAAATTTCTCTCCTTCGATGCGTTTCTGGTTGTTTAGGTGTATTCCTTCTTAGCTGTTGCTATTTCTTTTTACAATTTTATCTAGCTTCTATAAGCTTTTGTCTGTTTGTATTGGACTTATGTTGGTTAAATCTTCAGTATGCATGCTGCCTTTGAGCAATGGCAGCTGCACAAGAAAAGATATTTCCCCATGGGCATGGGACTTCCCAGTTAGCCTTCTTATAATAAATCGTAGTTTTAAGCATCCAGTATTGGGTTGAGAATTTAGGGCGATTTTTACCATTATCGTAGCGTAATCAGCATTCCCTATGGCTATGGGCATTTGTTACACAATTATAGGGAATTGTGGTCCAAAAAAGATCTAGAAATTGAGAGGTCTGGGAAACGTGTCATAAACGTAACCATCTGTGATAGGGAATGGGATATAGAGAATATATGTGTTATGATAGCAGCTGCGTCTGTGTAAGTAGAGAATCCTATTACTAGCCAATTACTGTGGTGAACATTGAAATCATTAAATATATGTTCGCTTGTATCGAGGGAGAGTGTAGTATCTTTCAGAGACTTGCTTGATTACGGTACAGTCCTGGGCCGAGGGAGAGCGGCGGAGAAAATATAAATAGCTTATGATGTGTTGCATGTTAATTCTAAAGTACATAGAGGCTTGGTCGTTTGATTCTAGTTTTGTTTTTCTAGTCAAGGGAAGGGTGTTTCGAATATACTCCAAGTCCGTGCATTTGTCTGTCTCAGTCCTACTGGCGAATGAGAGAAAACCATGCATGCTAAAGGGGTTAGAGTGTATAGAGGAGTATAAGTTAGTTTCACTTATCCAGCATGTTTCCTAGGAGAAATGATGCAATATCATCTTAATTAATTCCAAGCCCTCGGATATTCTTGAATGCAAGCCTCAAGGAAGGAGGCAAATTGGTTTTGTTTGAATTTAAGGTTTAAACGTAATTTTTGATTGAACTACCGTGTTATTTTATTTAAATGTTTCAGTTTTCGGGTGATAGTTGCTGGACAAAGTACTTGTGCAGAATACGAAACATGCAACACATGTAGACTATCAGCTGACTCCTCATCTACAGGATTGTGGCCTTGGGAAAACCTACCAGAGATGGTGATAGGATCCCTTTCCATGCGCAACATGACACTACAACTATTCCGATATCATGCAACTGATTATGGAGTAGCCGCTCAAAGCGTTACTAAAGAGTTAGAGCCTCTGTACTATCAGTCGTAAACAGCAGCCAGAAATTATCAATACGGTACCCTCAACCCATCAGACAAAAATCAACCCAATCCAATTGCATTGGCATAAATGGTACTCAAGCACCTTCAAAGTGCCCAGTTTTAGGAGATGGGATGTGGCTGGAGCGGGGAACGGCGTTCATTACCATAGTCAGGAAACAAAGTCGACCACTGGGTGTTTCTGTCGAGTTCCTGTGGTCGCACTTCTCCGCCTGATTAGTAGACAAAGAAGGAGTTTGGCGATAAACAGAGCCTGCTTACTCCTTAAGCAGTTTAGGTTTGTAAACCGGTAATGAATTCGAGTCACCGGCTTCGGGAAGGTCGTCGTCTAGGACTGAAGAGGCCCCTCGCCCCTTTGTTTGGTTTCAGGATGTATAAGGTATGAGGTCAGTAACACAGGTTTAGCTTCAGAGTTTTTCGTCTCCTTGACGGATGACCTGAAAAAATCTACAGGTCCCTCAGCACCGAGAGGGTTAGCCCTGCGCCTGGGTGCTAAACCAGATATTTCGGAGACCCTACATGGGTTGTTAATGTTAATGGTTAGTTATTAAAGATTGAAAAATGTTACTCCTCAAAATAATTAAAAAGGGCATTACTATGCTATCAGTTTCATTGTTACTGGAAGAAGGCATAAGTAAGAAATTACGCAGTGGACGTAACTATATTTGCACCTGGTTGATTTGAGATAGAGAACGTAATATTTGGTTAAAATATTGTTTACATTTTTGTTTAGTAATAGAGTAACATGCTAAAGTATGATTAAATTGATATTAGGCATTTGAATAAAATTTGATGCCGGAACTGGATATTAAAGACGATAAGAGGGTTAATAAAATGTATCTATTCAATATAGATTCAAATAACAACATATCTATGATTTGAAATACAATTCAGTACAGGTATATCTGAAAGTAATGTATAGGATACGGCGTTTTTAATATGTATAAGTAAGCATAAATAGAAATATGGGCATATTTACAGTAGGTACGAACATATAGAAATCGTAGATAAAATTAATAAAGTTCTGACTTCTAACGAAGACAGATAACTTCACATTTGTTTAAAATTCGGAATTGTATTTTGCATAGCAAATAATATCGGCTCAGTTTTCAGTCGCGTGCAAGCGATTCTATAAGTCACTCTTTCGGTCGGTCGATCTGTCTGTAACACATTTGTGCTTGGGCTTTTTGGTTAAGATCAAAGGTCTGTTGTAAATAGATGCTGTCCTTAGCTTTTAAAGCTTTTCTTGGCCTTTTTAGCCAAGATCAAAGTGTAGTATCTTTTCCGGCAGGTGCTGCAAGCAGGGGCCATATGTTGCGGCAACTCCACATATAAGACCTTGGTCAATATAGGGACAACCCTTCATACCAACTGTCACTATCCAGCTCGCCTACTCCCCGGGTAGTTGATCCCCATTTCCCCTTCACTCCTCACATTAAAAATCGGCCTTGTGTCTGATTTGCTCGGTGGGGGACCAAATAAATACCCTTTTCTCGGCCTTTTGGATTAAAGTGTAGAATCTGTTCTTACTACATGCTGTACTTACGTTTGTAACTTTGCGATATAAAAGGGGGATCACTTTTATGTATTAATTTAATGTAAAAGTATCACCTACTTCACAACCAGTCAGTCTCAAAGCCATTCAAGTTATTCTCCAGATCATTCAAGTTGTTTGTGAAGGATTCCAGTGATGTTTTAAGCATTCATTCTTAAGGTCATTCAATTCATCCTTAAGTTCATTAAAGTCATTATAAGTCATTTACTTTTTATTCATTTAAGTCATTTCAGCCCATTTTTCGGTCATTTTAGTTTATCATTAAGAATTTCATGTCAATCCTACATTCACGTATTCATTCATTTCGTGAGAGCACGCGACTAATGGCTACCGGCCTTGTTTGTATTCCTTTTTAAATATATATATATATATATGTATATATACAGAGAGAGAGAGAGAGAGAGAGATAGAGAGAGAGATCGCTACTTAAGATAAATTACTTTAAATCTAAGTACTAATAAGTATCTACTTTATAGCTAAGCTATAGGATACGAATATACACTAATGCATTCCTTAGCAATAGAAATCTATGGAATTTTAATGTGTATCGATTTTTGAAAGGCCAACCTGCTAAACTTAAGGACAGAAAGCTAAATCTCACTCCAAAGGTACATGCAATGCATGTGATTTTATAGCAACTTGGGAAGAAGAGCATTTGGTTAGTTTCAAGAGAGATGAGTATAACTTATAGAATACAGTATAAATACAAATTAAGATATACAGAGTTTTGGGTAGAGTTTAGGAGTATAAAAATTTGGAATAATGTTTATCATGCAAAACAGACACAGGCAGTCCTCTCGGAGGCAAAGTATCTATTGGATATACCTTGCATTAGCTCAGTTTTGAGAGAAACAATTAATAAATGGGAAATCATAGTTCGATGTTTTAGTCAGGAATTAAGGCCAGCCACAAAACCTCTTAAGTGAGTCCCTGATATTGTAACTTTGCGCCTGGCTATTTATTCAAGGAATAAGTGCAGTAGGACATGGCCAGTGCTTATTCACACCTTTAACGATTTAAGTTTACAAACTGTAGAATTTCGTGATGTCACGAGCTCTGGGAAATTTTTTGACTATGACCGAAGAGCTCTCCCCTCCTAGAGTTTCGGCGCATTAACACAGATAAAAAGCATATGTTTTACAACTAGGCCAACCCTCACCAAGAATAAGGGCCATGACAAAATATCCAGATCTATCACTCGAAAAGAGGGAGCCGTGCGCCGGGAGTTTTTCAGCGCCCTCCCATCGCTGGAAAGATAATAAGTATCATACTTAATAAAGTTTCGCCCTCATAAAAATAAGTTAACTTAAATATTTAGAGATTCCTCTTTTATTATAGACAGAATTTAGTTTTTAGGAGTTTGTTTTAAGGAAAGAAAAGATGGTTAAAAATGTAGAAAAATAAAATAAATACATACAATGGAGAAAATAGTGTTAAATTTAATTTATGGTTTTATATGAAATGAACGGATAAAATTTACTTATCTTAATTCATCGTCTTAGGGACATAAAGTTACCTTTGTTGCTTACGGCCAAATAACGCTAGTGATTCCAACCTACTTAAAAAGAGTATCGGATGGGGGCTCATTTAGGCATTAAGGCGTTCTTTAGGGTCACACAGTAAAAAGTGTTTTCTTTAAAAGGAAGGAAAAAGAACCAGCCCAATTTTTGTTCGTATATTTTTTAGATATCATAAATGCTGAAAGTTTTTAACGTTTTCAAATTTTGTCTATACATAAAGAACTTAATCGGGCATAAAACAAAAGTTCTGGGTAGACGTGGATTGGTTGGTTGTTTTTTTGTTTTTTTACGGCATATCAACCCTTTTCCGGGTTATTTAATGCCGAATCCAAAGATTTTGAATACAATTTTTTTAATAAAATATATTTGTTGTTTTCAAGTCGGTTTCTATTTAACCCATAGTTGGGACCCTAACAGATACTACCACTCTGGGTCAGAGTGGACATGGGAGCAATGGTAATTAAAGGGTGGCTCCACACTCCCACAAGCCCGCAAGCTGGGGCCTCACCACTGGATGTAGTTTAAGGTCATATCCAGAACTAAGGGTTGAGATTGAAGGCTGAAAAAGAGTTTTAGAACAAATGCATATGAGAAAAGAAAGTGCTAATATTTACCAATCAAGAAATAGAGTTTGAAATAGGTGCGATTTTTCTCGTCTATGAAAGATAACCACGGTAAGCGACGGATGGCAAATTGCGAATTCTTTTGTTTCAAACAGTCAAATTCGTATTTAAATACTCCATTTTTAAACGGATGTATATATACATGTAGAGACATATCCCGATTCAAAAGCAAGGCTATTTTAATCTATTGTATGGTTGAAAGAATTTTAATTGAATAAAGTTTTGCTTTCATCTAAATAAATCAGTATAAAATATTTAGAGATTTTTTTCTTATCATAGATAGAAGTGATACTATCAATTTAGCATGGTGAAAAAGCCTATTCCGTTTTCAGGACTTTGCTTTAAAAATTAGTAATAATAAAATAAAAAAGTATATTTATTAATTTTAAACTATCAGTAAAGCTAAACATATTAGATCAACCCCCAAGTGTGTTTTTACATTTGAGAAAATATATGCCCATTAAACATAAGTTTTTACGGTAATCGGAAAAAATAAAAACTTCTATAGTTAAATATTTAGAGATTTATAAAGAATTTATCATTAAAATCAACGAAACAACCTATTTCTTTACGTTAGTTTCATAAACCATTTTCATATTCTGTGTAATTTTCTATAATCCATGTTATTTTTATAAACCATGTTAATTTATATTGCATGTAATTTGCATATACCATGTGGTTTTTAGATTCCATGTAATTTTTGTATTCTATATTATTTTAAAAATCCATGTAAGTTTAATAGTCTATGTTAGTTTCCTATTCTATTTTATTTGTATATTCCGTATTTTTTATTGCCCCATTATTTTTTAAACCCAATGTTATTTCAATATTCAATGCTATTTATATATTTCATGTATTTTTATATTCCATGTTATTTCTATATTACATGTCATTTTTCAGTTCCATGTTATTTTCTATCCCATGTAATATTTATAGAACATGTTATTTTTATATCACATATCTTACTCTGTTAAATGCCTGTGGAGGTCATAAAAGTTACTGATAAAAAGGATTATTGTTTTCCTCCAAGGAAGGAATATGAGTTATGTGGGTCTTTAAAATAAATATTGACTTGTTAATAATTTAACTTTATCGAGGATTTATGAAATAAAAATTGTCTGATGTTGACAAACAATGATGTTTCTTTGTTCGACTGTGTTAGGCATTTTCTAATGTGAAAGGTCTTGGCGATAAAATCTTCTGTAAGATTATATCAAGGGTCGATTTGACTCTCTGCTTTTATTATTATTATTATTATTATTATTATTATTATTACTATTATTATTATTATTATTATTATTATTATTATTATTATTATAACTAGAAAATTTGGATCCTTTATCGATTTTTTCTGAAGAGTGAGTCAAGTGGTGAAAGGATCACACACATCCACTGCGACAATTGTTAATTAAATTACTTGGATACTTTCCAGTGATTGAGGTTGATAACGAGTTAATCATAGGCGAGTGGTGATTGTCGCAAATCTCAAATATGTCTTTATAACTATGAACCCCTGTCAGAGTAACAGTGACAGATTGGGACCCATGAAAATGAAGACAAAGAAGAAGAAGAAAGAAGAAGAAGAAGAAGAAGAAGAAGAAGAAGAAGAAGAAGAAGAAGAAGAAAGAGGGGAACTTGAAGAACCGTTGGCAACTTACGGTCTTGCAGAATTGTGATTTTACTGAGAAGCAGAGAATATTACCGACAATGTATTACCAGGAGTTACGAGTTGAATTCTATTGGTAGAGGGCGGAGTTATAGTCCCAGATATGGCAGCAATACTCAATACAGATGCGATTGCTGGCTCTGTAGAGGTAAAGAATACTTTCAGTTGTAATTATCTTTCTAGACAGAGCCTATTTCCTCGCAGCAGCCGTGGCAATGCCCTCGATGTATCTCTTCCAACTCATAATCTCTGTGAATGTTACGCCTAGAAGTTTGGACGAAGTACTTTCAGGTAATGTATCTTTAGCCATATTTATTTCTAGCTAAGTAAGAACCCATTTGCCCTCAGTGTATCTGTTCCAACTCATGTTCCCAGTGGACGTAAGCCAACGTAAGCCAAGTGAACGTAAGCCAACGTAAGCCAAGTGAACGTAAGCCAACGTAAGCCAAGGATTTTGAATGAAGTACTTTCAGGTAATTTATCATTAGCCATAACTATTGGTGGTTGAGAACGTTTCTTGTAATTATTAAAGGAAAGAAGTTTAGTCTTGGCAGCATTGAATGTTACCATTCGTTTTTGTCCCCTATTTTACTACAGACTGGAGGTCTTTCTCTAGATTTTTCTGCCATTGGTTTGAATATGTGTTCATTTGTTTTCCTGTCGTGTCTGTTATAGAACGTGGTGTCATCAGCAAATATTTTAGGACCAATTTTATCAGGGAGGTCATTTGTGATTATCAAGAATTATAAAGGTCCTAGGATCAACCTCTGCGATAACCTACATTTATATCATATTGTTTTGACGCACGACCATCGAAGACAACCTGGATTCTTCTCTTATTTAAGAAAGATTTACTTATGTCAAGTAATCTTCCAGTAATACCATATGATCTGATTTTCCTGAAAAGACCATCATGCCATACCCTGTCAAAAGCCTTAGATATATTTACGGCTATCGCCCTACCTTCAACTGCCTTATCCATTGTATTGTATATACGTTCAGAGATTACAGTTTGATATCTGCAGTACAAAAGGCTTGCTTAAATCCATATTGTTGTTCAGACAGTAATTGTAAGGTGGTGGACTAGACTCCGATATTTTGGCACCAGTGTTTGGTGACACAAATAGAAAAATAAGGGCGGGAGAATGCGGGGTGCAGGTTTATTAACTTACAATTAACGATATTGTTTGTGTTTTACATCTGCAGCAGTTTGGCTTGCGCCTTAAAATCATGTTAGCTTCCTCAGTCAAGAGTTTCTCTTAATATTTCTGTTGTTTTCATTATTATAATCCATTGTATCCTCTCAGTCATTCCTTTCACTCCAATCTTTCGCATTCTTTCTTTTCCTTATTTTTTTTTAGTGTTTCTATTATTACTGGTGTAATCTTGACTTTTTTCATCTCCATATTTCTTTGAGCTCATTAACCAGTTTCATGTACTTAATTTTTTTAATTACATTTCCACCCCAAACAAGGCACATTGCCACTTTGGTGTAGGAGGCTACTATCAGGGGCAACAACTACTGGGGTAATATGTAGGGATTTGGGCAGCAAGATGTCGGTTCACGTTGCATTTGACACTTCTGCACGTCAGTACAGTTGGGGAAGCAGGGTCCTGGAATGGAATTCCAAAGTCTAGCGGTTCTGGGGTAGAAACTACTGGAGTAGAAATACTGCTTCTGGTTTTTATTCGTACCATTTGTTAGGCTATTACAAAATGCAGTTGTGTGCAAACAAGTAATTCACAGTGTACTGCCTTCGCGATTTGATTGTGTCTAGTTTTTATTATTTTTGGGGATAGTCTACTGCATTCTTTTATTATTTGGTTTATTACATCGTCACTTTGACAACAGAGTCTGTATTTACTGTTTCCTTGTATCTTGTTAGTTCTTGCTTTAATGTGGTTGATTTTAATTGCATTATATTATACGGCTGTTATTAGAGATTAACTTTCTCTGTTTAAGTTTCCTTTTTGTAGACATGCCCAAATGTTTTTATTAGTTTCACCTTGTCATCTTGTCATCCTTATGAATGATCTGTGTATCTGCCCCTGCCCCCATTTTTTCTTTTCTCGTCTCATCCTTTGCCTCTATTTTTCTGTTTTGTTAGTTTTTTTTTTTCAGTGTCTTTTGCTGCGGTAATTATTCTTTCGGTGTTCTTAATTATGGATTTTTCTAATTATTTGTTTGTATCATTCACACAGTCTTTATACAAAGCAGTTCTCTTCCTCAGTCCTTCCTTTTCACGTAGTGTCGGTCATCATCATCCTTTATGTGTGGTACATAGTTATGATTTTTCTGGTCAAGTTGTCTCAGTTCTTTGTTTTAACATCTGAACGGTTCAGAACATCTTGCTAGTAACACTGCCCATATGTGTATATTATCAAGTTTCTACTATATAGTTTAGTTAGAGGTTGTTTTATCATGCTTCTGAGGCATTACTTTCCAATTTTCGCTTTCATTTCATTTTGTAGCTATCGTGTTCACCTCGTCTTCATTCGCTTAGGTAGTTCAATGCCTTCCGTTGCTTTCAGTTTCAGTAGTACGCATTTTTCCGTGCTGAATTCTATTCGGATACTATGGATTAAGATTCTGAGTGTGTTCCCTGTTTTTTGCATATCGTTTCAGGTTAATCATGTAATAAGTTGTTCATTCTTTCGTTTGTTTTAATATAACTTTTATTCATTTTCTTGGTATATTGTTAAGGGATATCATGAATAAGATGAACGGTAGTGCTGATAAGGAATCACTTTGGAAGATGCCTCTTTGTATTTTGATTTCAGATATGTATTGTCCATCCACCGGCAGTTTAAGTCTCCATGTTATCATTGGATTTTCTATCAAATTAGTAATCTTGCCTGACATTTTATACATTCTCAGACATTCTACTATCCATGCTTGCGGGATCCTGCCGTGTACTTTCTTGTAGTCTTTCCATGCCATACCTATGCTTTTCTACATTTTCCATCAACAAGATTCTTTGGTGCATGCATAACAGGTCACGTGTTCTGTAACGTGCATCCAGGAGATAAGCGCCCGCGTGTTTGCGTGTTGTGTGGGTACGTGGGAGAGACGGATGAGGGGAAAAAGACTTACCTCGAGACCAGCTCAGCGTTACCGACCAAAAATAGAAAAGAAGGACCAAGATGGCGACCGCCGTCTTTTGTAAAGTATGATGTCTCGCAAAGTCACACGAATTCTCGGAATATGCAAATTTAGCCGGCCTAGAACGACGATAAAAGCGGGTGAGGGGAAAGACGTGAGGGAGTGACGATTGAGTTGGCTGGGGAATCGTGTGGCTGTTGCTTCTTGTGCCGTGTTGAGGATATCTTACCGTGTTAAAGAGAGAGTCGGGCGCCATCTTGAATTTTTCCTTACATTTTTTCCTTACATGTTCCTCTTTTTCGTTTTTGATATCCTTTCTATTACTCGGGAAGTGGTCCGCGATTATGAAGGGAAATTATTAATTTGTTTCCTCAGTTGTTTTCTTAATATTTTCCATATTGTAGGTAAACATTTTATAGGTTATAGTTGCTGCGGATGGTTCCCTTTTCTCAGTGTCTTTTTGCACAAGTGTGGTTCTACCTGTGGTCATCGATTCTCGCTCGCCTGCTTCGTAGATAATCTGTTCAGGTTCTGAATTAGCCTTTCATATAGTGTTGTGAAATATTGGAACTAGTAAGTGTGAATGCCGTCGTGACATGGTGCTCTCCAGTTTGCAATTTTTCGTAAGGTTGTTCTAAGGTTACAATCAGGATTCGGTTCTGGGGTTCAGGAAGGAGTGAGTAACTCGCTTGACAACAGCACATCTCTACCCTCTTCTTTTCCAATCGACCACACCTGGCCTCTCGCCACAAATGTCACACCGCACAATCTCAACGTCAGCAACACGAAATACTTTTCAAGACAAGATGTTCACGACTCTTTACTTTTTTTCCCTTCCAGGGAATTTTCCCAGCTTTTATATATTCCTATAAAAAAAAGGAAGAGACAAGAAAAAATAGCTTCTCCCATCATGCCCTGCCTTCCCACAATGCCATTCGGGTATATAAATGAGCTAGCCATCCTTTCCTTCTTCTTTCCGAAAGAGCGATGCAGATACGCCCGGTACGTCGTATATTACTTTTTTTGTTGTTTCTGTTTCTAACCATAACCTAGACTTAAACGATACCTTTTCCCCCTTTCGCATATACCACACAGTTGTCTTAAGGGTTTCCTTGTTGATTTCATTCTCTGCCCTTTCTTCGTTTCGCTGCGGGTGTTCTTGCATGTCTTTCAGTCACTCGGCATTTCTATCATGATCTTGTCGCTCTTTCTATATTTGGCTCCAGTAAAGTTTTGTTTCTGTCGGGTCTTGTTGTTCTCTTCTCATATGTTTATATTTTGAGAGAATGACTTTCATGGTTTCAAATGTATTATTTTGCTTGCACTGTTCATATTTGTAGCTGTATCGTCTTAATCTCCCTTCTATTGTTTTTACTTCAATTCTTCCTGTTTCTTGTTAAGTCTCTTTATTAGTCACATTTCTATTTTCCCATTCTCTTCTAGTCGCTTTCACTTCGATTATCGCTTTGCTTCATTCTCATTAATTTCCATTATTATTATTATTATTATTATTATTATTATTATTATTATTATTATTATTATTATACAGTACAAAAAGAAAGAAGAGGAATCTGAGTGCAGCATCGATTACAGAAAAGCTTACGACATGGATCTGTGAAACACTATTGATGATGAAGGCTGCTAGGAATGTGGTAGGGCTTTTGGAGACAAGTATGTCTCAATGGAAAACGGTGCTGACAGCAAACAGAGAGGAGATGTTGCAGATTGGCATTACACGTGGGATATTTCAAGGATATTCGTTATCTCCACGTCTTTTTGTAATGATAATGATGCCAGTGAGCATCCTCTTAAAGAGAGAGAAACTGGGGTATAACTTTGGATCTGGTGGAACGCCTCAACCATCTACTGTTTATGGATGATTTGAAGATATTCGGTAGAAATTAAAAGGAAATGGTGAGACTGGTAGAGCTCGTACGGACATACGCGGAAGACATCGGAATGGAGTTTGGGATTAGTAAATGTGCGATTCTGGTGATGAAAAGGGGTGTAAAGGTTCAGTCTGGTGGAATAGTGCTGCCAAGCGGAGAAATTATAAAAGAAATAGAAAATACAGGGTGTATTTGGAAGTGTTGGTGGGTGTAAGCATCATGAACAGAGAAATTAAGGAGAAAGTCAGGAAGGAGTATCTTAGAAGAGTGAAACTAATTGCAAAGTCGAGACTGTATGAAGGAAACCTAATGAAAGCGGTGAAGACATGAGCAGTCAGTGTTTTGAGATACAATGCGGGAATTTTAGAATGGTCTGACAAGGAGTTGCATGTTATGGATATCCAAACAAGAAAAGTTTTAGCAATGTTTTGTATATTCCACATTCGAAGTAGCGTAGCGAGGCTGTATTAAAAGAGGGAAAACGGTGGGAGAGGATTGAAAAGTGTAAAAGATTGTGTTAGAACTGAGGAGATGTCGTTGAAGGAGCATGTGGTTAGAAGTGAGGAGTGGGTGCTTAACGTTGTGGCCAATGAAGTGAAGGTATGTGAGATCAAGGCTGATTATGTGAAACGTATGGATAGAGAAAGGGCAGAGGAACTGGCTAGGAAGAAAATGCACGGAAGGTTCTTCCAAGATATAGCAGAAGTGGCTGATGAAATATCATGGCAATGCTTTAGAGCTGGGTATCTGGCTAAGAGTACTGAAGCTTTTGTTTGTGCAGCACAAGAGCAGGCATTAAGAACACGATTGTTCAAAAAAGTGGTTCTAGGAGATGAAGTTGCTGCAGAATGCTGGATTTGTGGTAAGACCTCAGAGTCAATTGAGCACCTTGCAGCAGGATGTAATGGATTAGCCCAGAATGAGTACCGCAACAGACACGCTTGCATGGGACTCCGGATATATTGGGAGGTCTGTAAGAAGATTGGAGGGAAGTATGCTGGAAAATGGTTTGAGGAGGTGCCTGATGAAGTGAGAAAAAGTAAGGATGGAAATGTAAAGGTATGGTGGACAAAAGTGTCCTAACGACCAAGCAATTGAAATATAAACGTCCGGATTTGGTCGTCATTGACAAGGTCTCCACAAACTGGCAGATTGTAGATTTTCAGTACCCTTGGGCAGGAATGTTAGAGAGAAGGAGAACGAGAAGTGGACCAATTATGCTCCATTGGCCTTGGAGATAATGTGACGAAAATTGTGGGAACGCAGGCTTACGTCTTACACGGCCTCGGTGTGCGCTTTGGGATGCAGCGTCATGATGCTGAAAAGTGTCCAAGATGGCGCCTGTGGCGTTATATAACAATGCAATCTCACAGAATATCGTGTGCCGTCGCGCACATATGCAAATATGTAAATTTGGAGGACTCTGTCTTTTATAAAAACAGACAACTGGAGCAGATTGGGACAGACGTAAAAATGAGTCTACGGAAAGTATCGACGGACGACGCTGCTGCTGTGAGCTGAGGTTTTGTGTACTCTTTTTATTCTTTACAACGACAAGCTATTTCGGCGTACATTTTTTTACCAAGACGTATTCGACCTGAACCTGATACCAGAGTTTGACGGGTACCCGCCTGGTCCCTCGGTAGTTGAATGGCTGGAAAAGGCTGAGCGCGTTTGCCGGTTGTGCAAAATTAAGGATCCAGATATGGTCATCCCATTGAGGCTCACTTATGCCGTGTACCAGCAGCGACAATGGAGCAAATAAAACAAGCTTGGGGACAATTCTCTGAACGTCGGCTGGGGTCAGGGGACAATGTGGACGTCGATCTGGCCGACATGAAGAAGCTTGCTGCTCCGAATATTGGCATGCGCCTTTTAGTCTGGGCTCCCGGATGATGCCAGTCGGCTATTGAAGGCGTCGTCGAAGCTCAATGAGCTTGGGTTGGAGGAGTTGTTGGCTAGAGCCCGAAACATCCTAAAGGACGATTTGGAGCAGGTCTCGGCAGCAGTTGACGCACTGGAATCGCCTATAGAGAGCCTACGGTGCTACAAATGTGGCGGCGCCAATCACTTCGCCAGAAACTACAGAAGCGTTGCGAAGCGCTCCCCCGACTATGGAGCACGGAAACGAGGACGCTATCATCGCTTCGACAAGCCAGGCCACGTAACACAGAATTGTCCGGGGAGGAAGCCGCAGCGCCAGTATCTCCCCTAAGCAAGACTGAACAAGGCGCCTCCTGTAGTGACAGTGCGAGTTGATGGGTGTAGGCGCTCAGCGCTGATTGATACCGTATGCACCCAAACCCTAATACACAGGAAATATTGCATCGAATGGACGAAACAAAGGTCCCGGTATTAACCGTTGGCGGAGGCTCGTTGGTGTGTTGTGGGGTGAGCATTGCCCATGTAAGCGTTGGTGATGCCCCCCCGGTGGCTATGAAGGCGTTGGTGGTCGACAGGGAGATTCTTGGATGCGAACTTCTCCTTGGAATGGACACTATTACACAGCTGGGTGGAATAACCGTGGGCAGCTCCGGTGATGTGAGGTTTTCCCAACGCGAGGAACAGGTCTGCACGACAATCACTCTTGATGAACCCGACTTCCACGCGGAATACAACAAGGGCACAAACGCGTGGACCGCGTCCTGGAAGTGGTCGGGCGACCAGCCACAAATGTCCTTGCGGAATTGGCTGACGGAGTATCCCCCTCCCGCATGGCTTAGGGGCCAGTACGAGGCAGAACTCCAGGTTTGGATAGATAATGGCAGAGGATGAGCTCGGGCCACCAAGGGGGCTGATCCCCCTGATCGCCGTCAGCTAAGAGAATAAATAGAAGGTCCGATCCATCATGGATTAGCGGGAACTCAATGAACACATCGACCCACACACGGTGGGGGATGACGTCTACGCACATAAACTGAGGGAGTGACGGCAGCAGTGGGCATACACAGCAATCCTGGACCTGCGAAGAGCCTACCTGCAGATACGCGTCGAGAAATAGCTGTAGCTGTTCCAGACAGTCGAGATCTAAGCGACTCGCTATTGTTTGACTAGGCTGGTGTTCGGCCTGAACGTGGCCCCAAACATTATGACAGCAATTATGCAGACGATCCGGCGTCAGGATGAAGCTGCGCGACAGGCGACGTCGTCGTATATTGACGACATTTTCGTGAACGAGAGCCTCATGTCTGTCCAGGCGGTGAAATAACACTTTGAGAGCTTCGGTCTGTCGTGCAATGAGCCAGAACTGCTGCAAGATGGAGCGAAAGTGTCTGGCTTGCATCTGAGACGGACTCTGCTGGTGACATTCCGGAAGTTCCATCTAACATCACGCGTCGGAGAGGTTTTTCGTTTGCGGAAAACTGTGGGCCACTTCCTCGTGTGTGAGTGCCTCCATAAAGCGATGTGCGACTTCCATATCAACGGGATGGGACGATGAGGTGCGCGATCCCGCCCTGCGAAGCATGCTGGTGGAAGCTCTGGCCAGACTGACCGAAGACGACCCCGTACGAGGGAGCTGGTGAATCGAGGGGAGCGAGTTTAAAGTTTGGGTTTATGCCAGCTTACTCGCATTGTCATTGCTCTGGCGGTCGACGGATTTATCGTAGAAGATGCCTGCTGGCTTCGGCCGGAAAATGACGCCGGGCACATAAACCAGGCTGAGCATAATGCTACACTCAAAGGGGTAAACCTGACGCTTCGGTGGCAGGCCAGATCATCACAGACTCTACGTGCGTGCATCGCTGGATAACCGATGCCTTGAGTGGGAAAGCACGGTTGACAACGAAGGCATCGGCCGAAATGCTAATATGAAGATGACTTGCTACCCTGAACGAGATTATCAAGGAATTTCGCCGCGGTGGGGCGTCGGCTTAGCCCGGGCCATGTTTCTGATTCCATTGCCAAAGCGGGCACCCCGGTGTAAACCGAACCCTTTACTTATCCAGGCTGGTCGACCCCTATGAGTAAAAGAGGGACGTGCAATCTGTTGTGAGGAGCCGTGAAACCTGCCGATCGATCAACCCAGCACCCGTCCGGTAGAAGAAGGGAAAACTGAGTGTGAAAGGAAATTGGAACAGGCTGGCAATGGATGTAACTCACCACAACTGCCGGCATTTTTTTTAGGCTCATCAATTGCGGACCGTTTAGATTTGCATTGTCGGCCGTCGTTATCCGTGAGCTAGAAAGTGTCTTCCTCGAGCGTGGTCCCCCTTCTGAGATACTGACCGACAATGGCACTGCCTTTGTTAGCGAGCAGTTCAAACAGTTCGCAGACGGCTGGGGTATACGTCTGCGATTTCGGTGCGCCCATGTGCTTTGCGGGAATGGAATTATTGAGAGAAACTACAGGAACGTCAAGACCATCGCAGCTAGGAAGGGATATACGGTGCCTGAGACTGTCTATTGGTTTAACGTCACCTGTAAGGACGACATTTCACCCTCTACCGCGTCAGCCGAAGCACTGCACAGGTACCACGTCAGGGTGAGAGGCGTGGAGACCAGCCCACTGCCCGAGCTGGAGGCAACAAGAGAGAGAGAGAGAGAGAGTATCAAAGAGGGGGATGTTGTCTGGGTTATGAATTCCCACGGCAAGTGCACCACATGCTATGGAACCGTGCATGTTACTGAGGTGATCAGCCCGCAATCGGTGCAGGTTGACGGGGTCTTCGATCGACATCACAAGCTCAGCCGCCACTCGGCGATGAGAGCGAGACTGGATCAGAGACCAGTGAACCATCATTCTGGGTTACGGCGACTTTGTCAGACAGCAACCCTGAGATTAGCAGCCTTAGCTTCACCGACCCTGAAACCGAGGACGAAAGCACAGGCGAGGACGAGGCCCCCGATCCTCCTCTCCGACGAAGAACCCGAAGAAAAAGGCCACCGTGTTTCTACCCTCCCTGTGATGATGATATCGTGGGGCGGGCGAAAAGTTGTGGGAACGCAGGCTTACCTCTGCAACGGCCTCGGTAAGCGCTTTGCCGATGCAGCGTCATGATGCTGAAAAGGGTCCAAGATGGCGCCTGTGGCCTTATATAATAATGCAGTCTCGCAGAATCTCGTGTGCCCTCGCGCACATATAAAAAATATGTAAATTTGGAGGACTCTTTCTTTTATAAAAACAGACCACTGGAGCAGATGGGGACAGACGTAAAAACGAGTCTACGGAAAGTGTCGACGGTCGTCGCTGCTGCAGTGAGCTGAGCTGTTGTGTACTCTTTTTTTTTCTTTGCAACGACAGATAAGGTGTATACTTGGGGTTAAAACACAAATAATCCCGATCGTATTAGGTACGCTAGGAGTAGTATCAAGTCGTCTGGAAGGTCAATTGAAAAAAACTACGAATCTCCGATATTTTAGGCGACTTTCAGGCATGCTATTGTAGGTACCACCAACATTGTTAGGAAAACCCTTGATCTTTGAAACTCATGGTTTGGAGCCAGAATTGAGGGAAATCTTCTGGAAATTAATTCCACCCCTTTTCAGGGAGACGATGATAAACGCAATCATACTTCTTCTTCTTCTTCTTCTTTTTTTTTTTCTTCTTCTTCTTCTTCTTCTTCTTCTTATTATTATTATTATTATCTATATATTAATTTGCTTGTACGTACGGTGTCACGTCATCATCATCGCAAACATTAATTAATGAAACGCGTCATCATCATCGCAAACATTAATTAATGTGAATTATCTCCCTTTATTGTTCACTCTTTATTAGTTAAAAAATAATCAAACCCTTTTATTTTCCAAAACTTCCCGAACAACAACAACAACAACAACAATATATATATATATATATATATATATATATATATATATATATTGTTGTTGTTGTTGTTGTTGTTGTTGTTCGGGAAGTTTTGAGTAAGCCTTACATAAAAATATGTTTCGAAATAAATGTTACAAAAGTCAAGAATAACTTTATTAAATAAATCACCAATGTCACCATTCGCAGTAACACAGAGTCAAAACATATTTTACGTCTTGTTCTGTTTTGCTTTTGTTTTACGGTATATCAATCCTTTTTCGTGTTATTTAATGCCGAATCGAGTAATTTTGTAACATTTATACAACTTCACGTTGATTACATAGTTATTATTTATGTTTTGTCTGTTTTATTTGCTTCTTTTACAGGCATTCATCATCTTCTAATGCCCACCGACAGGGCATACATATTTAAATACTATAAAAAATGGACACAAAAATTTTTTTTTAATATGAAATAAAACACTTGGTTTCATTACTTACGATTTAATTTATTTAAAGAAATATTTATTTCCTATTTAAAGATTTTCAGTATATTTTATTTAACTGAAGAAATATTTATTGTTCATACATATATTTTTCCATTATTTTTATTACATTGTTAGGAAAAGTTTCAGAATAGTTAACCCCACTCCCCATATTAAGAATGGCTTTCGGCATGATTCTTACGATAACGGTATCAAAGTTTTTTTTTATTATTATTTTAAAACAAATTATAAAAAAAAGATACAAGACCATTAATTTTTTTTTTCATTAAATCGCTATTTAGGAGAAGATTCAAAATAGTTAACTCTTCTCCTCATAACCGTTTTTTTTATGCAGTAAAATACTGTTTCAATAGTTATGGTTTAAATAAATATTTATTCCTTATTTAAAGATTTACAGTATAATTTATTTAACTGAAGAAATATTTATTGTTCATACATATATTTTTCCCTTATCTTTTTTACATTGTTAGGTAAAGTTTCAGAATAGTTAACCCCCCCATATTAAGAATGGCTTTCAGCATGATTCTTACAATAGTATTATCAAAGTTTATTTATTTTTCGGGTTTTTATTACTGTACACATAGATTCGAAAAAGTTGTCAAAAAACAAATATATAACAAATAAATGTTATCAAAGGCAAGATAAGTTACTTTTCTACCTAACTGGATATATTTTTTGTGTTTTTATTCAATGTAACATATTTATTCAGCTCGATAAAACATGCAGTGTTTACCGATGTATTCGAAAATTCAAGATGGCGTCTCACACCCTCTTTAACATGGTAAGTTTGGAAAAAGATGTTATAAATAAAAAAAAACTACACAAAATACTATTAAAAACCCACCGAATACATGTCAACCTGTGTCTCGGTAACATATATTGAGCGAGTTTTTAACAGTATTTTATCCGTTTTTTTATTTATAACACCTTTTCCCAAACTTACCGTGTTAAAGAGAGAATCAGCCGTCATCTTGAATGTTCCAATATATCGGTAAACACTGCATGCTTTTCGAGCTGAATAAACATGTTACATTGAATAAAAACACGAAAAATATACCCAGTTTGGTAGAAAAGTAACTTATCTTGCCTTTGATAACATTTATTTGTTATATATTTGTTTTTTGACAACTTTTTCGAATCTATGTGTACAGTAATACAAACCCGATTTTTCTTATTTAACAAAAATTATAAAAAAGATACAAGAACATTTTAAACATTTTTTTCATTAAATGGTTATTTAGGTGAAGGTTTAGAATAGTCAAACCCTCTCCCCTTATTAAGAATGGCATTTTTATTATTTCAGCATGATGCTTACATTTTTCTTAATATAAAAAAAAAAGATACAAGAAAATGTTAAGCTTTTTTTTATTTTACTTAAAATGTTAGATCAAAGTTCGGAATTCGCTTCAATTGTCACAAGCAGACGATATCGATTCAAAGGAGGTAATTCGTCAACAATTGTTTTAGCCGAATTTTACGGTAAAGTGTAGTGGACTGGTGGATATATTATACATATCCCTCAGGTTGTATTTATTTGCTTCCCCACTGAGCAAATTAGGCACAAGGCCGTTTTTTTAATGTGGAGAGAGAGGGCGGGGGGAGGGAAATGGGGACCAGCTCCCGATGGGTGGGAAATGGGAGTTTCATAGGAACTGTTGGTATGAAGGGTTGCCCCTACATTGACCAAGGTAGATATGTGGGGTTACCCCCACATATGGTCTTTGCTTGCAGTATCTGTCGGAACAGATGGTATTTATTTGCTCCCCCACCGAGCAAATTAGGCACAAGGCCGATTTTTAAAGTGAGGAGTGAAGGGGAAATGGGGACCAACTCCCCGGGGAGTAGGGGAGCTGGATAGTGACAATTGGTATGAAGGGTTGCCCCTACATTGATCAAGGTCTGATATGTGGAGTTACCCCCACATATGGTCTTTGCTTGCAGTATCTGCCGGAACAGATACTACACTTTGAGATATTAAATCTTTTATTCATGTTAAAAAATACAGTAAAATTAACGGTGAACAAAAAACTTAGGCACATGGCCAACTCAAAAGGGGGGATTGTGGGGGTCGTTGGTCATCCTTGTCACTCCAGAACTATACAAAGTCAAAAGTTTCTCCCAGCTAGTATCTTCTTTCACCATAATACCGCATTCACCCTTTCATATTTGGGGGACGTCCTAGTAACTCCCAATTTTTAAAACATTTTTTATTGACGTGTAAAAACAAAAAAGATAACAATAAAATGGTACAATAATTCATTTGTGTCGAGGGCGGGGGAAGAAAAAACAAAAGGTGATTAGTAGGACCCTCCCAACCCCGTCTAGTTGATAGACTGCCCGTTCCACTAGGTTTGTAAAAGGAACCTCGCTTCTGCGGGTCAGTCTCTAGGTGGGGATGCCCTCTAGATGGGGGTGAATGGAGAAAAGAAAATTTTTTGGGGTAAGGGATGGAGGTTAGTTTGTATTTCTTTTTCTCCAAGATGGGTAAAATTTAGAGGAAGGGGTGAAAACAAAAATTGCAGGTAAGAGGGGATAGGGATCTTGGAGGCTTCCTAATCGGGGAGAGATGGAACACACACTCAGCTAGCTGAGAGACTACTTGTTTAATTTTACTTTACAGAACTGCGCGTTCCACACCTAGGCGGGGAACACGTATTCAAATTTGGCTCCTCTTCGTACACACAGACTTGCCACATGTATCCATCTTCTGTCAAATGCCGCGCGATGCAGCCTTCTTCTTGTCGTCCGGGCCGCAAAGGGCGGGGGCCAGTGTATATACATATCCCCCAGTTATTCATTTGATAAAAGCAATATTTAATGAGCATGGTCCTTCTTGCCAGGCAATGGGTTTACCTGAACCAATAGGTGATCCTCCAATAGATAATATGACTCGAAATACAAACTGGCCTAATGTTGAATTGTTAAACAATGAACAATTAGAGGTCTTTAATGCTATAATCAAGGCTGTCATGGCAACTGAAAAAGAAGCCCCACACAACAATTGCTTCTATTTAGATGCCCCAGCCGGATCAGGAAAAACCTTTTTATTCAACATGTTATATGATTACTTCACCCCAAGTAGTACTGTAACCGCCACTGCGGCATTGCTGCAATGCTACTAACTTCAGGGAAAACACTCCACAGTACATTCAAACTACCTTTACCTCTGACAGAAATGAGTGTCTGTAACGTTTCTCCTGTATCAGAGCATGCTTCTTTTTTGAAAAAGGTAAAGGTATTCATCATAGACGAAGCCTCTATGATACCTAATCATGCACTGCTTGCTATAGATAGATGTTTACAAGATATAATGGGTAACGATAAACTATTTGGTGGAAAATTTCTCATATTTGGAGGTGACTTCGGGCAAATTTTGCCAGTAGTGCCACATGGATCACCTACATCTATTATAGATACCTGTCTTAAAAGATGCCCATTGTGGCATCATTTCAGTCAATTACAACTAACACAAAACGTCAGAACTAACATAAATGAACAGGAGTTTTCTAGATGGCTCCTTCATCTTGGTAATGGTACACTAACGAGCAGTCTTAATGACGTTCCTGTAGATGCCATAGATGTTCCTGATGATTCTGTATGTAATGGTTCTCTAATCTCAGAAATATTTGATTGCAGCCCTCAAGAAATGGAAAATAGAATCATCATGACTCCAAAAAATACAGAATGTTTAACAGTAAATGTAGAAATTCTAAATAATCTTCCCGGAGGCATAAATACATATTTAAGTACAGATTACATCTCCGATGATGATGCTGAACTTCAAAATTATCCTATCGAGTTCATAAATTCATTAACTCCATCTGGAATGTTACCTCACCGACTTAATGTGAAAATAGGGGCAATAGTAATGCGACTGCGAAATTTATCCATAAATCAAGGATTTTGTAATGGAACTAGGATGAAAATAAAAGAATGTCATCAAAACAGCATCATTGCTATTTTAATTAATGGATCTAATAGAGGTTCCACAGTTATCATTCCAAGAATTAAGTTAAAGCCAAGTGATACAAATGTTCCGTTTCAATTTCATCGGATACAGTTTGCAATACGATTAGCATATTCACTGACCATCAATAAAGCACAAGGCCAAACTTTGAATAAGGTTGGTATATATCTTCAACAACCTGTATTTTCTCATGGTCAACTGTATGTGGCATGTTCAAGAGCTCGATCTAAGCACAGTGTGAAATTTAAGGTAATGCAACTGCATAGAAATGATAATCAGGGAAGAAAGCGTGGTGTAACATATACTAAGTATATTATTTACCGTGAAGTGTTATGAAAACAATCAGGAACAGCTATGGAATCTAAAAATTAACTTGGATGTAAATATGATTTTGGAAAAAAAATTTTTTAAATTGCTTTCCTTATATTTAAAATTCATAATTTGATGAAAAAGTAGTGTACAGTTTGTTTAACTTTACTTAATTATATAACATTGACATAAATTTGATAGGTACAACCTACCTCACATCATTTTGATTATCGAAAAGTCAAAATTTAACTGTACTTCGTAAGATTTACAGAAACACTTCATTTTATATGCATGTAATACACAAGAATCTGAACATTATAACAGATTACAATGTTTTTATGGAAAAAACTTTTGTACAGAAAATTCAAAGTGTTCTATTTATATTATCAGGAAGTTGTGATGCATTAATTGAAATCTATATCAATAATTCGACTTAAAAAATATTTGTGAATTTCCAAATCTTCATTGAATAAAATTCAAAATAAATAGAAAAGTCTATTGCATATGTAAAAGTTGATGGTTGCTTATTTAACTTCATTAAAAACTATCAAAGTCAACCAAGAGCTGCTCAATATTCTGGCTTAATGGATCATTTAGCAAGGAATGAAGATGGCGATTCTGGTGTACCAGTTATTCTACCATCTTCATTTACAGGAAGTCCTAGGAATCTTCAACAACTGTATCAAGATGCAATGGCAGTTTTCTGTAAATATGGAAAGCCATACCTATTCCTTACCTATACATGTAATCCAAGATGTCCTGAAATATTAAACACCTTGGGGTCATCAGAACTTTCACAAAATCGATGTCAACAATGTCACACAGTTTTTTTTAAATTCACAGTCTAACTCCCCAGAACCTGCTGACTGACCACTATTCTCACTCCAAGCAGCTGATCGACGTCCCTGTCACCGCCTCAATCATCACCAGCACTTCCTGACAATATCAACAGCATCAGTTACGATCGCATTGACCTTCAATAAAAGTTTAAACTAAAGTTCTTTGTTCTACTTGCTTCCATATGTTCATTTTTGTAATATAACAATAAGGAATTTCTTACTGATGTGTTTTAAAAGATTTTAACTACCGTGGAATTTCCACGGGTCCTGCTAGTTATTATTATTATTATTATTATTGACGTTGTTGTTGCATGGGGTTTTGGTATTGTTGCTGTTTGACGTCATCTCAAATATGCTAAAGATATCTGTTGACGATGAAAATAATAAATCCGTAATGTCTGACTAAAAGCGTTATCTCGATATTAAATAGATAAATAAAAAAATACAGTTAAGAAGCAACATTTTAAAAATGGCTTCTTCGTTTATCTAATGGAATAGAAGATTTCTGTGATTTTTTTTATATGGTTTGCAAATATCTAAATAAATGGATGTTTACAAAGCATTTCCGCGAACATTATTTACAACGTTTTTTTGTAAACACTATTAGGCGCACGTGAACGTATGTGTGCAATGTGTTCAGTTCAACGAAACCAACATATACACCTCACTGATAATTTGATTATATGCATAGAACCAAAGAATTCATTGACATTAATTAACATGGTAAGACAGTGAATAGTTAGTTTCTATTAGAAAAATAATGAATATAATATCTTCGTCACAAATAAGGGAAAAGTGCTCCGCTAGTATTTGCACTAATATGCATATAAAATATCAGAGTTAATGCAATAATTAAATTTTAAGTAGATGGATTATTGACTTAACGAAAAAAGTCACTATTCGTCGGCTTTCATTTAAGGTGAGAATTTCTTTTTCACATTCATTTTATGTGCCAGGGGTTGTTAGACTTGCTATTCCATTTCTGTCTTTCCTTGAACTTATTTGATGTGAAATATTTTCATATGCGTGGAAATTTTATTTGTTTGAGTGTAGTAAATACACACGTACACACATGCACGCAAACACGCACATGCACAAGCTCACGCACACACCCATACATATATAAATTATTTTTGATTATATGAATAAAGATTTTTTAGAGATGAGTGAAAGGAAAGGAGGAGAAGGAAAAGAAAGACAAATACAATACTACTACTACTACTACTACTACTACTACTACTACTACTACTAATAATAATAATAATAATAATAATAAGAAGAAGAAGAAGACAAAGAAAAAAGAAGACCCCTTCATTACAAAAGACATACTAGAAAAATTGAGTTTTGTATCAAAATACAAAAACATTAGTAACCTAGAAATAGAGACTATCATGCATGCTAGGCAAACTTTCTTATTCTATGAAGAGAAGGCCTGGTTAAAAGAAATCAACTCCAGAAGATCCATTTGATGTGGCGATGGGAAATACGTTAGTGTAGATATTTGCAACTTAGTAAGCCTATTCCTACTACAAACTCTAAACAAAATATTCCCCAATCACTCATTGGACCTTTATAGGGATGACGGTCTTTTCCTCTCACGCGATTACAACGGGATTAGCCTAGATAATCTTAGAAAGAATCTAACCTAAACATTTCACGAGCTAGATTTTAAAATAACAATTAGCACCAACCTATATGATGTAGACTTCCTAGATACAACCCTAAATCTAGAAAAAGAACACATAAATCCTTTCCACAAGCCCAATCAGACACTAAGTTACATAAACAAAGGATCCTGTCACCCCTACAAATTTCAAGAAAATGGTTGACAATATTAGCAAAAGAATCTCTGTGCTCTAATCATATGCTGTTACCTATGCTATATTACAATGAGGCGCCCCCAAAAAGTGAATTCACAGAAAACATCAAATACCAGCAAAATCAGCTAACAAAAAACAAACGTAACAGGAGTTTGCACCATTTTTCCTCAACACCAAACACGAGTGGGACATATATTCCTGATACTGCTAGATAGAAATTGCCTCCACAACATAAGCTTCACAAATTATTCAATAGGAACATAATTAAGGTCAACTACTCCACCACTCCATCAATAAACAGATCATCGGAAGAGAACGCAATGAAAAGAAAATGCGGACTGCTCTTGTAGATCCAAGAAGGATTGTCCATTAGAGGGAAGTTGCAGGGTGAAATCCCTTGTATATGAAGTGACACTCGCGCAACAGGCTAGTGATATACCAGAAGTATTCATCAGTATGACACAAAGGACTTTTAAACAAAGATTTTACATGCATAACATTTCCTTTATGGCAAGAACAAGAATAAATGCAGCATTACCTACCCGAGTATTGCAATAAAAAGACAACGGAACATCATTCATCATTAAATAGAAGAACATAGAAAGAAGACCGGTATACTCACCAGCCTACAAACGATGCCTCTTTGTGATGCGGAGAAATACTACATCATAAGGACTATAAATGACCCATAAAAGATTTGTTTGAATGTCCGCAGCTAATGTCTTAAGGCTTGTATACATAAGAGACAAACGCTCTTTATAAACTGGGACAACAGAACAAAAACAAAAACAAAAAAAAAACGAAGATCCTAATAAAAGGAAATTCTTGAAGGGCATTTTATATACGGTTTAATTAACACATAAAATAAATTAGAAAAATTAAAAATAGATATTTAAACAAACTTTTGTTATTAAATAGCTATGTACTTTTTACGGCTACATAAAGGAATACCATAAACACAAATATATAAACATATATGTATAAATTAACTGAAATTATATAGGATGATAATATTATAAATGTCTCGATATTATAATTCAGTAAATGAATATAAATTAAATAGTACTACACCGACTATAAAGTAAGCGCAAATGTTAAATGGCAAAATCATATTTTTTTTAATATATATGTGCATGTAAGGTGGCATGATGTCGTCCTATCTTGAAACCTACACACAAATACATGCATACACATATATATGTGTATGCATGTATTTGTGTGTAGGTTTCAAGATAGGGCGACATCATGCCACCTTACATTTTTCGAGGGTGGAGTGAAAGTCAATACCAAACTTTTCCTGGATGCACTGAAGAATGTAGCGATCCCCTGGTGCATGGTATTTTTCTCTCGCTGTCCCTCCTCTTCCGACCTGAACCCGCTCAGCTACTTCGTTTTGTCATACGTCGAGAACATAATTAACATGACCTCCCACAACACCAAAACCAACCTGATCGCCGCCATTAGCCGAGTATTCGCTGAGCTCCGCAAACGCTTGTGGAAAAACATGCTCCAATTCTGGTTCCGTATCAAGACGGTAATTAAGGCTGAAAGCGGTTGCATTAAATAGATGCGAGTATATCGAATTCAGCTTCAATCGTTACCAACGCTCGCAAAAGTAACACAATAACCTTGTGACTGTAAACGTCACTGTTTTCTTCCTCTCACTCAAGCTTGCTTTTTATGCAGTTTTTCATCCTGTCTCATTTGTATGTGTGCCCTCTGTTTTCTCGCGATCTCGCGATCTCGCGAGACCACAGTTTATAAAACACCAGGCGCCATCTTTTTTTCTCTTTCCCGACCCAACACTTCCCTGTGGCATGTTCACCCCTCCTCCGTCACGCCACCGCTCACACGCACATCTACACAATGCACAAATACGCGGACGCTTGCTATTCTGGTGAGTATTAACCTCCTCCTTATCTGATGATCACACAGAGTGCACTGCAGAGTTGGTCTCCTAGTCCGCTTACTTCTGCGAAGAGGCACATTCACAGGTTCTGGTTGTGATTCAGATTCAGGTTCAGATTCTGGTTCTGGTTTCGGGTCTGGTTTTGGTTTCGGGTCTGGTTCTGATTCTGTTTCCGCCGCGTCAGATGAACTATAATCATCACTCTCTGGTTTGTTGATTTCGTTCATAAGTAGCGCATCACTTGAGGATTCATTGCTCTCCTCTGTAGATGTATGATGCACCTCAGAAGCCGGTCGAAGATCGCGCACATGGTGCGGGGTTCCGTCAACTAGGACCGACTGTTGGCTTATCACCACAGAGATTCGTCCTCGCTTGAATTTGGTGGTACACCGGTTTCCAGGTGGTCTCACCCAAACTGGATCCCCTATCTTATATTTGGCATGCCTTTTCTGGTTGACTGGCTGTATGTGTATATGGCATTCGCCGGCGCTGTTGTAGGTAATTTCCCATCCATTGGCGTATATTTATACCAATACGTGGCCTCCGTAATGGTACATTGATTTCTGGCAGCAATTCTCTTAATGCTACGGTGGCTCCTTTCAGCAATGCTATTCCCTGAGTGCACACGAGCGCATCGCAGCCGTATTCGGACACCCCATTCATCTAACAGCTGCCGAAAGTGTTGGCTGCAAAAAGCAGCATCGTTATCCGTCAAGATCTCTTCCGGCGCACACCGCTCAAAAATGAATGATGACAAGATGCGAACAACACTTGCCGAGTCCTGTCTAATGATGTGTCGCCATACCACAAAACGTGTGAGTCCATAATCGATAAGAGTTAGAAAGGGTTTACCACTGTAATGGGTAATGTTCATCGCCACTCGCTGCCAAACCTTCTTGACGTCCAATCGTCATTTTCGCCATTGCTCTGGTGCAGGATCAATAGACTGACACGCCTCACAGTTCCTGACAATCTGCCTAATATCTGCCTTTGTCACTGCTGGGTCCACACGCCTCGCAAAATACACTGTTTTCTTGACACCTGGATGTCCGCTCTGTGCATGAATCTTTTGTATTTGACATGGGCTAATCGCGCCAATTGCAACTGCGCGAGATCGAGCAGTGTGATCCACACCCATCTTCACGGCTCCATACCATCTGTGAGGTACACGGGTTAGTTGGTCGGCACGATTACAATGTGATGTTACCAACGTTACCCCCACTGATGGTCCATACTCAGAGACCAGACTCTTCAGCATATCTAGCCTCGCCGGATCAACATCTCGCTGGTTGCCTTAGTGCGGATTCTTGACCGTCCTGAAAGC
The DNA here is from genome assembly GCF_053919585.1 of Euprymna scolopes. Taxonomy (NCBI): domain Eukaryota; kingdom Metazoa; phylum Mollusca; class Cephalopoda; order Sepiida; family Sepiolidae; genus Euprymna; species Euprymna scolopes. Next base: position 125,482,619 of record NC_136493.1, on the reverse strand, counting down.
GTGTCACTCACCGGTCGCAGCCAACATGCGTCTTCAAACACATTCCCTCCTTGCTCTAATGCGACTCCCAATGCCAATGAACTAGTATCGACCCATACATTAGCATCGGGCCACACCATTTTCCACGAGCAGGATCCTCTTTGCTGACTCTCTCCAGTGTCTCAGTTACCATCAGAGTTAGAAGAGCATCGTCAAGCACGTCGTCCCAACCTATGGTTACCAAATTCGCTCTGCGTTTGATGACACCCACAGCTACACGGAGCCAGCCACAGGCTGGTAAGTGTCTAACATGTTTCCCACAACAGGAAAAAACGGTCCGCCTCATAACAACGTCAGAGATGCCTGGAATCCAACTGCCACGCCTCCATCGTAGGATGGCATCTTCCTCAAAGACGTCTAATCCCAATACGCGCGCGCCATCCCTCAAACGTTCAGGATTCTTGCACTGAAGACCAAACTGAGCCAATTTTTCCCTGACACACTATGCAGATTTTATGATCAGCCATCCATCTTGGATCCACGCCTCAAGCACTTGCTCGTACTCATCACCAGCCTTGTAAGATATAGAGTATTCTGTGACGCGATTCTTTAATTCGGTTGGTGCCCTTCCCTCGGTCCACTTCCATGACGCAGTCCAGGCCTGCTGGCTATAGTCATAGCCCACCTAAAGTCAGGGCGATCAATGTGGATTGCAGCACACACCGGGTTTTGTAAAAAGCACACGCTCTCGTCTCTTTCGCTGATCACGTTCCCCAGTGCCTTGATAGCATCGTATCCCAGCAGTATGTTGAACCCCAGCAAATCCCCTCGTATCACCAACACAGTAATTTCCGCCGCCATACCAGAGTCCGTGTGGATCTTCACAGTTCCGGCTCGACAGTATGCTTGTATCTCGCCGCCTATTGTGGTGACTTTAATGTTCCTTTTAGTCCAGGTCCGACGCAATCTGGCACTCATGATGGTATGTGAGTAGCACAAATATGAAGAGCTGAGCAGGTCGCACGTTTCACGTACACAGTTATCATCGTAGGTTGCACGTCACTTAGATCTTATCTGGGGATCAGGATGGCGCCGACATCCTTCCCCCTGAGGCGTTTCCCCGCACAATTTTTGGCTAGGTGCCCTATGCCTCCACATTGGAAACAGCGCAGTCGCCCACGCTCTTTGTCAGTGCAGCTTCTCGCAAAATGACCTCGCCGACCACAGCGGTAACATCTTCCGTTAGTCGCGGGATTAAGACTGGGAATCTCCCCGGCCTCGTTCTGGGCTTCCTTTGTCGCCATCACAACTGGTTTCCCCAGTCCTCGTCATCTCTGATGATAGCCCGGGCGCGTTCCATCAAGTGCTCCATAGGCGTTGCGGGCACACTCGTAGAGGCTCCCAACAATTGCTTAACACGGGTGGGAATGCCGGCTACAAATGCATATGGCAATGTCCTCTCCGACAGTCCATTGCCAAAACAACAACAGCACAGCAAGTTTCTTCAATTCCGCAAAGAACAAATCCACGGTTTCTCCCGGCATGAGTTCCTGGAGGTGAATCTTTCATAAGCCGTGCAAGGATCCATTGCAAATTCCGTGTACAGCGTATTTTTTTATAGCGGTCACATCAGCCTTCTCGGTGGCACTAAGTTGCTGATACACATTCAGAGCGCCCCCAGCCAATCTCAGGGGAATCACAGTGTGCACTCTCTTTACCTCACAGAGATTCCAGGTCAACTCGATCCTCTCAACCCAGTCAACGACAGATGTGGACCCATCAAATTTTGGAATCAGTTTCTGATCTAACTATGAATAGCCGAAAAAGCTTGTATCGAATTCAACTTCAATCGTTATTAACGCTCGCAATAGTAACACAATAACCTCGTGACTGTAAACGACACTGTTTTCTTCCTCACACTAAAGCTTGCTTTTTATGCAGTTTTTCATCCTGTCTCATTTGCATATGTGCCCTTTGTTTTCTCGTGATCTCGCGAGATCGCGAGATCACGTGAAAACACCAGGCACCATCTTTTTTTCTCTTTTCGCACCCAACACTTCCCGGCGGCAAGTCCACCCCCCTCCATCACGCCACCGCTCGCACGCACATCTACACAATGCACAAATATGCGGACGCTTGCTTCTCTGGTGAGTATTACAGCCAGCTCTACTACATAATCAAGTTAACTTTTATGATTTTAAGTAGAATTTCAAATTACGAATGAAGGTTGTCCTCTTAAGAAAAATTGAATTTTTATCAAAACTAACTGTTTTCTTTTTGCGTTTATATTATTATAGTGATCTTCATCTTTCTATTCCAGATGGGAATTGGTAAAATTGAGTTGCGAGTTTTATTTTTTACAGTTGACAGGAAGGTTTTTGAAATAAGTTAGCTACAGAAAAGATTTTTACTGCCAGATTATGAAAGAACTTTGAAAGACGCGTTCATTTCATCTTGGTTCTTAATGGTCGTGCTATCAGTATCGACCTTTCGGGTCTACGAAAAGTTGGATCAAAAACTGAATTTCAAATGAGATACAAAGTAAAGGTATCTAACGAAAACTTGTTTTTAAATACATTATTTGTAATCAAAATTAAGAATTATCTTAACCTGATAGTAGCTACATATGTGTATACAGTTTTCAGTAGCGATCTCTTATCGAAACTTCTACATATTCAGGCTAACAAAAGAAATTTGTAGACTCATCTACTCTAATCTCGAGCGCGTGGTTCAGTGGAGGAAGACGTGGCTGGTTACCTTTAATGCATCTAAAACCAAACTCCTATCTTTACATCATCAACGCTCTGATCCCCATCTGGCATCAATTGCAATGGATGGCTCTCGTCTAAGAGAAGCCCCATGTTTTGACAAGCTTCTGGGGTTGTCCTTTACTCATGATCTGAAATGGAACATGTACATCAAGTCTGTTACCAAGGTCGCTGGAAAGATGGTGGGATACTTCCACCGCTCCAGGAGATATCTCACTACTAATTCAATTCTCTATATAAAAGCCAAGTACGTCTAAGGATGGAATACTGCTGCTATATCTGGACAGGAGCTGCTAAAAACAGCCTATCCTGCCAGAAGAGACGTTGCGAGCCTATTCTTGTTTTATCGTTATTTTCATGGCAGGTGCTCGTCTGAACTCCAATCTCTGGCCCCCCTCGCCAATCTTTCACGAAAAACACCCGTCTAGCTGAATCCACTGTGAAAAATTTCCCCCACTCTTTATCTGTGCCTAAATCAAAACGTAGATTCCATGAAAAAAGCTTCTTTCTTAGAATTGCACGCCTGTGGAACTCTGTTCCGTCTGCCTGCTTCCCACCTGACTACAACTTTGATGTCTTTAAGTCCAATGTTAACAAATTCCTAATAAACCGCCCTCTTAAGTAAACAGTTCATTAAATCTCCACACTAACGTACTGTACTTGCAATAACCCTTATCCCTGAGTGGCTTTCGGGCCTTGATAAGTGGTGACCACCATGTAAAAAAAAGAACACTTTTATATAGAAAAGTACGTTTTTTTCCTAGCTTTTATTTGACGAAAAAAAAAAAGAAACAACGAAATCTCTATAAATGGGCGAGAGTAGAGTGAGGAAGAGGTGTTTTATTGATTCAGACAAATATTTGCAGAGAAGCATGTGCAGAAAAAAGCATTTAAACATCTTGGATACCGAAATAGATAAACTTTAATTTGTTATGAAGGTTGAAAATTAAAACAAAAAATTTTTGATTCCGTATACAAGAATTTCCCTTAAGTTTGCAAATGTTATTACAATTTCTGTGCGTTATATAATTTGAAATGTTTCCTTTGATTTCATTTTCTTCCGTAATCTTTTATTTTTATTTTGTTTCTCAGGCCCTATGTACTGTTCATAACTTTATGTGCATATATATATATATATATATATATATATATATATATATATATATATATATATATATATATGTATATGTATATATATATTAAAAAGTGTGAATATGTCCGGTAATGCCTTTCTATATAATAGGCTTCCTTAACTACGAAACCGCAGACGTCATTTTTTTTTAAATTTGATCCCAATTTGACATCTTGACGTTCATTGTTTTGCGCTCAAATTAAATTATTTTATCCATGTCCATACAACCTACATATAAAATTCCAAGTGTTTAGACCCAAAATTGGCGGTAGAGTTCGGTAGAGTCTAAAACAGTAAACTCTGTACACTTTGACCTGTTGTCAGCTAAATCTCCGCCCAAAATCTGATTAAAAAGCTTGCTGAATGTCTGAATATCTTTATGTAAAATTTCAAATGTTTGGACCCAAAATTAGCTGAACAGTTTGCTAGAGACCGCAAAAGTAAAATCTTTTGAACTTTGACCTCTTGGAAGCAAAATTTTTAACAAAAAAACGAGTAAAAAGCTTGCCCTATCTCGGAATAAACCTTATGTAAAATTTCAAATGTTTAGACTAAAAATTGGCGGAGTTATTTGTTAGAGGCCGCAGAGATAATTTTTTTTTTTTTAATTTTGACCCCAATTTTGATCTCTTAACATTTACGCTTTCGGGCTCAAATCTATATATCTATAAAAGTGAACGTATCCGTGTGTGTATCTGTGTACATTTCCGTACGCATATAACTTTCTCAATTTTAAGTCCACAGACTTAATTTGATATACAGGGTACTGAGATTTGGGAAATCTGTGTAATTCGTTTTCGGCTAGAAATTTGGCTATTAATAGGTTAAAGTTCTACGATTTGACTTTTGAGAACTCTACCAAACTCCTCCGACAATTTTGGGTCTAAACACTTGAAATTTTAGATATTGGTTCCTTAGTCATGAATCACACTTAATAACTTGATTTGAGCCCAAAACAATACATGTTAAGAGGTCATAATAGGGGTCAAAGTTTTTAAAAAATTGACCTATGCGGTTTATACTAAATTACTCAGACACTTTCTGGTCTAAACATTTGAAATTTTACATAAAGGATATTAAGAGAAAGAGCAAGCTTTTTAATCGGTTTGGATAAAAAAAATTTAGTTACCAATATATAAATGTATGTATGTATGTTTCATGTGTACCTAAAACTTTACACAGAGGCGACGAATTTTACCAAGATCAGTATCGTTTTTAAGTTCGACCTTTCAGACGACAAATATCGAAAAATTGGCTAAAAACATTAATATCTTCACCTTCAACTGAGCACTTTTCTATAGGTGAGATCGCTCTTTTCGCCGATATTTTTTAAAGTAATCTTCTCCTTTCCATTGTCTAGCCTTAATTAAAACCTACGTAACTTCCGGTTTGGCGGTGGTCGTAACGACAAAGAATTCAGGATTTTCCTCCGTTCGTTTCGTCCTTTGCGGTACAGGTTCGAGCTTGCCTTTCTACAACCACTTTTTTTTTGCTGAACATACACATCGAAACACCCGGGCAACGCCGGGCTGAAATACTAGTCAAATTATAAAGTTAGATCCATGTCCAAGTAACGTCTATCTAAAATTTGAAGTGTTTAGACCAGAAATTAGCGGACGAGTTATTTAGAGTTCTCAAAGGTCAAATCCTTGGACTTTAACCTCTTAACAGTACAATTTCTGGCAAAAACTAAACTAAAACGATTTTCCTAAATCTAAATTCACAGTATGTCAAATTTCAAGTCTGCTGACCGAAAATTGACAGAGTTATTTGGTAGGGAAATGTACACAAACAGACACACACATACACACAGAGATTTTCACTTTTATAGATTACTAGCATTTCAACCCGGCGTTGCTCGGGTGTTTGGAGGTGTATGTTAAGCAAAAAACAAAAAAACCCGGCTAATTTTTAAAATTTGACCCCTAATATGACCCCTTAACATTTATTGCTCAAATTAAGTTATTAAGTTAGATCCATGTCCAAGCAACCTATATCTAAAATTTCAATTGTTTTGACCCAAAATTGTCGGAGATGTTTTGTAGAGTTCACAAAGGTCAAATCGTTGAACTTTGACCCCTTAACAGCCAAATTTCTGATCGAAAACCGATCACAAAGATTTTTCCAAATCTCAGTACGCTGTATATCAAAGTTTTAGTCTTTAGACTTAAAATTGACAGAGCTATTACGTAGGGAAATGTACACACACAGACACACACATAGACACACAGACACGTTCACTTTATAGATATATAGATAGATTCATAATCCTTGTAAAATATATCATATTGTAGTGATTTTCTTCGTAGTGCATTTTTTTTTTTTGCAATTCCATGGCTAGCTGGATAATTGCTCTGATAAAGTTCTTTCATTCCGAGCACACTGGCAAACGTTACAAAATATGGCGTCACAAATAGTCACGTTATTAATTAATAGCGTCATTCATTAAAACAGAGAAAGGGGGGAGTTAACCATAAAAACTTAATAACGCCATCATTTTTTACGTTGTTATTTTATCTAAAGGACCAGGGGTTTAGGCTCTTTCTTGTATAAGTGTATATCCTAATTATTCTAACACCCGTCTAGAGTTATGTAATTTTGTAGGATTCGTCATCGAATTCAGTATATCATCGACTGTATGTTTTTATCGATAGTGTGTCCGATTCCTTGTGTCAGAAGGTCAACTGAAACAGTTTTACAGAACACTAAAATGGAGTAATTTGTCACCTTAAGATAATTTTTTTTATTTATATTTGTATTTACTAATCTATTTTATAAATCCTAACTAAATATACAAAATATATTTTTCAACTCTTCTTCGTTCACATTGATGGAAACTTGACATAATACTTTTTACTAATCGAAAACACTTTTCCATCACATGACGTAGTTAATTCACTCAGTTACTCATTCTCTCTGTGCCAGAAGTGAAGCATAGTTTAATCCTTATTCTTTTATTCGTGAGCCAATTAAAATCAATCCATTATCCTATCGTCGTCCTGCAATGTCTACACGGATCGTTCCAAAAGTAAAGCTTCCTATTTTTTATTTCGCCCGGAAAAATCATTGGTTTGAATACTAAATTTATGCATTCAAACATAAAAGTTTCATATCTATTGCAGATATTGACAGTGTGAGACGCTAAAAGTGCATTGAGAATAGTAGAGATTATGTAGAAAAATAAATTCCGGAGCACGAAAGGTCGCTCGGGTGAATGGTACCACTCCTGGAATTGTAGCTCTTCAACTTTTTTAGTTAAATAATATGAGGTTTTACGGTACCTCTTCAGTTAAAATCACGTTTTTCCGTGAGTCTCGCTCGGCAACGCCTGGCGGACGACGAAAACCGCCGAATAAAACTGAGCGAAAGGAAGTCAATAAAAGATTAAAAAAAAAACAACCTCCCGTTATAAATCCATAAAATGTACTTATATTTTTTTTTTTATTGTAAACAGTTTTTTGTAATATATGTTTTGTTTCATTGAAATTAGAGAACGAATATGTTTTTGTTTGTTTAGTATGAAAAAGTATTTGTATAAAGAGCAAAAAAATATATTTTTATTTTATATATATATATATATATATAAATATATATATATATTTACACACAAAGAATTGACGTATTATATATATATATATATATATATATATATATATATATATAATACGTCAATTCTTTGTTTTCTTAGAAAAATGTATATTTTCTTTGTATATTTTACCAGTTCGTTGAGTCTTTTTTCCAAATTAAAGTTTAGATTTGTTTATGAAAAGTTATTTTTTTTTGAATAATTGAAAAAGTATTTGTTTTGTTTTAAGGAACAGTTTTTAAAAAGATATTTTAAATATATATATATATATATATATATATGTATATATATATATTATTCGAAAAGTCGTTGTTTTCAAAGAAAACGTATATTTTTCGTACTTTTTAAACAATTTATGAGTTTTTTTTCTAAAGAAAAGTTTTGTTTTTGTAAGCAGCCGACGACCGAAATTTATTAATGAATTTTCTTTAACAATTTCCTCATGAAAATACGTTTTTCGTTTTTTTTATATGTTACATTTATTGTGAGGGTTAGAGCTACATTTTTAGAGGGAAACAACTTGTGGTTTCCTGAGGATAGGTTCTTAACTTAGGGATAGTAATTTCTCCCGATTGAAGGAAAGTATTTCATTTTACTTCCTTTTCTGAAACGCAAAGAAACTCTTTCCTTTCCTTTTTTTCTTCTAACTTGGTGTCGTTTACTCGCTCGCATCTCTTTTTGCCAATCAGTTTTCTCAGTGAAATAAGCTTACTCGGCATTTTCCATGGATATTCTTCTTAGGGCATATCCTGGTCACAGCACCATATATATACTACTACTACTACTACTACTACTACTACTACTACTACTACTACTACTACCAATAATAATAATAACATTAATAATAATAATAATAATAATAAAATCAATAAATTAACACTAGTTAATAATTAAATGAGAATAAAAATAGTCTTTTTATTCTCATTTAATTATTAACTAATATTAATTTTATTGATTTTATTATTATTATTATTATTATTAGTAGTAGTAGTAGTAGTAGCAGTAGTATTCATTTATTTATTTATTTATCTATGTTCGTCCCATCTTTATTGAGGGAGAGACGGAATTTATCCGACATTGTCTCTAACTCTTCCCTCTTCAGTAGTTTTATTATTAGTATTATTCATAACTATTAATTACATTATTTTTACCGTTTAACAATTTCATTTCTATTTCATTGTACGTATTGACATCAATTGCGTCTCATTTTGCCGTTTGAATTAAACGCTGTTACGTTGCAACATAAAAAAACACACACAATCTTCTTCCAGAAACTAAAATAATTCACGTGAACTGTTTCGAACATGATTGCTAGGAATAAATGCTGTCCACGCTACATATCTCCAGTTCTTTCAACGGTTTTCTTTTTCATTTTTTGTGACTAAGAGCGGAGGTCCGCTTGAAATATAAAAAATAACAATAAAAATATTAAATACAGAAAATAACATCGTTTTTCATGCTTCAAAAAACCCTTATAACCTTTAAATCACAATCCTAGAAGCATACTTTTAATATTATATATATATATATATATATATATATATATATATATATATATAAGACAAACGTTTGGGATGTAACAGTTCTTTTGCGTGACAGATTTTGCCTGATTTTGGAACAAACTATATAATTTCCTCTAACTTTAATATACCTCACACATTAATGCAATTTGATACTTTTACTTCCAGTAAAATGTCTTCTAAGAATCCCCTCAGATATGTCTTTGCGTACTAAAGCGTGTCTCTGGTAGATACAAAAAACACCGCACGTAGCAAGTTAAGCTTTATAAGGACACCGATATGTATGATGGCAAGATAATTCAAAATGTCCAAGGTGGCGTGAAGAAATCAAACTATTGTTTATTGCACACACTTCTGTGTTGTCAGTGAAAGCATCCACGATGATAAAATTCACGGTAGTCCAACACTGGACGGGCCTTGTGCTTTATATCTTGCACGACAACCATTAAAGGAATCAAGCCTTAGAAGACCCCGGTCACTTCTGTGGATATGGAATCAACCAGCCATTTGCAATCCAAAGTTCCAGCTTCTTTTCGTACTTTTCTCCGACGGTATCAGACTCCTTGTACTCTGTAATCTTGTAGAGTTGAATCGGCAAGCCCTTTTTGGCCTATTTTTCACCTGGCAGTCCAAATTTTTCTGTCAGAATCGAAGGAGACGTCGAAATCGGGTCAATTAATACACAGGGCTGCACATACTTTCCTTCTTCCACCAATTTTCACATCTCTGGTCGGCGAAACTGTAACGCATCCTAACGTTCAAATTACGCCGATTCAAAGCAGCAAATGGGAGCTGCCAGAACGTTGAGGTTAGCTTAAACATCTCTATCCGTAAAAAAATCGATACAAATCCGACACCACAGCCAGCTAAGGACGTAGTGTCAATTGTTCGAATTCTTATGATTGAACGCTCCCCGTCCAGCATAAATCCACATCTATTGAATGGGACACCTGGTACTGACAAGCACCAAGTAGAGTACGCCATCGACTTCCACGTCATCGACTTCCACGTCAACGACAGGCAACGCAACATTTATTGCACCCACACTTGTTTCCCGAACAATTCTGCGCAATGTGACTTAGTTTGTTGCAACGATAACAGCATAGTCTTTGGCCATTTGTGTCCCCTGTTTTGTTCCAGCTTCGGCAGTTCCTGGAAAAAGGGTTGTATCCACCACATATGTAGGATCTTTGGTCCACCAGTGGTGATTCAAATGCTTTTATAGCTGCCGCGACTGGTTCCGAGTTTTCAAAATGTTTCGAGGTCGTGTTAGTAATTTGTCCAGCCCAAGCTCATTAAGCCTCGAAAAGCTCGCAATAGACAACTGCTGTTTACTTGAAGACCTGCCAAAAAGGCGCATCTTAGTATACAGCCGTTCGCTCAACCGAATAGTACAACAAGTCTCCTCAAATCGGCCAAGTAAACATTCCACCGTTTCGCCTGGTTCGAGCCTCCGTTCAATGAATTGCTTCCAGGCAGTAAAGAGGTCTACACCAAAGTCCGCATATAGTACCTGCTTAATTTCGTCAAGGTCCACGCTATCCCCGAGTTGCTGGTACACGGCGTAACCTTCCTTTGTGAGCCTCAGTGGGATGACCAGTGTCGATTCTTTTATTTTTAACAAGCAAATGCGTTCAACCTTCTCAAACATTTTGATGAGCGCTGGCCAGTGGGGGAGCCGCCGAATTAAAGAATCAACTTTAAGTTAGAATCATCATTAACGCCGAAATAGCTTGTAACATAAAAATGGAAAGGGAAATAGTAAAAAAAGGAAAGACAGCAAAGTAACTAAGTAACACATAACAACAGTCCTCAAGAATGCTCGTTACCGTTTGTTCTCGTTACCGTTCGTCCGCGTTCTCTCTTCGGCACTTTTTTATGCAGTCAAGCAGCGAGATTTTGCACACGGGCCGCGAGATTTTCGTTACTTTGTGAGATCGTTTATTTCTAAACGATATGGACGCCGCCATATTTATTTTTTTTTGTCTCCTTCTGATAGATTGATTCAACATGACGCACCCATGCTCGGGCGCTTTAATGGTAAGCCATTCTTTCTAGAACTGCTTATCTGTAGAACATAATGTCGTGGGATAGCTTCCCAGATGACTATAACCTTATTATTTTCAAGTTTACGATAAATTAAATAGGTCATTGTTTATTCACTATCGTTAATAACTCAAGTTCTGCGATTTCGGGGCAACTGAGCAATATTGTCTCAACGGCCACCTGTAACCCTAGTAGCTTAGATCTCGAGTTGCCTTTGCGCGTTGAAAAGCTATAAACACGCATACCTCGAGTAAAAAACAAGAATGATACTAAAGAACTAAGGGATACCAAAAGTGGCACATCCACGCTAGCAGTTTGCGTCAGTATGCACGCAATAATTGTCACCTTTCTACAATAGTGCATGGACGTCATATGTATATTTTCTTGCAACAGTGGTATAAGTTATTGACATTGTAAATAAGCAGTTCATCTCGACTAATATACTATGTTTTTAGAAAACTAAGACAAACATGCATGATTCTTCGTATATAATAAACTAGCTGGGAAATCTGATGTTGACCGGGATTGAATGATGATCAACGAATGTTACCACGCCGATATTTTTATTGTCATCGACATTTGTGAAATCGCTTATTTTTTTAAAATCGATTGATTTCCTGCTCTAGGTTTGCATCCGTCGCGGTTCACTGAAAGAAAGCTTTACATGCTTTCCGTTAGTCCACAATATATTGTAATTTACATTGCACTGTAGAGAACCTACTGTAGATTTTATAAAATATTTTTTATTTATAATGGCTTGAATAAATGTTTAAAATGCAAAAGCAACTATCATAGTGCAATTGTGCTTTAAACAGAAGCATTCACGTCGAACGAAGCCCTATCATATACAAGCAATCTACTGTTGATTTTATATGCCTAGGCGTACTGCTTGTGTGATGATAATGCCTTAAGCTTAAGTTTAAAATAAAAAAATCAAGTATTATGGTGTAATTGTGATTTAAAAAAACATTCATTTAGAACGAGCCTCCATCATATAAAATAACCTGCTGTTGATTTTATATGTTAGGCCTTTCTGCTTGTGTACTAATAAAACTTCTCAAATATATTTGTGATAGTAGGCTGTGTAAGCTGTTAATTTAGGAATAAAATTGCATGTTCTTTCTTTCATCGAATCATTATCGATTATTGAAATATTTTAATACAAAATATATTTAAGAACACTACCAGGCACATAATGTACAAAATAATCGACCCTGCCGTTTTCGAGTCTATAAGGATCAAACGCACACACACACAGACAGACAGGCACACAGCTGTTTTATATAACAGTGGAGACAGATATTTCTATGTTTTACCTGTATACGTTCGTATAACGCAGTGTTAAATGAATAGCGTATAACGAACAGCGCGAAAATCCGTTCCATCTCAGAAGATCGCAAGCAGATTAAATGCATGTATGGCTTCTTATGAGATATTTACTTTCGAGAAGATAAACTAATAAATTCAGTCATAAAATATATTTTGTACGATAACGCTTAAATACAGTTCTTCAACGAAAAAAAACATATATATATATATATATATATATATATATATATATTAAAAAATGAAAGATGCAGTGTTTAAATAACATAAGCAATGATACACTTAAATCTCAGTACTTATAAATAGATTTTTTAATCCCAACCAAATAAAAAAGCTCAATAAAGAGAAAAGCAATTAAATTTATTGTTCGATTGAATACTCCAAAAAACAATTTTCAAAGTCAGAATTCCGCAGAGTTTCAAAGACTGCTATTCTTGCTATTCTTCTGACCAGAGAACAGAAAAAATCAGCAAATTACATTTGTAGCAATGCTAGAATTTGCTAGTTACGGCATTAAATGAAAATTCAGTTTATTATATTCATAAATTGAAAAATGTACATGTTCTTTAAAGCAACGAGTGAAAAAAGTAGGAGTTATAGAAAAATAAAAATAAAAACACACCCGGAATAAATTTGCAGCTTGGATCAAATCAAAATTCTTTCAAAGGTAACCCGAAAAGCGAAAATAATCCTCAGAAAGAATCCAATAATCCAATTTTAAATCCAGTAGGGTAGAATTAGTTCGCTTGGAAAAAAAATAAACTCAGCTCAAATTCCTGAAAATTGTTTTTCGGTTATTGTAGTAGTTCAAAGATAGCACAATTGATCCCCAGTTGATTGGATTCTAGAAATTAGATGAACAGAAATACTAACATGCAACCTTCCATAGCTGATTAAATTAGAAAAGAAAAATTGCGGTTTCATTTAATATAATGTCACCAGCAAATTCTACCTTTGTTACAAATATCATTTGCTGATTTTGTGACCTTTTGTCACGTAAGAGGCAAACTTCGGTTACGGAACCAAAATTTGCCGTTTTCCTGGTCGCCAGTCACCAAAGTTGTGACCTATCCTCGTCAATACAGTAGGACCCGTTGGTCGCGCTGGCCAGTCTTTCATTCGCAGCCGGCGCCTGTTAAGTTCTCTCGTGTCAGGGTTGATATGTCGTCGTCTTGCTGTTGGGCCGCCTGCAGAGGAAAAGAAAAACGGTAACTCACAATTCGCCACCCGATAGGAAGCGCTCAATACAAACTCAGCTCTTCTAGTCTACTGATTAACTAAAACAAATATATATATATATATATATATATATATATATATATATATATATATATATATATATATATATATATAATTATTCAGAAAAATGAAATACAATAAATCTACTGGTGTACAAATCCAGTGATTATCGGTCCTACAAAATATTATTAGATGTAATATTTTATATAAGATTATTCCAGCTAAATAAAATTGCTCTTTTTTATTTTTATTTTCTTTTATCTTATTTTATTTCCCGCCGTTAAACTCTTAGCATGAACCTTGCCCTATTTTTTTTAAATCGTGTTAAATCCTGTCTGGAAATTTCATATTCAAGATTAATAAGTTAGACGCTGCCTTGATTTTATTTATTTTATTTTCTTCTTTTTCTTTTTCTTTCTTTCTCCCCCTCTCTTAAAACCTCCTACCACCTCCTTATTTTTAGAAGATAGAATATAATTTTGCGGTTTTAATAATATTATAACATTATAACATTTTCACTTGTGCTGACTTACAAATAAAATCTTGATAACAAAAACTGCATCTGATTTTTAAAGACTATTTTACTTTGGTTTGATAGGCAATTCTTTATTTAATTATTTTCATTTTTTATTCTTTTATTTAATTATTTTCATTTTTTATTTTTTAATTTAATTATTTTCATTTTTTATTTTTTTATTTCATTATTTTCATTTTTTATTTTTTATTTAATTATTTTCATTTTTATTTTTTTATTTAATTATTTTCATTTTTTATTTTTTTATTTAATTATTTTCATTTTTTATTTTTTTATTTAATTATTTTCATTTTTTATTCTTTTATTTAATTATTTTCATTTTTTATTTTTTATTTAATTATGTTCATTTTTTATTCTTTTATTTAATTATTTTCATTTTTTATTCTTTTATTTAATTATTTTCATTTTTTAGTTTTTTATTAAATTATTTTCATTTTTTATTCTTTTATTTAATTATTTTCATTTTTTATTCTTTTATTTTATTATTTTCATTTTTTATTCTTTTATTTCATTATTTTCATTTTTTATTCTTTTATTTTATTATTTTCATTTTTTATTCTTTTATTTAATTATTTTCATTTTTTATTCTTTTATTTTATTATTTTCATTTTTTATTCTTTTATTTAATTATTTTCATTTTTTATTCTTTTTTTTTATTATTTTCATTTTTTATTCTTTTATTTAATTATTTTCATTTTTTATTCTTTTATTTAATTATTTTCATTTTTTATTCTTTTATTTAATTATTTTCATTTTTTATTCTTTTATTTAATTATTTTCATTTTTTATTCTTTTATTTAATTATTTTCATTTTTTATTCTTTTATTTTATTATTTTCATTTTTTATTCTTTTATTTCATTATTTTCATTTTTTATTCTTTTATTTTATTATTTTCATTTTTTATTCTTTTATTTAATTATTTTCATTTTTTATTCTTTTATTTAATTATTTTCATTTTTTATTCTTTTATTTAATTATTTTCATTTTTTATTCTTTTATTTAATTATTTTCATTTTTTATTCTTTTATTTAATTGTTTTCATTTTTTATTCTTTTATTTAATTATTTTCATTTTTTATTCTTTTATTTAATTATGTTCATTTTTTATTCTTTTATTTAATTATTTTCATTTTTTATTCTTTTATTTAATTATTTTCATTTTTTATTCTTTTATTTAATTATTTTCATTTTTTATTCTTTTATTTAATTATTTTCATTTTTTATTCTTTTATTTTATTATTTTCATTTTTTATTCTTTTATTTAATTATTTTCATTTTTTATTCTTTTATTTTATTATTTTCATTTTTTATTCTTTTATTTCATTATTTTCATTTTTTATTCTTTTATTTTATTATTTTCATTTTTTATTCTTTTATTTAATTATTTTCATTTTTTATTCTTTTATTTTATTATTTTCATTTTTTATTCTTTTATTTTATTATTTTCATTTTTTATTCTTTTATTTTATTATTTTCATTTTTTATTCTTTTATTTTATTATTTTCATTTTTTATTCTTTTATTTTATTATTTTCATTTTTTATTCTTTTATTTTATTATTTTCATTTTTTATTCTTTTATTTAATTATTTTCATTTTTTATTCTTTTATTTTATTATTTTCATTTTTTATTTTTTTATTTAATTATTTTAATTTTTTATTCTTTTATTTTATTATTTTCATTTTTTATTCTTTTATTTAATTATTTTAATTTTTTATTCTTTTATTTTATTATTTTCATTTTTTATTCTTTTATTTAATTATTTTCATTTTTTATTCTTTTATTTTATTATTTTCATTTTTTATTCTTTTATTTAATTATTTTCATTTTTTATTCTTTTATTTTATTATTTTCATTTTTTATTCTTTTATTTCATTATTTTCATTTTTTATTCTTTTATTTTATTATTTTCATTTTTTATTCTTTTATTTAATTATTTTCATTTTTTATTCTTTTATTTAATTATTTTCATTTTTTATTCTTTTATTTAATTATTTTCATTTTTTATTCTTTTATTTAATTATTTTCATTTTTTATTCTTTTATTTAATTATTTTCATTTTTTATTTTTTTATTTAATTATTTTAATTTTTTATTCTTTTATTTTATTATTTTCATTTTTTATTCTTTTATTTAATTATTTTCATTTTTTATTCTTTTATTTTATTATTTTCATTTTTTATTCTTTTATTTCATTATTTTCATTTTTTATTCTTTTATTTTATTATTTTCATTTTTTATTCTTTTATTTAATTATTTTCATTTTTTATTCTTTTATTTTATTATTTTCATTTTTTATTCTTTTATTTCATTATTTTCATTTTTTATTCTTTTATTTTATTATTTTCATTTTTTATTCTTTTATTTAATTATTTTCATTTTTTATTCTTTTATTTTATTATTTTCATTTTTTATTTTTTTATTTAATTATTTTCATTTTTCAAATATTGAAAAAGTTTTTGGGTGGTGAATAATAATTATATGTATTGGTAACGAAAACATCATAAAGTTACCTTACATCAATATACCGTAAACCGACTTTCATGGGGTTGTATACACGTTGAGATTCATTTTGCCCCCAAAAACGTAAGATAAATTTAATTTGGACCCGAACACATCGTGCCCTTATGATCTGCTCCAAATCAAAATTAGATGAGGAATTAAAAATAATTACTGACACCCTCTCCAAAAAAATGGGTACTCGTTGGATGTGATTAGGTCAGTTATACAGGGGAAAATGCAGAGTCCTCTGTAACTAAAATTCAAATGGTTTATAAATGCCCAGTATATCTGCATTTACCTTGGCTAGGGGAAGTAAGTAAGAAATTTTCAAAGCAAATCAGTTCAACAATGCAAAATTGTTATTTTGCTTCAAATGTACGTGTTGTGTTCTCTACGAGAACACTAATGCCATCCTCTCGAAAAGATGCGCCCCCCTCATCATAATAATAATGTAATTAACAATTTTGAATGTAGTTGCAGTGCCAACTATGTAAGTCGAACAACATTAAGATTGGATGGAAGAGTCCAACAACACGTACCTATCAAGATCAGAAATAGGACATACCAAACAACAGACGTAATTGCCAATACATACGAGCCTTCAAATACTGACCACCTTATAAAAAACCCGTGTTGTGCAGCGAACTTTAGCAGGGATTCTTTTACAATCTTGAGTCGTGCTCATTCATTATTTCAGTTAAAGATCTTGGAGACTGTTCACGTTCGGTTGAGAAGGTCTTCCATCTGCAAGCAGAATGAATGGCTCTAAGGTTTGAGCGTGATTAGTCTCTATGATCTTCGAGTAATATAACGTTATTGCGTTTTTTTCCATTACATAACGCAACATTATTTGTACATAATCTCAATTCCCATTTGTATCTTTCCTCCTTTTTTTCACTCAAACCCCTCGATAAAAATTTTATAATGCGAGGGCGAAACCGGTCAGCTGACTCCCCTATTTTCTTTTTTCCACTTTTTATTCTCTTCACCCAGTTAATTTTATTTTAAACGCGGATTTTATTTTAACACTTTAATCATGAATCTTCGTTTTTCCTTCATGATTGCATGATATAAATTTTGTACCTCTCAAAGAATCATGAAATATATATATATATATATATATATATATATATATATATATATATATATATATATATAGTTTACAAATATAAAGTTCATATAATCGACAATTAGTCTTTAAGCTTTCCCCTTTTTTTTCTCTGTTTGGTTATACGGCTTAGTTATTCCGGGCGCTGTGAAGAGATAGTTATGCGATCACTTTCGACTTCTACTTCGAAATCGATTCTCGAACTCCAAAACTCAACACAAAACTCTAGAAACAAATTTCCAGGCTCAGGACTCCAGATTCCAGACTCCCCTTTTTTCGGTTCTGCACATGAGTATATTGTCCGGGGTAGAGTAACGTAGGGTGTTTCAACCAATCATCTACAACGTCACTTCCGCCTTGTCTAGATTGGATCCCTCTTCGAATACTCCCGTAATCGCACCTGATCCCTAGGTCAGACGACTGTAGTCGAGGTGTAAATATTCGTTCTTCAATATACGAATTCGCATTATTTTGCACTGGTTCACAAGATAGGTTTTCGCATAACCTTTAAAATGACATAGCTGATGACAGATAACCAAAAATGATCAAAACACAACCATTTACTAATTTACCATTTTCTCTCAGCAAAGATTTTTGCTGTCGCCCGGGCACACTAAATTTTATAAAGAGTTACGCATGCCCGTTTTTATAATGAATTTTAAGTTTCCGCTCCCTCCCTTGGGGAGACCAAACGCCCTTTAGGTCGGTCATGTAACAATTTCTTTCTATCTTCTCATGAGAAAAATAGCAGCAATAGCATTCTTTGAAACTGCGAAATAAGGA
Source organism: Euprymna scolopes (assembly GCF_053919585.1). Classification (NCBI taxonomy): domain Eukaryota; kingdom Metazoa; phylum Mollusca; class Cephalopoda; order Sepiida; family Sepiolidae; genus Euprymna; species Euprymna scolopes. Next base: position 125,464,097 of record NC_136493.1, on the reverse strand, counting down.
TTTTCAAAATTGTTTTTTTTTGTAATATTCAGATGAACAATACATTTAATTGTAAATTTCAACTTACAGTTATTATTTCTTGTCTATTAATATATATATATATATATATATATATATATATATATATATATATATATATATATATATATATATACGCATTTGCTTTTTTCCGTTGTTTATATAGCCGTAAATATACAAGCATACCTTTAAAATAAATATTAGCGCGCAAACTGAATATATATATACAAGGTGGGACAGAGCCATTGCTTTTTTTTGAATTATCGATTAAAACACAAGTAATGTAGGTAAACATGTAATTCTTTGATCTGCAACTTTTAAATTTCATTCTAAAGATGAAATCACTAAGATGGCCTCCATTTTTCTCCATGCACTGAGTTAATCAAACTCCTAAGTTTCTGTCAAGTCTTTTATATCGATGTGTATATTTACTACAGCTACCTGAATGCTGTTTTTTCAGGTAAGTCAAGTTGCTAGGCCGATTACTGAAACAATTGGTTTCAGATATCCCCTATAAAAAATAACCATATGGTGATAAATCAGGGAACGGTGTTGGCCAATTCAGATCGCCCCTGGGAATATCTGCCGCAAAACCGTCTACGCGCGCTGTGTGTACCGCGGGACCGTTCCGCTGGGACCACACATTTTCCACATTCATCTTGTTCACTGTTTGCAAGAAACACTCATCGATCATGTTTTACATAAAGGTCAGATGTCACCTCATAATGCTTGTTCGTATTCTTAAAAAAAAATGGGCCAATTATGTCAACTTGCGATAGTGCCCACTAAACAGAAAAATGAAGTGCGTATAGAGGGCGTTGGGGAAGTTCTCTTGAATTTTCAGGAATCCAGTAGTGCGTGAGCTGCTTATTTACAGATCCCGAAAGGTGGAAGTGAGCCCAATCACTGAAGAAAACAAATGTGTCGTCAGGCAAGCCACAAAAGCGTGTCACATGCATTTTTACGAGCAATAAAATCGCGTGGGATTAAGTTTCTGTACTATAATCATTTTGTAGGAATGAACTTTCAATTCTTAATGAAGTATTCGTCTCACAGAACGAGCAGATCCCTCAAGAGCAGATGCATGTTTTCGGCCAGACTGTCAGGGCGATCTCAAAACAATGCGCCAATGTTTAGGATTGGCCTTGCTGTTCGTGGGAGACCAGATATCTTTTTTATTACATCACACGTTTTCCTGAAGTTGTTTACCCATGAAACAATCGAATGCCGGCAAGGGACACGACCTCGAAATGTCTATGAAATTTTTCATTCAAATTTCAGTAAGGCTCACCGGGGTTCCTGGAAAATAAACAAAAATAAATAACACACGTTAAAACCAAATTGCCTCACCATATATATATATATATATATATATATATATATATATATATATATATATATATATATACAAATAAATTCAAGTTCGCAAGCTATATATATCGTACTAAAAGTACCTTTTTGGCAACCACGCATATGAGGAGCAATTGGTGCAATTACCACAAATAGCGGTATATATATATATATATATATATATATATATATATATATATATATATACATGTGCGTGTGTGTGTGTGTATGTAAGTATATATACAGTTTGTTTATGTATATATATATATACAGGGGCGTGCAAAAGTAGGTATACAGTATTGAAATTATTGACATTTTATTGAACTGAAGCTACATACCTTAAAGTAAAAATGCATATACTTTTAGTCTTTTGTTTTTATTAATTAAATTTCCTTTCGATTAAAGTGCATGTACTTTGAATCATTTATTTTAATTTTTTCAGTTAAATTGGCAATTTAACCATGGCCAATAATTTTACTGACGAACAGCGAAAATGGATATTAAAACAATACTGGAAGACAGAAAATAGTGAACGCGTAAGAGAACAGTGGGTCAAAACCTTTGCAACACCTCCCCCAACAAGGCTTACGGTTTACTGACTGCGTGACAAATTTGAACAGACAGGGAGTATCCACAATGCACCGAGAAGTGGTCGACCAATTACTGTGACCACACAAGAAAATGAATTCAAAGTTGCTCAGGCATTCACTCAGAGCCCACAGAAATCGAAACACAGAGCCTCATCTGAACTTGGTATTGAGCGTAGATCATTGGGGCGCCTGATGAATCGTGCCGGTCTAAAGATGTACACGCCTCGATTGATACATGGTTTATTGGAAGATGACTCGGATCGTCGTTTACAATTTTCTGAAAACATCCTGAGCGAGGAACTTGAAGGTAACGGTATTCTAAATAAAATTGTATGGTCTGACGAAGCAAACTTTAAATTATCAAATGCCATTAATCGACACAACTGCGTTTATTATGCAACCGAAAACCCTCGCATCACTATTGAAAAACAACTCAATCAACCCGGGGTAACAGTATGGGCCGGGCTTTCCTGCAAAAGTGTTGATGGCCCCATTATTCTTCACACAAACATTGATCAAACTGTGTACTTAAACATGTTGCAGGATACAATAATACCCCAATACCAAAATGATGACTTTTATTTTCAACTAGACGGGACCCCACCTCATTTTGCACTCACTGTGCGAGCACTACTTGACTTAAAATTTCCCAACAAATGGATTGGACGCCGTGGCGCCATCGATTGGCCACCACGCTCGCCAGATTTAACTCCTATGGATTTCTTTTTTGGGGGCACAGTAAAAGATAAGGTTTTTGCACGCAGCCTCGCACTGTCGAAAACATGATTCAGTTCATTTTGGAAGCTTGTCAGGAAATTTATGCTGATAAAGATCTTTGTTCTAGAGTGTGCATGAGTGTTCGCTCTCGATTAGAGGAATGTGTTAACGGTGACGGCAAGCAATTTGAATATCTGAGGAAATAGGGCTTCCTATTACATGTGTTTATTATTATACGTGCTAATTATTACTTGTTTATGCAACATTTGTTTGTCTGTATAATAAATGCCTTAAACTTTATACGTTTTTTCTTTTTTTTTGACCACTGTATACCTACTTTTGCATCCCCCTGTATATATATATATATATATATATATATATATATATATATATATATATATATATATATATATATATATATATGTACAATATTTATTATGACACTATATGTACATATTTCAAGGTCGTACCATTGGTTTCGATACACCGAAAACAGTAATAATATACTGTGGAAAATCGGTATAATCTCTTCGGCGACAAAGAAAAATCTGGAACTAATGTAAAATGAACCAACATAGAAGAAACGCTAGACGAGCGTTTAAGACTCAGAATTTCATATTTAAAAAATATCATTTTAAAAACGACGCTAATAGATTATGATTATAGAAGAAAGAAAGGAAGAAAGTGTGTGTGTGTGTGTGTGTTTGTGCGTGTGCGTGCGTGCGTGCGTGTGTGTGTGTGCATGCATAGCGGCGTAAATTTACCTTATTTATCTTTATCCTTATTTTATTTAATTTAATTAATTTAAATAATTAAACATTTTTAAAAATCATATTAATATATTCATGCCTTTCTCATTATTTATTACCGTTAATTGTCCTACTTTTATTTATTGATATGTCTTTAACAGGACTTTTATATTTTTTATAGAGTTTTCCATAGCACCCATTCCCCGCTATGCATGCGCGCACACACACACACACACGCGCGCGCACGCACGCACGCACGCACGCACGCACGCACACGCACAAACACACACACACACTTTCTTCCTTTCTTTCTTCTATAATCATAATCTATTAGCGTCGTTTTTAAAACGATATTTTTTAAATATGAAATTCTGAGTCTTAAACGCTCGTCTAGCGTTTCTTCTATGTTGGTTCATTTTGCATTAGTTTCAGATTTTTCTTTGTCGCCGAAGAGATTATACCGATTTTCCACAGTATATTATTACTGTTTTCGGTGTATCGAAACCAATGGTACGACCTTGAAATATGTATATATAGTGTCATAATAAATATTGTATCTTCAGCTCTCACATCTACGATCGAGCACTTTATTGGATTTTTTTCATCACCCCTGGACACGCTATATATATATGTATATATACAGTGTGTTTATAGACACGTATCTACAGAAGACAAATATATACATATTGTACCTGTTTCTTTCTAAATAGACAAAATCATGTTTAGACGCAAAGATATATAGCATAGCAGCATGTTTTATGCCAATCTATATGCTCAATTGACTCTATGTCACAAAACAATGTTAGATGTTATTATTTCTCTTGGCTCATGAAACGGAAAATATTACCCGTCTAAAAATTATTTTTTAAAAATCTATAAGAGAGAAAGACTATGTTTAAGATCGGGTATTTTCGATTTTTGATACTTATCTAATGCATACAAAACATATCTAAGAACACTGCCAGGCGTTGAAATTACCTTATTGGGAAATTAACAAACAATAGACTCTGGTGTAGAGGATCTCACTCACTCACTCACTCACTCTCACACACACACACCCACACACACACACACACACACACACACACACACACACACACACACACACACACACACACACACACGCGCACACACACACACACCAACAAAGTACTTTTATATATGTATATATATATATATAGATAGATAGATAGATGCACATGTATAATATATATAGAGAGGGATATATATTTATGAGTCAAGTTCTAGAATGGAATACATGATTATCTCGCTGTAATATATGAAATGAATACGTTCAATTTCCCGAAAAAGTACCCGTAGATAAAAGGGAAAATTCAATTTTATTCGCTATTAAGTAGTAGTTTTTTCTCAATTGGTTCCTGACCGTAAGCTCAGTAGCTCAGCGTAGAACATTCGTGCTTCTGGATACATTATTTTCTGCATTCGCATTTTGTATTGATGTTTTTTTTGTTAACCCCCACAACTGACGGATATTAAATTGTGATAAAAAATGTGTTAAGAGCAGCAAGATGAAGGTAACAGAAATGATGCAACTTTTTTTATTGCTTAGAATGCATTCGCTTCGGCGTGCTTTATGCGAAAATGATCGGAAAAAAAGATAAAGTAAGGAAATAAAATAGAGGATTGATAGAACCGAAGATTGAAACAGTAAAAAAAAAAAAAAAAAAAAAAAAAAAAAACGCGGATGGTTAATTGTAAGGTGCAAACATTCAATCTACGCGTTTATCGATGAGAAATCCATTATTAATTCAAATGGGATAGATAACAAGACACGAACTGATGGGTTATTATTTGGGAGAACCGGTCCTTTCATGTAGGAAAGCGCGTATCTTTCCTTGTAACGAAACTGTATGGTATCACACTCAGGTGAGTGTGATACCATACAGCCCCAAGTGTTAGGAAGGAAAACAACAGAAAACACGTATAACTAAATGAGGAAATAGTTAATCAGAAGAACAAAAATAAAGGGAAATGAGATTAGGGGAAAGAAAATGGAGAGAAAATTAATTTACCAAGCCCCACAATGGTTATCTAAAATATGATTGTTATTCAAAGTGTGACGGGGATTGGGATAAAGAATCGGGCAGCAATGTCAGTATATTTAAAATTTATAAACAATTTTATGCGTAGATCGACTAATTGGTTCAGAAAATTGTTGTTTATTAGAGTTTGTTTTATAGTTGTTAGTTCTAGTAAAATATAACAATTTCCCGAAAACAAAAAACTGTCAATCAACACATAAAAGTTTTTATAACTCTATTCACAAAAACCCACACCACTACAGTAACAAAAATGATAACTTTCAGTAATATTACAAAAAATCTATTTATATAAACGCAACGAAAAAGAACCATGATGCATCTAATAAAACATTACATTAAACTCGAACAAAATAAAAAATAAAAAGATTAAAGTAATAATATATCAAACGAAATCAAACTTTCCATTAAATAATTGCAATCAATATTACCATTAATCCCACTGTTATAAAGAGAAATCAGCGAAAAGCAAAGAGTTATCTCCCCTGGATGGGAAAGGGAAAATCTTTTCAAGATGGCTGACACAGCATTTCACATAATCTGTTGCTCTAACGTTTTACTATTTTTCTGTTTAAAAAATAAATAATTTGGTGCCAAAACGATGTCTTCTTGTAATTCCCACATTTAACAACCAGTTATATTCCGTGACGACATAACACCCACACTGAGCCAAACAAATGTAATGTACGAATTTTCCTGTACATTCAAAAAATGTCTTCTATACCAATCTACGAATTCGTAGAGTACGTACATTGGACATACAACGACAAACCTCCCCAGACATCCCAGATATCACGTTAAGAAAACAGTGGCGTTACACGCCATATTCTCTCTTATGATAAAAAAAAAACTAAAGTCAACTGAAATGAGAAATATATAAAACACGTATACTAAAATTAATTACCGAATTTATCGCACGCAAAAATTAACATGGAGCCAATATTGATAAAAAAAACAAAAAAAAAACAACACAGCCCAACATTAATAAAATAGCTTTTTGCACAGGTACTAACTTATCAAACACATTTAATTATTAACTTACGAAAAAAATCCAAATAACAAAAATTTAATAAAAATAGACATTACCACACACCTTTCTTATCCTTCACTATCTAACAGACAATTCGAATAATAAATAACCCATCATGACGATCATTAATCGAAAGCGCTAGCAAAAAAAACGGCTGACAAAAATCACACGACTAAATTATAAAAAAAAATTACCAACAAAGAAATGCTTGGCAGATCAGGAAAATTAATAGAACAAAACGAAAAAGGTAACGCTATGATAGTTAATTAAATTTGCTTCGATAACGATCCGTTGCTAATATATATATATATATATATATATATATATATATATATATATATATATATATATATATATATATATATATATATATAAGATTAATACAACAGTGCTCAATACCTAAGTAGGGCAAGATGTACTTTCTTTTTTTTTACACAAGCAATATATTTCCCTACGATTTCATAAGCATGTTTCGAGCAGCTAGTTACTAGCAACTAGATGCTTCTTCAAACGACACAACCTATACGAAAGCAAAGTTTGCAAACTTTGCTTTCTGATAAGCTGCATCGCCTGAAAAGGCCTTTAGTAGCTAGTGACTAGCTGCCCGAAACATGCTCATGAATGCGTAGTGGCATATAATTGCTTATGCAAAAAGTAGTGGCCTGGCAAGGCCACAGGGGAGGTAACGAAAACATCAAAACTAAAGGTAGTCTTCTAGGACACTATATATGCAAGCGTATGCAAATTTGGACATATTTATTAGTTTGAAAATATAGGTGCTTTTAAACCAATTGTTATAAAAATGAAACGATATATATATATATATATATATATATATATATATATATATATATATATATATATATATAGCTTAATGTGTAAGAGGAAAAGAGAGAGTTCAATTCCACAAGAGGAAACTTATCTGGATAATGCCAAGCTCAACAATTATTATTGGGGCTTATACAATAGAACAACGAGAATATGAAATGAAGACACAAAACTATATATTGGTAGATATAGAATGGATCATTTATTGAATAATGAAATACAAGCAAAATTTGGAGGATAGAAGAGACTCTTTATGCCAGGGCATTTCGAAGCCTAATGCTTCTCATCAGAACAGTAGAGAAGGTGCTAGTTAGTATGGGGAAGACGCGGCGTCTAGCGTAGGGTTCATTAGGGACGATGCATGTTCCCCATGCTACCTTGAACTTTCTCCACTGTTCTGATGAGAAGCATTAGGCTTCGAAATACCCTGGCATAAAGATTCCCTTCTATCCTTTAAATTTTGCTTTTATTCCATTATTCAATAAACGGTCCATTCTATATCTACCAATATATAGTTTTGTGTCTTCATTTCATATTCTTGTTGTCCTATTATATATATATATATATATATGTATATATATATATATATATATATATATAACTACTTCATTTACTCACATAAATTTATACGAAAGTATAGATTTATGCGTAAACTTTAAGTATTTATTTTAAAAGTGCTCAATACGTAGGTAGAGCTAGTTAGTAATTTATAAAACATATATGGCGATTAAGC